>NW_003852396.1:21433991-21440088 GCF_000181295.1 Otolemur garnettii | reverse complement strand
TATAGGAAGTAGTACTCTATGGTGTGTGTGTATGGGGAGTAGTACTCTATGGTATATGTGTGTATGGGGAGTAGTACTCTATGGTGTGTGTGTATGGGGAGTAGTACTCTATGGTATATGTGTGTATGGGGAGTAGTACTCTATGGTGTGTGTGTATGGGGAATAGAACTCTATGATGTGTGTGTTGCGGGAGTAGTACTCTATGGTATGTGTATGGGGAGTAGTATGCTATGGTGTGTTTATGGCTGAGTAGTACTCTATGGTATGTGGGGGGGGAGTAGTACTGTAGGGTGTGTGTGTCAGGGAAGTAGTACTCTATGGTATGTGTGTAGAAGGAGTAGTACTCTATGTACTCCTAGGGTGTGTGTGTGTAGGGGGAGTAGTACTCTATGGTGTGTTTATGGCTGAGTAATACTCTATGGTGTGTGGTGTGTGTATGGGGACTATGGTCTGATAGATAGGTGTGCCCAAGTGACTAAATTTTGGCCAGATAAACGCATGTAGAAGTGAGGTGTCTAAATTCTAGGAATTATAGGTATAGACCTTGCCTTACCCTGCTTGATTTGTGATACAAATCATCTCCTTGTGATTTGTAATACAAATAAATAGGGGAATTTAACAGTCATTGTATCTATCTGTTCTTTGATACTGAGAGAGCACACTAAAGATTTGAAGCTTTGGAATTTGCTCATTTTCCCATCCAATTCCACCCATTTCTGGTCATGTATGTAAAGCTTTGCTCTGGATGCATACATAACCAGAACTAGTCTGCTATTAACACAGCTATACTGGGATTCAAATGCTGAGTGTTTTGATGGCATATCATTTTCCATTCTTTATTTTTCTTTGTGTATCTTTATATTTAAAACAAATTTCATATAAGCAGTGTGTCATTAGGTCTCCATTTTTGTATACAGGGGACCGCCTCTGCCATTCAATTTAATCTAATTACTAACACGTTTGCATTTCTATATTTCTACTTGTCCCATGTTTTCTTTGTTACTTTACTTTTCCTTTCCTATGTTCTTCTATTTATAAATTATTTAGCGTTTCATTTTTTCTATTCACTTGGCTTTTTAGCACTGCCTGTAGGAGAGGGGTAAAGTCTGTTCCTCAGTTAAACTGGATCAGGCCACTCTCCCTAGCAGCACTTACCCAAGAGTTACTGGGGATTACAGCTCTCTTCAGTCTTCTATATTGCCATTTTTAAAACAAGATGATGCAGGATGTTTTATGGTCTGGCTTGGAGTTGGCAACCATCACCTCCTTCTATATTCCAATATCAAAGCCACATGCCCCAAAGTAATTGAGCAGGAGACTAAAAAAAGCTAAGTGATATATAGATAAGAAAGAAAGAAAATATCTCACATAAAGAAAATTGTATGAGCCAAGAACAGTAGATGACAATGTGATGTGGACTGAGCATATAGGTTAATTTGGACAATAGTAGTAAACATAGTTGAGTTGATGGGGAATACACATATAAATTCAGCCAGAAATACTGGGATTTCGCCATGCCCTTGGAAATATGGTAGATTGCACAGCTATCTGCTCTTTCACCTGTAACAAGATTATCTGTAAACCTTGTTGTCAGGTTGTTAAATGTTACTTGCCATGAAGGACGTAATTCTCTGCCTTGCTCTAGGTCCTGACCATGTGATTTTCTTTGGCCAAGATAATCTGAGTGATATATGCTATCCCCACACAGATGTTTGAATTGGATTGTATGGATGAGTTAGGTCTCTTGAACCTCCAATTTCTGTCATGAGTAAATCGAGCCCTCCAGAAGACCCTGATTCTTTACTGTGGGTCTCAGAATAAGAAATCAACAGCAGGTCACCACAATCTGGGTCAGAGTTATAGCCAACTCTCAGAAAGCATACAATGAGGGGGAGAAATATGTGCTAAAATGTTTTCAGCAAAAGCACATTGGTATAGTAAGTACCAAAATGTAATTTATAGTATGGGAGGGAGGATAGAGAACAAAACATAATTAGGAATGGAGAAGGATAGTACAGGTTTCAGAAACAGAAAGATATGGATACAACCATTCTGTTCTTTCATCTACCATCCAAGTAAATCACACCCTCAGGTTTTTGTGTATAAATTAGGAGTAATAATCCATACTCTATTGAGATTTAATAAAATATAAGATTAATGTATGCACAAAATATGTTTAAAAGTTGTTGCTACAAATGTGTAAACATTACTGATATGTACTGACCCAGGTTCCTAAACCTGCCTATTCCTGGGCCTGAGAGTGCAGTGTGGCCAAAGAGAAAGGGTGCAAGTGTTCACTTCCCAAATGTGGGGTTTCCAATTCCAGCTTTGCCATTCTGACACCCTTTTACAAATTGTCTAAGCCTTAGGTTCCTTGTGTCCAAAATAATACTTCATATAAGACATAAATATGTATCACATGTGCAAAGAACCTATTTAATTCAGTTCATTGAATTCAGCAGATAGTCCAAAGTGCATGTGCCCTTATGAATAAAGTCCCGAGGGAGGGAAGAATAGAAATTAAAATTACTGACAAGAGTCATTTAATCACCATGGGATGCAGAGAGCTTGACTAAAAAACTGGGAAGTTGCTTCAAAAGTATTTTATGTGTTAACTACTTTATGATCAGGAGGCACTTTAGAACACTGAGCATTCAGCTTCATAATAGTGTATTGATAGTTGGAAGAACTAGTGTGCTATGCTAATTCCAAATCTAAAACATGTTCTGTATAACCTAAGGTGACCAGATTTTAACATTGGTAAAGTGGGACACCATTGACGGGGATGGGGGGTGTCCTTAATTAAAAATTTGGTCTATATGGAGCAACAAAAATTTTCATAGAACACAAAAATAGCATTGTAATATATTTTTTAAATTTCAACATAAATACAATTTACAAATATAATACATTAAAAAATTATGTATAGTATTATTTTATTCTTTGGCATATTCTCGTTGAATTCTAACAACTGACCAACAATGTGAACTTTGATAAGCAGTTCTTGATAATCAGTTCTCAACAATTATTTGTTATTATTAAAGTTTAACATTATAAAATTAACAAAAATAATATAAAACTCATATCCTGGTGAAATAGCCACATGGCAGCCAAAAACCATATATTTCCTTCCCTTTCTCCTGCCATTCCCTAGTTTGTCATGCATTCTTTCCGAAAATCGGGACTTTTTAAAAATGCCATGGGACGTCGGACAAATTGTTGAAAATTGGGACTGTCCCGCCAAAAGCGGGATGTCTGGGCACCTTAGTATAACCCCACCACCACCGACATATCCATTTGGCCCTAATAGAATCAATTATTTTCCATTTTAAGATGCAGTTGAATGTTATTCTGGGTTATCATAAAGATATTTTATTCTACTCCAGGGGAAACATTGGATCAAAGGAAATGGTCCCTGTTTGAGGTTACTATATGTTCTTTAGTTAAACTGGTTGGCAAGGTGAGGCTTCATTAGAAACTTTAAAGCATTTTTAAGGTCTTCAAATTAACTTTAGAAATACTAACTTGGATTACGATTTTTGAACTGTACATATTTATTAAAAACATATGGACTTCCCTTTCTTCCATTTTTTTTTTTTTCAATTCTGGCATTCGTCAGCTAGAGATAAAAGGGAAGATGGGTATCTCTTAAAAAAAAAAGAAAGAAAGAAAATGTTACTAAAGCCATTTTATTTGGTTTGATTATTTGAATGTATGTTTTTTATACAGATAAACTAGGGAACTATTACAATATACAAAAGGTACAAGAGATTATTTGAGGACAAAGATAAGTATGTAAGAATATCCTCTTGTGAACAAAAGCTGCAAAGGCTGATAGTGGGAGTTCTGTGGACAGACAGGGGCAGGGTGTAGAAAGAGGCAAAAATAACAACAACAAAGCATTCACAAAAATATAACTCTGAATGTGAGATATGATAGTTGACGTATAAAAGTACATGTTTAAATATTGGGATAAAATATTAAATAATTAGAAAAAAGAGTTTTCTGTTGATTTATACAGATCATTCAAAAAATTGATACCAAATGTCTATGATGTGATTTCATTTAAGTGAAAAACGAACGCATTACAGTACTTCTGTGTGTGTGCCCGCTCACAGGTGTCCGTGTGAGTGAAGAGAAACCTGTCTGTCCCTGTTGTAACTGGTTTGTGCGTCTGTGTGGTGGTTGAAGGTGGAGGGCAAATGGAGGGTGACCTGCTTTGCTTCTCATCTCCGTGTTGTATTGCTCTGTTACAAGTAGGTTCAGAGTAAGCTTTGGGTGCGAAAAAATATTAAATAACAAAACATTTAAAATGTTTTAGTATTGGCCTCCTTAATAAAGGTTTCTCTTCTTCTCAGAGAAGTAGAGTAGTTCTTCAGCAACTACCCTACTCTCAATCTTCTTCACAATCTGGATTCTCAAGCCCCCTTTCTGTTGGTATCTGTGCCCCTTCCTCTCCTGGCTGTCTCCAGTGGGCTTCTGCTCTCACTTTTGGGAAATTCTCCTCCCTAAGGGTCACTAATAATTGTCTATTATCTAGAGCTGGTTCCAGTAAACTTTTTCCAAAGCTCATCCTACATCATTTAGATAACCACTCTCCCATCTTCTTGAAGCTTTCTCCTCTCATGGCTTCTACAGCTCCAGATAACTTTTATTTTTGTCTTTTTCTCTTGTTTCTTAGCTTTACCTCTTTGTAGTCTCCACTTCTCCCATTTGCCCTCTAGTTTTGTATTCCTTCAGGGCTCAGTTCTGGTCTTACATTTTTCTCATTCTTAATTCTCTCCCTAGAAAATCTCTTCATTCTCTCCCTAGAAAATCCCTTGACTCAACAGAAAATATAATTCATAGTCCAATGATTCCCAAGTTTGATTGTAGTCTAGATTGCTTATCCAACACACACACTATATGGGCAGGTACTTGATCCATCCATTTACCTTGGTTATTCTCATGTCAGAAACCTGGTATCATTCCTGCTTTTGTCTTTCTTTACCTCTCTTATAAGTCATCCTAAAAGTCAAGAAAGGTGAAAGAGTTATACAATCTCAAGGGGAATCAGAATATATGGCTAAAACTCTTTAATAAATATAAAATAGCATACTATTATTATAAAATAGTTAAAATAATTATGATTATGTGGTAGGCATAATCATATAAACATTTCCTATGCTATAGTTAATATATTTTTAAGTTATTTTTATAGTACAATAAAATAAGTCCAAGTATAACCTCAATGTATAAAAAATGGGAGCCTTGGAAAGATTAAATAAGTTGGCCAAAGTCAGAACCCATATTATTCAAATATGGGTTGATTGTCTACCTTTCTTTTGGAATTTTATACTGTAATTAGGAAAAGTCATGGACTTGGAAATGCCCTGCATAATTTGGTTACTTTTTTTCCCTCTTCATCCCTGATCACTATATTAGGGCCCAGTAAGGCAATTTAATGTAATTATTTGAACTCTCCATGTCCTGTCCTCGCAAGGCCTTCGTGAACACGACCTTCTCTGTTTAGAACACTTTCCTCTACTCTTCATCTGGCTCACTTAAACACATTCCTTCAATCTGAACTTTAACGGAATCTTGAGGTAGACTACCCTGACCCACTAAAGCAAACGAGATGTCTCTTGTTGATCCTTTTCAGATTATACACCTGTACTATGTAAGTTTTATAGGGTATAAGTTACATATTTTTTTCTGTCTATTTCATTTTTAGATGTGGTCTTAACAAGACAGGAACTGTTTGTTTTCTTATCTTTGCAGTCCCAAGATCAAACACAATTTCTGGCTTGTCTGTTAGGATTATCTCACAGACAAAATTGTACATGAGAATAACCCAGAACTGGTAAAGCAGAATTTTCTTAGAGCTTTTCTTCCTCTTCTGTGATACTGATTCACATACTTGAGTGTATTAAATTTTACTCATAGGGGGGCGGAGCCAAGATGGCGAACTGCAGCCAGCTTTTTACAGAAGCTCCCGTCCAGAAGGAGGCTGAAAGGACAGAACCTTAGCAAATTAGCTGATGGTTTGGAGCAGAGACAAGAGAGAAGATTGAAGAGTGCACTTCAACCTTCCTGAGGCGAGCTGCGACCCTGAAAT
>NW_003852396.1:21300022-21428175 GCF_000181295.1 Otolemur garnettii | reverse complement strand
AAAAAAAAAAAAAAAAAAAAAAAAATTTTACTCATAGAAAATATATAGTATAATCACATTATTTTTATGTGTAGTTCATCACACCATAGGGTCCTGCTGTGAATCATTACCTATAAATTGGGGATAGAATTGATTTTTGGACAGAACTATTGAATGAACTAAGTTGGTATTTACAAAATTATTTTTCCCATCTTTGAAAATATGTGGTATTTATATTTTCCAGAGGGCCTTAGTATCTTTCTTTTAAGAAAGAAATGAAATTTCACTTTTAAGGAACAGTGAAAAGTGGAATGGGGATCATGGCTGCATTGGTCACCAGATGTGGAATCTTGGGTAAGTCATTCCCATTTTGATCCTTTGTCTGTAAATGTAACATATTACTCTCCAGCCTTAAGAATCAAATGATATACTGGATGTCAATTTGCTTCAGGTAGATCATAAGGCGATAAAATAGTAGATGCTATTTAGAAAAATCACAAATTAACATTTAAGAGCATAAATAATTATGAAATTTAAGAAATTATCTTTTCCATAAGAACTTACATTTTAGCAATTGTCAAAACCAAGTTTTATTTTATAGAACACTATGTTTAAGTGGTATTGATACTGTTAAGATACTGCATGACAACATAATTCCAAAGGTAAATATACTTGGACAACAAATTCTGATAAAATAGTAACCATTTGCCCCCAGTTGTGTATATTCTGAAGACTCAAAGATGAATAATGGAGATGTGGGTATTGGCCTTATAGATTTTCATGGGAGAGACAAATGATTAAAAAGTCAACAAATAAAAATAATTGTAGCAATAAGAGTGCAAAAATAAATTGCTATGACGGTGAACAACCAGGGACAAGTGGGCTACTTCAGGTAAGGTGGTCAGAAGAAAGGAGGTCTTAGAGATGACAGAGGAGCTGAGACTAGAGGGTATGGTCATATGTAGAATTGGCTAAAGCTTGTTCCCAATAGAGGGAACAACAGCGACAAGAAAAAGCATCTGAAAAAGAAAAAGCTTGGATTGTGCAGGGGGGCATTAGAAGAACAAGGCATAAGGAATATTTGGCATTGCTAATTGGCAGAACTAGTAAAAAAGCAGTCAACCAACCTTATTTAAATGGAGATGGATGTGTGTTTTTCAGAGAGAATTTTCTAATACTGTATGCAATAAACTTTGGGACACAAAATTCTTAAACCTCAATGGCCTTATGTAAAAATTTAGGTTAGTACCATTCTACCCCCCAAGTTTGACTGGAGTATGAAATTGATGAACACATATTAGCATGTTTGAAATGCAAAATATTTCCTATATGATGCATTGAACCTGTAGAAGTCTCTCTGATTAGATGTCTTAAAAGACATTTACTTTCTGCCTCTTTCCACATTTTTCACATCTACCTACTTTTCACATCTTCATTAGAGAAGTGACTTCCCTTTCACATTCAAGAACTATTACTAGGCTCCAGTTTATGTGATCATTGTCCTTGTGGGTGAAAGTTATTTTGAACTGTGTTTCCATCCTGTTCCCAGAAGTTACTTTACCTGTTTTCTAAACACTTTATTCCTCTCCCTACCCACTACCCACTGGCTAGCATGGATGTACTCTAGTTTGGACTTGCAGGGCTGAGAACACAGTAACCCATAGGAATCATGATATCCGTGATAGGGTTATGGGAGGTAATAGAAGGTTTATGTATTTTTTCTGGGCTCTTCAGTAGAGGAATGAGTCTCCATTGTCATTAAAGGGAAATTTATCTCAAACTGAAGAATGGCATTCATTCATACATTTATTCCTTCAGTTATTCATGTATTCAACAGCTTCTAGAAGGTACTTTCTATATGCCAGACACTGATATAGGCTTTGAATATGAAGACACATTTGCTTCTTTGATGCAGCATAAAATCCACTGCAAACTTTGATTAATACAAATTTGAAAAACAGTGTTCATATTTAATTCTTGCCCTAAGATAAAAAGGTCATTGGGAGATAAAAAGAACTGATGGACATAGAGTTAATGAATTTGTTGCTATTAACACATATAATAGTACAAAGTGATGAATTTTGTCTTCTGCCATTTGGCTTTGAGGCACACTAAAGCCTTAACATGTATAATGTTCAATAACAAATGCTAGATTAAGTGAATAAAAATACACATTTAAGCATGTACTTTTTCCTGTGTAACCCTTACTGTGTCAGGTGCTGGGAAGGTAGAGATCAATAAAACATCCTCCTTTCTATCAATGAGATCACAATGTCACAAAGGAATGAAGAATGAGTTCATGTATTCAATACATAATATCCAGGGACTATAGAGAGTTGTGCTAGTCACAGTGACAGATAAAAGAGGATGAATCACGTTTTGATATGGATGGTTAGGAAAGATTTTGTATAGAAGGCACCAGTCGTACAGATGACAAAGGATAGTGATGATTGTGATGACTGTAGCATCAAGAACTTACTATTTACCAGAGACCATTCTCAGTGATTTGCTAGACATAAATAAATTAATTTTCACATAACCCTGTGAGGTACTATTTGTAGAGGAGGAAACAGAGGCGAAGGAAGTTTGAGGAGGTTAACACAAAAACTACCGTACTGGAGCCAGCACAGCAACACAGGTGCACAGGCCCCAAACCCAGGGAGTGGGATAGAGTGAAGTAGCCTGCATCGAGTTTACAGGGACCAGGCTGGAAACCTAAATAAGAGAAACAGGATCGTTGTGACTGTGGTCAACCAGCTGGCACATGTGATACCTTGTCTGGGCTGGCTAAGCTACTAACTATTGCCAGGTAACAGTGACAACCCAGAATTGCTAGAGATCATACCTGGATTTTATGTGAAATCTCATAACTTTTTAAAAGAGTAATGAATAATGCAAAGATTTTGAAAAAAAATGCTGAGGGACAAAAGAAATTGTCCATAGAATCAGGAGAGATTTTGATCTGTTGATTTTGAGGATAGGCTGGGGGAAAACTGAGTTCTTCCACCCGGCTATGAGTAAATAGGGCCTGAAGGATGGCAGGGTCTTCGAGCCAGAGTGATGCGTGCAGGCAGCCTCGTGCAGTCCCACGTGGGGTGCACAGGCTTCTGCACCGAGTCTTCTTGTCACTCGTCTTGCACACACAGACTTTTCCTATTAGTACTGTTTCTTATGTCATGAATCCACTCATGTGGCTTTTATCATTTATCGCTCGTATTGTCAAATCTTCATTTCAAGGCTTAGTTTGTCATACTAAAATTCAGCATGGGATGTGTTAATATTAGTATTCCCACTGAAAGTAATTATAGTTGTTTTCCCCCAAGGGAAAGTTGGTATTAAATTGTTTATCTTACAGGCAGTAACTTCTTAGAATAGAGAAAGTAGGTGTATTTTCAGGTGTGTAGGTTTTCTTGGATAGGATAAGCTTTGCATTTTATGATAGTCCCCGTAACACCCATAACTCTCACACTCAGTGTGTATTTGCTGGTTTGTGACTTCAGTGTAGAGGTCTAAAATGTCTAGTAGAGCTGAGGATATTTTGATATCTGTCACATTAAACAAGTAAATCATTTCATGTGCATAGTATAGGAAGTATGAGCTTATTACCTAGTTAAGGGATAAGAAAGTTGCGGGTTTTTAATTTCTCCAAGTCAAATTTAATCTTTTCTGTATCCCTAGACCTCTAGACTAGAGGCAAGTTCCACCTCAGGTTCTGGTGAACTTCTTTCTCTTCCCCATCAGAGCTCAGTGAAGGTTACTGGTGTCCTGTATATTCCAGAACACCATACTGCTAATATCCTCACTTTCCAGATACAGAAGGTAGGGAGCTCATGGAATTCTGAGCCTTGTTTGAAGTTGAGATGCTTAACAAAGCAAGTCCCCAGGATCTCAGTTTCCCAGGGGTCACCACAAACCATGTCCCTGTGAGAGCTTCCCAAGTTCCTGGAGCCGTGCACGGACATAGTTAGAGTTGCCTTCTCAGGCCACGCTTCTCCAGCCCTGCACAAGGATTCCCTGCTTTTGATTGCTGTCCCACTTTTGGAAGATCTAGTTAGGATATGCTGGACTCCCCTCTAGGAATCTACTTTAAAATCTCCTGAAATGATAAATCCATGCATCCATACATACAACAGAGCATTCCTGTTTTGCTCTTTAATAAGGGCTTTTTAAAAAGTCACTGGTTTGGTGAAGTTTAAAGAAAAAGAATTGTGAAAAGCAGTGTTTTCATTTGAAAGTAGATTAAAAATATGTGTAACTTTATTTACTAGTCCAATAGAAATATATTAAGTGCCTGCCTGTCACAAGGCACAGCTCTAGATATCAGTAGCATCAATAAACTAAACAGTGTTTCTGCTAGCATGGATATTGTATTTTAAAGAGAATACAATAAATAAGCACATTCATCTGTTCAGTTCACGCTTAGTGCTTGAAAGAAAAATAACGTAGAATGAAGGAGGAAAGAGTTTTCAGTACAGTGCCCCTTCAACAACTATGGCTGTTGCTGTCTGTGCCACCCCTGCCCCTGCTTTTTCCTCGAGTCTTCCGGTATTTGGAAGACAGGGTGGGAGGTTACAGCAGGTGTAACTGCTCCTTATATGGACTCTCAACCAGTCTCATTTTTTTTTTTTTCCTTCTAGGTTCTCATTCCTGCAAAAATCCTATACATTCTCTCTCTCTCTCTAAAATACAGTATATATTCAATGATTTTTACTTTTTCTCACTGCCAGTTGCGGATTCTGCTTCTTTGGATAAGCTCTTACCCCTTGTCTATCAATTTTGTAACTCCCAACATTTATTGCCTTTATCTCCCCTCCTTATCTCATTTCCTCGGTGGGTTTGTACCATTTCAGACACCCTTCATTTTCACTTTAGGAATAAAGGTAGCAGTGCTTTCACTCTACCATCTCTACTCAGACTTCATTAAAATGGGGTTAAAGTTAAGCTTACAGGATTTAGGTAGTTGTTTTATATTCTCAAGGTTAATAACTGGTGGTCAGGATTCTTATCCAGCTCTGGGTGACTCCAAATCTGTGTCTCTTCCTTCAACAAGCGGCTTCCTCAGTTACCACCTGTGTTTATGACAGGCCAAACACAAATGTTCTTTTGCCAGGGATGCTTAGTGGCTCGTCACAGTCCACATGTCCAGCACACATCCTGTTGACTCTGTCCTCACACCCTTAGAAGCAGACAGGTCTGCAAACCTCCACTTTCCAATCAGTCAAGTTAATGCAGCTCTTTAAAGAAATCCATAAAGCCTGCCTCCACGGTCCTGACCTTCAGTGACTGCTGGATCAGGGTCTCTAGGTCCCTTCTCTATTAAAATATTGTTATCGTGAGTCTTGAAGTGCTAACTCTGAGAGTTCCTTAGAATAAAATCAGGAGGGGTTTCTTATGTGCCTTCCCAAACCCCATGATAAACAGAGAAATGCCACTTCAATAGTCAAACCAACTGTCAGGCCACCTTTAATATAGTTGCCTCCTTTGAGAGAATCTATTCCTTTCTGAGTGAGTTAGAGTGGGAAGGGACTGAACCAAAGGAGGAAGACAATGAGGCTGGAGCGGACTGTTAACGGTAACCAACACAAGGCCCGCAATAAAAAGGTGCTTTCAGATAGCAAAAAGAACATGGGCTGGATACTCCAAAACCCAGGGCAATGTAACCTCTTGGTGCCTCGGTTTTCCCTGCCGTATCATAGGGATCATGGCGTCTTATTCTTACATCAGTTTTGCGGTAAGATCCAAATGAGAGCTAGATTTGGAAGGATGCCTTCCATATGGAAGGAGTTAAATTAAAAATTGACACAGTGATGTTCACACTCAGCTTGGGTAGTATTGGCGGGAAAAATGACTCACATGTTTCTAAAATTTTCTCCAATTTGGAAACATATTCCTGTCCCTTCAGCCAACAGCCCTTTCTATCTCGTCCCCTGCCCAAAATGTACAGCTTGCTGGAAACTTGCTTTGACTTTTTATTTTGATCACTCACTTTGATCACGTATTTATTTGTCTGGCTTGTACCATATTCATCTTTAGCTAAGTAATTGGCGGAGTAAACATAAACCATGCTCAGGCAACTTTTGACTCCACCTGTGCTTTGCTCTCTCCTACTCTCAAATTCCTTCTTGATCCCAGTGGTCCTATCTGCTTCAGTGGAATTAGAAATAAAAGGCATTGCTGACCTCAAGCAGCATTCCCCCCTGGAGACCAGAAGCAGAGAAACATATTTATATTCACAACGTAATATGATTTGCTTAAGCTTGGAAGCAGTCTTAGAAGACCAATGGGCCCAGATGAGTGTGTGTGTGTGTGTATTCTAGGAGTGAATCACCACGACCATATGCCACACAGCACAGTGTTGAGATGTCTCTCAATGTTTCTGGCTGACTACATCTGCCGTCATCCCTTGTACCTTCACTGATATTGGCATTTAAACCAATTATTTCTGCACTTACAAATTGCCAAATCACTATCTATGACCTTCAAACATCTACTCTATAAAGGATTTGTTCTTATCAATTTTGTCTAACATGCTGATTTTTTTTCAACTGCAGCCCTGTTCATAAGTCTAACACTAGGAAAAGAATGTGAACATAAAATTATTTTGTATGACGAACCAAATTGAAATGTATGGCATCAGAATTTGAAAGCTCAGGTCATGATGCTTCATTCAGCCTTTGTGGTGACCAGGCTGCCGTATTAGTTGAAAATGATTAATATTTACCTGGTGAGCACTTGCCCAGTAGCTCCTATCCAGATCTCATTTGATCCTCACCGTGATCGTGACCTTAATGAATGTCATATCTATCTTTCAGATCAGTAAGCTGAGGATTCTGGTATGGATACAGAGAGAAAGGACCAAAAACGTTTCACATATGTCCAAAAATCACTCAGCTCAGCACTCACAAATTACAGCTCTGTTTAAAAGGTTTTAAGCTTACATTCTCTTTACTTATCATGCTTTTGTCTTTACTACAGAAATACGATCAGGTAAATTTCCCTACTTATCAGACACTCAAATCTCTTTATCCCCAATGTTAAAAACTTGGATATATTTTTTAATACTTTAGAATCAGTGATGGTGTATTCTTTTCACATTCAAGTGGGGAATCCACACAAATTGAAAATATGTGTGTGATTCGTCAAGTTTTTGGATACACAGGTGCATTTACAAGTATCTGGCAATGTGCACATTGGCTTCCCTTTTGATGATCTATATTTAGTCTACATCTAACTGGTTATTTCATCTCCGATTTCATTGTTTCAATTTTCTGTATAAAGATTTCAGAAGCTTCCATTACATACAGAAGAAAGCCCAAGTCTAATTATTATGAAATGTATAATATATTAAAAATTAGCTTCAATCCATTGTTCCAAAAGCCATCTCCACCTACTGACATCAGACACACTGTCACTCCAAGCTGTACAAGCTCTACCTGGCTTCTGATCATTCCTGATGCTCCACGTGGCTCCTAATGATATCATGCTCTCTCTTGCTCAAATGATGAGAACTTTTCACTTTTTCCATGTGCTTAAATACTAAACATATATTCATACACAGATGTATGTGTATATATATATATTTTTTTTTTTCTTTTTTTGAGACAGAGTCTCACTATGTTGCCCTGGGTAGGGTGCTGTGGCATCACAGCAAACTCAAACTCTTGGGCTTAAGCAATTCTCTTGCCTCAGCCTCCCCAGTAGCTGGAACTACAGGAGCCCGCCACAACATCCAGCTATTTTGTGGTTGTAGTTGTCACTGCTGTTTGGCAAGCCTGGGCAGGGCTTGAACTGGCCCGCTCCGGTATGTGTGGCTGGAGCCCTAGCAGCTGAGCTACAGGCACCAAGCTTCATTCACAGATGTAGGAAGACTTCCTTCCTTCCCCAAGGAAGAGGAAATAGTCATCTTGGAAGATATCTACAACGCCGAGAACAGACACAGAACTCGATTATTTTTATTCCACTAACCTGCGAGCTACTTGAGAGCAGAAACAGCATTAAATTCAATCCTGATCCTTCTCATCATCAGCCTACAATGGTACTTGGCCCATAGTTGGCGCTCAATAAATGTAGGTGTCATCAAGAGAAATATGATAAGTCATTCCCACAGGAAATTGAAATTAACATTCTACCAAAAATGTTGTCCTGTAGGTTAAAAGTAATCCAAATTCGTCAGCAATTTCATTGTCTTTCATTCTGTCTTTCAGTTTTCTAATAATGTTGTGAGGTAGATACTTTTTTACTTTATATAGAAAGAAACTGAACTTCATCAAAGTTTATCCATTTGGGTAGCAACAGAATAAGAATTTGAGCTCTAATTTCCTTGCTGTAAATCTAGTGAACATTCTACTACTCTGTGGCTACTTTTGATTCTTGCCTTCACCTATTCAAAACCTGTGCAGCATCAGGGTTAGTTAGATCCCTCCTCAGTTATAAAATCTTATAAGAGTACTCTGATGCACGGAGAGCATTTATAACCTGAAATAATCAATGACTAGCTGGGGCACGGTAGATCACCTACTGTTTTGTTACACCATCTATGTTTACATTTATTTTTAAACAAACTCCAGGCAAAATTATTAATTCTCTCCTGTTAAGATCTCTAAAAATCAATAGGTATGTTCTGCATAAGGATTAACCCTTGCTTTGAACTTAGTAGGTGCTAGCATGAGATTTTTCCCCAGGTACTATCTTCCTATTTACAATGGCCTTATGAGACACGTTTGGAATCGTGAAGACTCATGATGGAGCAATACCTGAATGATGCATGATTAACAGTAAGGTTCAGGAATTCAAATGAATGAAGTACCCAAGGCCCAAGAGAAACCAATGTCAAAATTTCTCCTTCTTTATAGTAAGTCTGTTTTCAGCACAAATAAACCTGCATACCAGAGATTTAAAAAAAGTTTTCTTTTATTGAAGAATATAGAGTGATACTAAATATAGCCTATATTTAGAAAATTTGGGAAATGTATTCCTTCCCTTCTTTTCTCTCATACCGAGCGACATACATGTGATAACGATGAGACGCCTCCTCCGTTCTTAGGCTTATGTTATTGAAATATGTTTCATTTTAAAAAATATTTGTATGATAAAAACATAATGCTCACTGTAAAAAATTAAAAACAAAGAGAAGCCATGAAGTGAAATGAAAACTGACCCATACTCACAGACCCTGGAAGGAATCGCTCTTGGCATTCGATTCTAGTGTTTGCAGAAAATTCTAGTTATCAAAGAAATGTATAATTCTTTTATTTTGTGGGATCTTAAAGTTTATTCTTTAGGAAAAATAACTTGCTTCATTTAACAACCATGAATGTTTTCCATGTGATGAACTACTCTAAAATATCATTTTCATAACTCTATGTGTATTACATACATGAATACTATTTTATGTATTGCAGGAGTGTAATAAACCAATTCACTACTAATACACACATGTTTTTCAGCTCTGTAGAATATTTTGCTTTTGCATGACAGCTCTTGCGTAACTTTTAGTCGGGTTTTGTTTTGTTTTTTGTTGATTTTGCTTCTCTGTCCCTCAGTCAGTGCTCTCACTTAAACAATGAGGACAAAAGTAGTGCCTGGTCAGAGGGGGCTGTGTGTGGGAGTTTATAAGCTAATTCACAGCAAACTGCAAGAGACGAATGAATAGTAACCACCATTTTTATGTTGCACTAAATACCTTGCAGGTAATTCCTGGGTATATTTTTTTTAAGCTCTGATTTCTTTGGAACTTCTCCATTTGTGCTGTTTGATATATAATGGAAAACACTCTTCTAAAGATGTTCCAGTGGACATACCCCTGAGCAAGGTGTGAAAATTTCCATTTCTTCATATCTTTTCTGACCTGGCTTTTTAAATTATTTTGCCTTTTCTGGCATGATGGATATAAAACTACGATATCTCAGCTGTT
The DNA here is from genome assembly GCF_000181295.1 of Otolemur garnettii. Classification (NCBI taxonomy): domain Eukaryota; kingdom Metazoa; phylum Chordata; class Mammalia; order Primates; family Galagidae; genus Otolemur; species Otolemur garnettii. The sequence goes on along the minus strand of NW_003852396.1, from coordinate 21,418,283 downwards.
TTAATCCACATTCCTTTGTGGATGAACAACGTTACAAAGGTTTATTGATCATTTCTAAAGCTTCTTTTATGAATTTCCAGTTATGATTTTTACCCAGTTTTAGGAAGAACTTTTCATCACTGTTTTTATTGAGTTGCAAAATATGCTTATATATTCAAGGTTATTTTTCATAGCTATGTCTTGCTATTTTATTTGTCTTTTAAACTTTTCATATGCATATTCTTTTTCATTCCTGCAGAAGATAAATTTTTATGTAACTATTAATACTTTCATAAATCCTTCTTTTTTGGAATCAAGTTTATAAAGTTTTCAAACATTCTACAATAAACAATGTAGCTATTCAAGTGCACACTTTCTCCTCAAATTTGGACTGATTCCATTTTCTCTTAGAATTTTAACCAAAGTTTATGTTATAATATAGAGACTTATCTTTATATTTTTTCACAAAGGACAAGCTTAATAAGTACAATATACTGGAATTTTATTCTTCTTTCAAATTATTCTTTTATCATATTTTTTTCTATTGGACCATTCCCAGTAATATATTTTTTCATGCTTTAAAGCTGTTACACTCATAAAATAATTCTTGTCAATATAGTTTTTAATTCTACCAGTTGCACCAGTTAAAGTTAAAATGGTCTTAGTATTGCTACATAGCATTAAATTTTTAATTTAGAATATAAATGTGACATGTTTATAATGTTGAGTTTTTCATTTCAAGTATGTCAACTATATCTCTTTACAAGTCTCTCTGTAATATTTTATAGTTTTTCTTAGTATTGACACTATTTTGAAAAGTTAGTCATAACTTATTTTATGAATTTTTCTAATACATTTTTCTTATAGAGACACAAGTAAAAATGATTATAATATAAAAGAAAATTATTACTTATTTATAATTTTTTTTAATCTTCCATTTGTGGATCATTTACTTAAAATCAGAAATATAGGAAATAATAGCATTAGCCACACGATAAATTGCTCACTGTCCCTAATCATCAGAGAATTGCAAATCAAAATCAGAAATAATAGCATTAGCCACATGAAAAAATGCTCACCGTCACTAATCGTCAGAGAATTGCAAATCAAAACTACCCTGAGATATCACCTAACCCCAGTGAGAATAGCCCACATCAGGAACTCTCAAAGCTACAGATGCTGGTGTGGATGTGGAGAGAAGGGAACACTTTTACACTGCTGGTGGGACTGCAAAATAATACAACCTTTTTGAAAGGAACTATGGAGAACCTTCAAAGAACTCAAACTAGACCTCCCATTTGATTCTGCAATCCCATTACTGGGCATCTACTCAGAAGAAAAAAAAAATCCTTTATCATAAGGACATTTGCACTACACTGTTTATCATAGCTCAATTTACAATTGCCAAAATGTGGAAACAGCCTAAATGCCCACCAACCCAGGAATGGATTAACAAGCTATGGTTTTGTATACCATGGAATACTATTCAGCCAGTAAAAAGATGGAAACTTTACATCTTTTGTATTAAGCTGGATGGAGGTGGAACCCATTATTCTTAGTAAAGCATTATAAGAATGGAAAAGCAAGAATCCAATTTACTCAATTCTAATATGAAAGCAGTAGATGAGCTAATACGGGGAGGGGAATGAGTGAGTGGGGAGAGATTAGTAGGGAGGGGAATGAGGAGGTCACAGTGTATGGCACACCTCTTGGGGTGCGGGACACAGCTATAAGAGAGACTATATCTAGCAAATGCAATCAGTGTTACCTAATTCTTTGTACCCGCAATGAATCTCAAACAGTAAAAATACAATTAAAAATAAATAAATGAAATCAGGAATATTTGGAAAGTTTCATTGAAATGTTTTTTGTTCCCTTTTATCCAACATCTAAAGAAAAATATTTTGCTGTCACAAATGGTACAAATGCTGCTTCAGAAAGGAGCTGTCATGTATATTTGGAGCTGAGAAGGAGTCTACATCCCACCAGACCTGTCATTTCTTTTTGTTTCTTAAAGCTTCCCAGTTAAATTTCTTGGCCATTGCAGGAAGAAAATCACATAAATTACAAATAATTATTTAATTTTACTTTGTTATTTATAAATTACAAGCTTTTCTTAGCTTATCATGTTAGATAGAAAGGCCAATCTTTTTATTCATTCAAAGTTCCTGTCTCCCGATCAGCTCAAAGAAGCCTAACAAGTCTCTGGAACTAGGACATGACTGCCTCAGGCTTACTTAGCTTCTTTCCATTTTCAAAGATCCTTTATTGTCCTTTCTCTCTATTTTCCCAAGAAATCTGTGATATTGGCAGGCTTTATACTTTTTCATGTATAATGTGAAAAATTGATTTTAAGTAACTCTTCCAAAGTACCATAGCTAGTAATTAAACAAACAAACAAACCAAAAACAGAATCCAGGTTATTGTTTATCCAGGCTAAGGTTACATTTAGCCAGTTGCCTCCCCTTAGGAAAATCATCTGGGAAATCCTCATATTTTAGATATGTTTTTAAATGTACAGATATTTGACTTACATGAAATCTGAGTGTGTTTCTTCAGTACATGACATGTATGTACTGAACACTAATCACTACAAGTTAATCTCAATTCAGAAACTACAATTGCAGAACAAAACCTCAGGTACTGGGATAAAAAAATAAAATGCACAGACACAGCCAGCGTCTACATCAGAATAGGCTCAGTTTTGCTGATACCTTTTTTAAAAGACCCCAAATTGTTGTGTCTTAATATTTTAATTCTTTTTCCCATAACATGACTCATTTTGTGTGAACAGAGCTGTTATGTACCTCATAATAACTTAGAAATTTCTGTCGATGCTTTTTACTTGTTTTTCCCCAATCTCTGTGGCAGAGGAATGGGTGATGTGGTGACTCACCCTTTGGCTTTAAAGGTTCAGTACATAAATGACTCAGATCACTTTGTCTCCCTAAGCCTCAAATTTCAGGGTAATGTAGAGAAGTTAGATTTTTAAGAATCCTTCCAGCTCCTTCTATATTGAGATTTCATATGTGGGATGTTTGTTGGCAATCTGCAAGCTCTCGTACTTTGGTAAGCATTCGCATCAAAGAGCAGGTGTCAAGGATATCAAATGATTTTTTATTATTTTATTTTATTATTATGTTGTATTTTGCATGCCAACTCTGCTTATTTCAAAATGGCTGTCCAGCATACTATGTTGGGTGAGAAGCAGCTGGAGAAATAATGACAATAGTGACAGGAATGACTCCAATGTCTTCCCTGAAGCTGGGACTGGGCAGCACGGAGGTAAAAGTGGTGAGAACATAGAAAAAGTGGTTAGCACCGTGCGTTCACGCTGGCCCAATGGTGTCATCTCAGCTATGGTTAGGCTTGTGATAAAAATCAGATGTTGGCGAACTCCCTGTGATTTTATAACATTTCAATAGCAGTAGCCAGATGAGTCATCTAGTAGTCAAGAAGTGTCCTTTCTTTACTGTGCTTGCTGTGTCACCAAAGAACACAGACAGCTTATATATCCAGATCCACCTTACCGCTCTACCCCAGGCCCATCCAGCCCCATGGTTTCTCGTTCTTACATTTGTGACCCTGGCATGTCCCTGGGAGCATGCACACAAAATCGGTGGGGAAAAAAAAAAGAAAACAGAGAAAAATTACACTTGTAATGAGGAGTGCAAAATAAAAAATGTAGGGAAAAATAGAGAACACCTTTTAAAAGGGGAATATTTTATTTCCTTCCATCCTTCAAACGAACTATTGCTTTTATGATTTTTATTTTCTTAGAGAAAGCAAAGGCTAAAATCTACTATCAAAACACCGCTGTATGTCCAAATATGTCCCTTAATGGTTTAGGTAGTTTTATAGCATCATGTAAGACCTAGCAAATGAGAATTTATCATCCAAATAAAACAATTATGAAAACAGTAGGCCACTTATCCTACCTTCAGCCAAAAATAATAAATGAATGAAAATGACTTTTCAGGGAACGAACTGTCTCTTTATTAAATAGAATAATAAGACTTTAAGTTGTTATTTTTTTTTTTTAGCAAATAGACTATTTACCTGTGCAAAGCTGTTATCAAAAGTGCATTTTAGATTGAAATGTGTGGATAAAAAAAAGATCTCAGTCTATAAAACTTCTGCTTCTCCCTATGAAAACTTCCTGTCCAGAAGTCAGCCACTATGTATAATTTTCAAATGTACTTTTCTAAAACACTACTTTTAACATTTATTCACACCTAGGTCTTAGGGATTCAAAACTTGTGTGGTTGATTACAACTAAACCAACTGAAGAGGGGAATAATTAGAAAAAAACATCAAGAAGAGATGTGAAAAATATGGGTAAAAAACAATATGTAAACAGTATATCTCATTTTAACTGACTCTATATAAAACTAATTATTTCAGGCCAGTTTGTGGCAGAAATCTAATAAGGAATGCAGAATGTTTTAATTAACCCATAAGATTAAAGACTTGCTTAAATTACTCCTCAATTATTACTTGTAAACCAATAATGTTTAGTTATATTGGCATAGATGAAATAGCCTTACATAGTAATGATATAACATAATTAATAATTATATATTATAATTAGATATAACTTTTTTTTATAATACTTTTAAGGATTTATGTTTTCTTCTTCTCTTTATGCTTAATGTATCACCCTACCCTACTGATACACACCTTGGAGAAATGTATCAACATACTGGCATCATAATTTCTTTATATGATGGCACACTGCTTCTCGAGGTTTATTATTATTTCATTTGTTTATTATTTATTATTTTTTCAGATTTGTTTATTTTCTGCCATTTTATGACATTTAAAATTGCTTCCATAAATATAGATGCTTGTAATATAAAGATAACCCTTTCAACACAAATGTATTTAGATTTATACAACAAATGACCACCGCATGTCATTTATACATATTCTCTCCCCGATTCCTCTAACAATTGGTGTTACTGGTGCTATTATTATTACTGCAAACATGATCAAACTAATGCTTAAATTAAATAAAATGTCTAGCATTACCTAATGTTACTTTCGATTTAAAATACAGTTTACCAAGTTATATAATGTTCTTTCTTTGTGTAGGATAAAAATATTACAAATATTTTCATAGATAACTGAGCTAAACATAAAAGTAAACAAAGTAAGGCAATGTAAAAATGGGAAAACTTTGCATAGCTATTGGAGAAGTTTGCCATTAAATTAGGTTGTTGAAAACTCCCAATTGCCTGCTTAGAAATCACTGTGTTTCTACTACTTTTATGCTGTAGTTATAGACCAGTATGGTCTAAACCAATAGCCAACAGCCACATGTGGATATTGGATATAAATGTAAGAACTGACATTACATAAAATAAAAACTTATCATCTCAGTTTCACCAACTACATTATAAACACTCAATAGTTCCATGTATGTGGCTGTGGTTACTGCACTAAACAGCATAAATTAAGAAAATTTCTATTCCTGAAGAATGTTCTTAGAATTTGTCTAAATAAATGTTAATGAATACTTATGACATTTCATGAGATATTTCTATGTTTTTCACTTCCCACATATGGGAATGTGGTTGATCCCCATATATTAGTCACATGTTTTAATATTACACAAAGTAAGGCAAGAATAGGCCTTTGATCATTTGTTATCACATAATCATTAAGACACCATAAAGTATCTAAGATATATCTTTTTAATTCATAACATCTGGATTTTACTCCCAGGTATTGCATTTAGGACCACCCAACCTTTGACAGGTCTATATGGACACATATAAACCCACACACACATACACACATTAAGAATATGGACACTCTGTATATGTGTGTGTGTGTGTGTGTGTGTGTGTGTGTGTAGTTAAGTACTTCAAGGAGTGGACAAGAAAATGTTAAGAAAACAAAACATAAAAGACTGTTATCCCTAACATAAAGGTGTGATGATAACTCTTTTTTAGGTTATAGGTTCATATAACTCATAACTGTCAATGGCTGAATGAAGGAAATTTGAAATATGACTTTGAAGATTTTCAAGTTCATTGTATAGGATTCTACATTAAGGAAAATAATTATAGACCAATATATTCACTAACATATTTGCTAACAATATTTTAAATTCAGTTCCTTTCTAATGGGTTCAATATTCCTTTTCCATAAGAAATCATTTATTGGATCTTTTATGACATCAACGATTATTTCTCTCTCTCAATCTTTGCTAATCTTAAAATGACTGTATTACATTATTGACTAATAATTTAGTTTATTGTAAAATTATAGATTAACTATTATTTTCCTCTAATACTTTGAAGATATGAGTCATCTTGGACTGTGAATTACTGCTGAAGAGAAGCCTATCATCAATTTTTTCATTGTTATTACTTTGATTTTTATGACTTAAAATATTTAAATTTTTGTATATTTTTATGTGATGCTTTTTTAATGTGAGGTGTCTGGTGGAAATTTATGTATTTTTCCTACTCAGGATCTAATGTGCTACTTCTGTGTTAGGAGTTATGTCTTCTTCAGTTCTGGAAGATTCTTAGTCAAATTAATATTCAAATTAATAGGGAATATTCAAATTAATAGGGAATTTTCATTAGCTCTTTAGAGCCTCACAATGGGATTCCTATTTTTTATTTTTATTTATTTTGTTCTATATTCAAATTAATAGGGAAGATTCTTAGTCAAATTAATATTCAAATTAATAGGGAATATTCAAATTAATAGGGAATTTTCATTAGCTCTTTAGAGCCTCACAATGGGATTCCTATTTTTTATTTTTATTTATTTTGTTCTTGTATCATGACAATAGTGGCGGTGAGAATGTGGATGCTAATAACCATACATGGACCATGCCTGGTGTGGTGAATCTTTTTCTTTTAGGTGGTAAGCCATGGGACAATGGAAAGTTTCTACCAGGTCCCTTAGTCACTGAGAAGTTTTCAAACCCCATTTTATTGCCTAGACATGTTCTAGTTTATAGACAAGATTATTTTGTATTTGAATAGAGGAAGGAAATTTTCTCTATCAACTTGATTCACTACATTTGTAGTAAAACTCAGGTAGATTATTTAATATATTGTATAAGAGCACATGTCACCTATAGATATTATCCTATTTCTTTTCACATACATTTATTCCATTTATTTCCTCCTCAAAGAACTCCATTTTTAAAAAATTTCTTAAGTACTTTGCCAGCTATATCTTCTATTCTTCAACCTCTCTTGATTTGTGCTTTCCCCAAGTATGGTACCATTTCATGTAGAAAGTCAATAATGGCACGTTCTTTAGCTACATAGAGTATCACAATATTGTTTTAAATAACCAAAAGAGAGGTTCACCTCTACATGAGTCAGCATACTTACTCCTATGGCCTATTCCAGTTTACCTATTGATCTTGTAAGGTCTATGAGCTAAAATTTATTTCTGCTATTTTACAGAATTAAAAAGAGAAATATTTTTGACTATAAATAGGATACAAAATTAAGATTTTGGGGACTCGAAAAGAAATTTCTCTGGAGAGGATAGGCACATGGCCTACAGATACATGAAAAAATGCTCACCATCCTTAATCATCAGAGAAATGCAGATCAAAACTACTTTGAGATACCACCTAACTCCAGTAAGATTAGCCCATATCACAGAATCCCAAAACCAGAGATGCTGGCGTGGATGTGGAGAAAAGGGAACACTTCTACACTGCTGGTGGGAATGCAAACTAATACTTTCCTTTTGGAAAGACGTTTGAAGAACACTTAGAGAACTAAGAATAGACCTGCCATTTGATCCTGCAATTTCTTTATTAGGTATATATCCAAAAGACAAAAAATCACATTGCAACAAAAATATTTGTATCAGAATGTTTATTGCAGCCCAATTCATAATTGCTAGGTCATGGAAGAAGCCCAAGTGCCCACCCACGAATGGATCAATAAATTGTGGTATATGTACACCATGGAATATTATGCAGCCCTAAAGAAAGATGGAGACTTTACCTCCTTCATGTTTACATGGATGGAGCTGGAAAATGTTGTTCTTAGCGAAGTATCTCAAGATTGGAAAAAAAGTATCCAATGTACACAAGCCCTATTATGAAATTAATTCTATAGCTTTCATAGGAAAGCTATAACCTAATTATAGCCTAAGAATATGGGGGAGGGAGGGGAGGGAGCTGGATGGGTGGAGAGAGGGTGATTGGAGGGATCACCTCTATGGTTTATCTTACAAGGGTACAAGTGAATCTTTCTAAAAGTAGAATATAGATGTCTTGACATAACAACTAAGAACATGGCATGAAGGCTATGTTAACCAGTTTGATGAAAATATTTTAAATTATATATCAAAATACCACACTGTACCCCATGATTGCATTGTTGTACACAGCTATGATTTAATTTAAAAAAAACTGAAAATAGAGAAAAAAAGATTTTGGTGTCCATTGATAACACTTTATTGAACTCTGCCACACTCATCCATTTATGTATCGTCTACTGCTGCTTTCACACAACTCGGCAGAGTCGAGCAGCTATAGCAAACTCATGACACACAAGCCCACAGTAAGACTATCTTGAACTCAAAAATGCTTCCTACCCCAACCCTACACAATAAACTGAAAAAGATAACAACAGACTAATAAATCCAGAATATCTGTGATGAGTATCAATAGGGAGATTTCAACAGAATTAGCAGCGCAAAAATAAATTGACATAACATCTTGCTTCATAGATGGACATAAAAGAGGTAGTTTCAGAAAGATGTTTTACAATTTTTTTTGCAGTTTTTTTTTTGGCCGGGGCTGGGCTTGAACCCACCACCTCCGGCATATGGGGCCGGTGCCTCACTCCTTTGAGCCACAGGTGCCGCCCAAGATGTTTTACAATTTATCAGAATATAAATATTGATATGAGCAAAATGAAGAACAAAAAATGGCACACAATAAAAGGAAAGGGGAAGACTGATACATTTTACATGAAAGTTACAAGACATTTTCTAATAAGCATTTGTATTTTAGAGCACAGGTGTGAATAACAGAGGAACACAACTAGCATTGGAGGAAAAAAAAATAAAAAGAAAATACCCAGAAAATTCACCATGGAAAATTGTGATGTCTTGATATTACGACTTTATGAAAAGAAGTATAAAAAGTTGTGACCACATTAAGTGTAGATCAGCAACAATACTACTACAAAAAATAAGTGTCAAAGGCTCTTCCCATGAAAAGCTAACAGCAGAGAAAAAAAAGAAAAGGAAAACATATTAACAAAGTGGGCCGAAGATTTTCTTTCCAGAGAGCCAAGTGACTTTTCATTAATATATCAAGGGAATTGATGTGCCAAAAACAACCCATTGCAATAAAAAAAAAATCAAGAGTTCATATAATATACAGCTAATAATATTTCAATATAATTAATAGTTGTATTTATTTCTATATTTATCATTTCATAGGATGTGATTTAGGAGTACTACGACATCTGAAATAATGGTCTGTAACTGCTAAGGTAGTCTTGGGAACCATTTTTTATTTAAAAATATGAAGAACTAAGCCAAATTAAAAGCATATTACCATGTGCTCTTGAATTTAAAAAGTTATTTTTAAAAATATCTATTCTTCTATGTTTGGATTTCGGAGAAACTAACTGCTCTTCTTGGCACATGGAAATTGAGAGGAAGGCTACCTTCACTGACGAATGTGTAGTAATTGTCCAATGAGTAATTTGTCCTAATTGGACCCACAGTGTTGGGCTGGGCTGCAGGGAGTAAAAGAGCCAACAGGGAGTTACCTTATGTTACACTCATGGTGCTATGGGATTTATATGGAATACTTAATCTAATATTCACAAGACATTGACAAGTTACTCTGTTTCATGCGTGAAAAAATGGAGACTCACACAAAATAAGTTACGTCCCTGATGCCTAGTTAGTCGAAAGTTGCAGAATTGAACTCAGGAGCCATGCTAGTTTAAAGAGTTTTCATTTGAGATGATGGCTCGGGTCTTGCCCCTTCACTTTACATTCCACACTGCCATTGCTGGGGTCATTCTAAAGCAGAAATAGCAGAAGCATGATCAGGCAGATTTCTTGCTTGGAAGATGAATATGTTTCTGTTCCACATTTATTGACTTATTCTTTCAAAATATATCATGTATGTACAAAATTCTCTTATTAGGCATTAATGAGGAAAATGGTGTCCGACCTTCTAGTATATCTGGTGAGATATACTGTGGCAAGTAATAAAATACTATAAAAATTATGCAGAATTATAAATTTTGTTAGTGATAATAAGAAAAATAGGGGGTTCTAAAGCTGATGGGCAGGAGAGAGAAGAGTTTACTGAAGACAGTCACTCAGGTCAGCGGGATGTGTCCACAGCACAGGTGACAGCCCCTAGGCACTCGTGAGCTATTAGCCTGACTTCACACTCAGTCAATTCCATGCACACTGATCCCCCCCGGCTTCTCCACCTTCACCTTCATCTTTCTTCTTCTTGTTCCACAAAATGTTCATGCATTTCTCCTAAAAATCTACTTCCTTTTTCTCTTTTTTCCTTTTTCTCTCTGGCAATATAGTTTGGCCTCCAAGATCCAATTTAACAAAGAATATATTCTTCTCTGACAGACTTAGAGGTAAAACTCACCATGGTCTATTGGGTGGTCACTGATGTTTTGTCCAGATTTAAACCAGCCTTGGACACCTTGCTGATATATTTGCACTTGTTTTTACTATTAGACTAAATTCAATGAAAATTTGAACTATGTTTTATTCGTTTTTGCATTCTATGCTTAGGTACTGACTATCTATTTGTCTTAATGAATGAATGTCTGACTTAAATTCCCCAAATCACAAGGTCACAAGCGGGTTTATGACAGAGTCAGGACTAGAAGGCAGAACTTAAATCCCCATCCCAGACCCACTGGAATTCTAAACACAAGAAATGGGGATGTAACTGTACAACATGGCATGGTATCAAAAAGACAAAGGGAATTTATACTGAGTTTGAAGACAGAGACAATATTGGTTTTCTCCATGTAAATTCTACGAAAATGTATTGGGAAAACGACATTCAGTTAGAGCCTTGTCAAACTGCATAATCATGAGGACACAGAAAAGGAAGACTGAATGTGTTAAGCAAGTGAACAAGTTGTTTCGGCAAAGAATTGCCAGAATTCACACCTGCACTGGCTCCTGGACATGAAGGGAAGGAAGAACACAGCAGATGAACAAGAGAGCAAGATACTGGCTGCTGTAATCAGTGTGGATATAAAATAGTAATCCAAGGGCTTTCAAAATAAATTAGAATATTATTGTTATTAATTAGTATCATATACTACAGGGTGTCTATTGCACATGAACTTTATGGACACCCTAGTGACATAAGATTAACTTCCACTGTCATCTTCATTTAACAGGTCGAGAAAGGGATTTGATTGGCTAATATCCTATGGCTAGAATTAGAATTAAGTGCAAATCATCTGGCTCGGCGCCTGTGGCTCAAGCGGCTAAGGCACCAGCCACATACACCTAAGGTGGCGGGTTCGAATCCCCAGCCTGGACCCGCCAAACAACAATGATGGCTGTAACCAAAAAATGGCCAGGCGCTGTGGCGGGCACCTGTAGTCCCAGCTACTTGGGAGGCTAAGGCAGGAGACTCGCTTGAGCCCAGGAGTTGGAGGTTGCTGTGAGCGTGATGCCATGGCACTCTACCCAGGGGGACAGCTTGAGACTCCGTCTCAAAAAAAAAAAAAAAAGTGCAAATCATCCACGTCCGAGAAAAATGTGCTCACTACCAGCTGACGATGGACAAACCATCTGTAAATGCAGCTTGGGTAGAATGAACATCAGAAAGATATCCAGAAATAAGGGCAATGACTGGAGTTGAATCATTTTGCTGAGACATATTTACCCCATCATAATACACTGGTACAAGTATATCTTACCTTAGACAAGAGGTATGTTTTTCAACATTTCTGCAGATCATATGTTTGGAAGCCATATTAATAAATGTACTGAAATAGCTTACAATCAAAAGATAACCTAAAATGCAACTTTCTACAATATAAATAATCACATAATCTGTTTAAAACATTCCTTATTTAAATTTATAATACAGGCTCCTTGCTGCTTGTACATTCTAAAAAGCAGAAGCATCTTTGATTAATGTTATTTCCACGCTGTTTTTGTATCCAGTCATTCAGGACAATCTCATTTTATTTCTCTTTGCCCTCTCACTGTGTCTTCATGCTCTCATCCCTTTTGTCTTTTTCTAAATTTTCCCATCTCTGAAACAACATGATGCTTACTGCACTGTTAATATATTTTTGAACTATATTTCTTTCCCAGAAAAACTTCAATAATTTGAAAAGGTGCCGTCCACCCCTGATTTTGAGCTTCTCTCCACCATAAGACTCACGCAGAGCAGTGGGGAGTGAGATGTCACGTCTATTGCTCATGTCCACTGGTGACATGACCTTGAGCAAATTCAATCTTGTTTCATGCCTCTTTGAGGGTGGTTTTCGTAACCTTCCAGAACTGATGGAGTTTGAGGTGTTGATATAAATAACCTTGAATCAGGAGGCATTTTTCTGATCGATGTTCCCACACCAAATCCCACCTTTTGGACATGCCCAGTTCTTCTGGCACTCAGCCGAAGTGATAAGCAGGAGACAACAAAGTTGTCATTCTCTTGAATCTCTATCATCAGACATAATCTTCTCTCAACCATGTCAGAGGGTCCTGCTCATCAGGGACTGTGATTTGCAATGACAGCTGTCAGAGTGCTCAGTGAGGCCCCCCGAGTTCAGCCTACAGGGCTGGAGGTCAGCCTCTCCCTTCCTTGTTTGCCTCCAGTTTTATTTTATTTATTTATTTTCTGAGTTTAATTTGAAAGAGTAAATTCTAAATTGCATTTCATGGTTCAAAGAAGATGGAAACAGAACTCAATTATTCTACATTTATTTATCATTTGCACCAGTTGGGTAAACTGGCATATGCCACACTACTAAAGCTCAAAGCGGAGATTTTAAAGTATTTTGCAATGTTGACTAGATTACACCAGTGAAAATTAATTTCGGGTCAGAGGAATCTGTTGCTTTATTGGTAGTTTAAATTCCGTGTACCACTGGACAAAGTTCAAGGACCATTTATGTATCTTTGTGAATGAAGTATTGAGATCTGGTTATTAGACTTATTAGAAAATGATATAACTGGAGGAAAATTCACAGATGTAATAGTGAGAAATTGGAAATTTGGTCTCATTATCATAATCTACAAAGAGGTAAATTAAAAAACAATTTTACATAGATACATGTGTAAACACATGTAGTTATAGACACATTATACACTGTACATGTGTACACACACAAACATGTAGAGTGTCCCAAAAGTGACCCTAAAGTCACCATACAGAAAATAGAAAGCTGTAGCTAATTTACCTTTACAAAAAGCCTTCAATATAAAATTTTACAAAATATTTAAAAAATAGACTCTATGTGTTGGCTACCTTCCTGTAAAATTTCATAACAAATATTTTATAAATAAAGCTAAATTTAGCTGTAATTTCCTATTTTCCCTGTATATGGTCACTTGAGGGGCAATGTTGGGGACACTGTGTATGCATGTGTGTGTGCATACACTTACACACTAAATTAATTGAGCTAAAGAAAAATACCCTGTGCCAGCTAAGAATACACGTATAACATGGAAATCTCATGTAAATTATAATTGGGGATGTCTATTCAGGTGAAGTCACCTCATTTTAATATTGTTAAGAAGTTTAATGTCATGCCCATTTTTCATATAAGGGAATATGCTGGGAAAAGCTGGTGAAAATATAATTAGAAAGTTGTAAGAACTGATATCAGTCTAAGATCTCCCAGCCCAGCCTTCCTTCTAAAGTCTGTGCCAATTCCTCTTTAACCTTGCAGTAGTCTTTCTGGTGTGCTATCCTGGCTGAAATTGCTAGACATTCTATCAAACACTAATCTAGATGTTGCTGTGAGGACATTTATAGATGTGACTGAATCCCATAATAAGATGACTTTAAATAAGGGAGATTATCCTTGAGAATGTAAGTGGCTTGATCCAATCAAAATGGCTTAAAAGCATCGTGAGCCTGGAGAAAAAGATATTGCACCCATGGACAGCTGCTCCAGCTCGTGCCCCAGAGTTCCAGCTGATCCTCCCTGAGAGGAGGTTCTAAGGATTTCAGATTTGCCCAGTGGCCGCTCAAATAACAGAAGTCAATTCCTTGCAATGATCTCTTTATATAATATATTTTCTTCCTAGGTCTTCTCTTATTAGACTTTGAATGATTTAAATATTCAAATGTACACCTGATGCAAGGGATAGGGAGATACCAGTGAGATATTTTGGAAAGAAATGAGTCAAAATAAATAAGCATTTTTTTTCCAATCTTTTTTTTTGGCCGGGGCTGGGTTTGAACCTACCACCTCCCTCCAGTACATGGGGCCAGCACCTTACTCCTTTGAGGCACAGGGGCAGCCCAATACTTAAACACTTTTTTCAAAATTAAAAAATATATACTTTGAAGTGTTGTAATTTGTTCCTTTTTTGAAGACAGTGGCACCAAGCTGAAGAAAGGAGTGAAGCAATAGATAACTCCTTTCTTTCATGGCCTTGGGAAAAGGCATTAAACCAAAACTCAGAAATCTTGTTTTAGATCACAGTCCTGACACTTAGTCTGTCACCTCTGGCAGGACACACAGCTTTGGCAAATCCGTTCTTTCTCAATGTCAAATGAAGCTCGTGATGTCAGCCTAGATTATCTGGCTTACTGTGGGTATTAATAGGCATTACAATGCAAAGAATTTGCTTAGCATTAAAGCTTTTAACAAAATAATAAGTAAAGCAAAGTGGCAGACTCCATTCTGATATACACTTGATCCACAGCCATGCCTTAGCTGCTTTGTAGAGTGTAGGGGCGCAGATGCTTCTCTCTTATTATGACCCCATGGATATGAATTGCAGCAACAGAAAAATGCTGTTGTTCCATGTCAAAGCACAACAGGAGATAGAATATAATCAAGCCACACAATTTATTCAGTCTCCCTTCTCTCTGAAATGTGTCAAATGCTATTTCCTGGAAAGTGAGGCACTAGATAATTGAGATCATTAGAAAATACATCTACTGGAAGTGGGCATCAGTTACATGAATTCTGTAATAAGGAACAAACAGATACACACCCACACAAATACATTTGACAAACACATAAACAAAATTGTCATAAATTATTTTCCAGATTTCCATTTGTCATTTTTTTTTGTTGTCATTGTTACAGGTTTTGGCCAGGGTTGAGTTTGAACCTACCACCTCCAGTATACGGGGCCAGCCCCTACTCCTTGAGCCACAGGCACCACCCCTGTTTGTCATTATTTTACATTGTTTTATATGTTTGTTTGCTGTGGCATTCAGAAACTTTTATTTGTTTTCAGAAACTTTCTGTATTAAAATTTTAGTTTATTTCTGCTCAGGAAAAGCAAAGAGCTAGGAAAGAAGGGTCACCGAGTCATCATAGACAAGTTATACTCTTAGGGCTTTCTTCCAATTTTATCAAAGAAATAAAAATAAAAGATTAATATAACCATCTCCTCGCTTACTTATTTGTTGTGGTAAGACATTCATACTCTATTCTTACTAGATTTTAAATGCATCACTGCATTATGCTCAGTGAGCATTCCACACTGTATATCAAACCAGCACATGGTACCTCAAATGCATTCGTGTACATAGTTATGATTTAACAAAGAATTAAAAAAATAATAAAAGAGATGTTACCCATAATTTTCAGAAATTGTTGTTACAGATCTGATGGCCGAAATGCAAAAATGTTCTTTAAACAAATAAGCACAAGAAAATATGGTGTCCCTTACAGCCGGTCATTTGTTGAGGTAGTGATTTAATGTTCACTCTGCTAATGAGGCAAAAGAGCGGGAGGAAAGCTAGGTTTCATGTTTCTTACGCTCATTAGGTTAAGTTTTAATTATAATCCCACCTGAAAAAAGTAGATTAAAAGCTAGTTGGCTTGTCCAAAGTCACGACTGCCAAATCATTTTCTATTCCATATTCAAAGTCTTTTATCCAAAGAGCTAATTACTTAAAACATTTTAATAAAAATGCTATAGGACGTAATTCAGAAATAGACTGCTCTGTAAATGGAGAGCCACAGTCTCCAGGAACACTCAGAGACACGCTGAGGTAAACATTTTCTTGTTCTGAAAGGATCTTGTACAATGGCATTTTGTTTTAGTTACCATTTTAATTGTATTTCCTTAAAAGTAGCTTTTGATAACAAATTATACTGATAATGAAGCTCTTAGTATAAAATACTCAGTTTTTCTTTAACATGGGTTTGCTGAATTATTTCTATTTATTTTGTATTAGTATTTGTTATCTCTGATTATAAAAGTAATGCAAAAAATGTTCCCAGGAACCAGAGTATAAAGTATTTGTTGACTTACAGGTTAGAGACTCGATAAAAATGTCTCCTGTCACTGCCATTGTTCATAGAGTCCTGAGCGATGTAACCAGGCAAGAAAAACATGAGAATTATCTGAAGATACATTTCTATTGATCACTGAACAATTATTAGAAATCACGTAAAATTCCGGAAAGGTTACCATATACAGGTAGTCCCCAGGTTACAAATGAGATAGGTTCTGATGGGTTGTTCTTAAGTTGAATGTGTATGTAAGTTGGAACAGGTACATTTCCCTATTATCTGTGATAGCCCTTATTGGTAAGTGAGAGCTGTACATTAGTCAGATGTTTATAACTTGGGGACTCTCTGTTTAAGGCTAATGTTGAAAAGAATTTATTACTGTTCCTTTTCACCAAACAAGTTAAAAATGTAAGATAAAATAAAGTCATTTCCTTTAGTAATGAAACTATAATGGGTCTATAAATTAATCTAACAATACTGTTATAGAGGAATTTATGAATTGCTGTGAAGGACACAGTAGAAAATACAAATATGTGGATATAAAATAAATATTTTAACTCTCTCTACATCAGGCAATAATGTCAAAACAATTTTAATAAAAGTACCAATAATATTTTGAAAATTTACAAATTCTAAAATCTGTGTAAAGAAATAATTGTGTTCTAATAGCTAAAACAACTTGAAATAATAATACCAGTCTTAGAGGAGAGTTTCATTTGCCAGCTATTAAGACATGTAGATTCACAGTAAATTAAATGGGAGAAAAAGAGAAAAATATCAAGAAATTGGAGTTTAGATCCAGCAAAGGACCTGTGTATACTCGAAAATTTATTTTATAATGGAGGTGACATCAAAATTTTAGTGACTCAAAGTAGAAGGAATGATTTTGTAAAAAGTACTGGGAATATTTGTCTAATGTTTATTAAAAACAATAATAACAATAACAGTACCTACATGGTGATCCAAACATGTTAGACACCAGTCTAACTTCTTTAAACTTAATAACCTTTTCAAGAGAACAATTTTATAAGGTAGGCATTAATACCAGCATTTTATAGATGTGGAAACTGAGTCAGTCATACAGAGAAGGAAATTCCCCAGTGTGACATGCAAGTAACAGAGTCTGGATTTAAACCCAAAAGTTTGCATACACTGTCTCTTCTTTTATATATTATATTTTGTTGCCTTTCCAGGGAAAAATTAATTAGATCTCTATCTCTTACTAAGAACACAAATTCTCCAGCTGTGGTCCCTAACCCCTGTTTTCACTTCGGCAAGTTGGTGATGATGATACTAATTTCAAAAGTTTGTCCTAAAAATTAAATAGTACACTATATTTTCAACTTTTATACTTTATACTTAGAATTTGGAAATATCTCAACGTTAAATACAATCATCTTTATATAATATTATTAGAGATTAAATTTATTATTCAAAGTTAATTATTCAATATTAATAAGCTAAATCAAACAGTTTATGGTACAATAATTTGTTCAATGAATTTTCCAGTAAAAGGGAAAGGTATCGTAGACATGATTTTAAACTTTTTCCCAGAATTACTGGAAATACATGTAGTTTATGAACATTTGATGGAGCAGTTTCCTACCTTATGTTAGCCCTTTGTGAACCATTACTCCTATTTTCTCATTTCAGAGAAAGTCACCTGCCTAAGGCAAGGGTGATAGTAAGACCCAGACATGAGGCTCGGCGCCTATAGCTCAACTGGCTGAGGCGCCAGCCACGTACACCTAAGGTGACAGGTTCAAATCCCCAGCCCGGACCGCCAAACAACAATGACGGCTGCAACCAAAAAATAGCCGGACGTTGTGGCGTGCGCCTGTGGTCCCAGCTACTTGGGAGGCGGAGGAAGGAGACTCGCTTGAGCCCAGGAGTTGGAGGTTGCCGTGAGCTGTAATGCCAGGGCACTCTATCCAGGGGGACAGCTTGAGGCTCTGTCTCAAAAAAAAAAAAAAAAAAAAAAAAAGACCCAGACATGAAGCTGAAAACCTGGTTTGCTAATGTCAAATACAGGAACCTCCCTGGCACACCTGACAAAGAGTGAGGATACATTGTATAACACTCAGAAGGAATAGAAATCTTGGTCCCTGCTATAGGCGAAAGGCCTATATGCCTCTGGCCAAAAAAGCTGTTTGAGAGAGAGCAGTAAAAAGACTTTGTGCAGGCATACTTGTGAGGAACTGAGGCTGAATCCCATATAGCCAGGTTGGTTGTGGGCCTAAAACCCCCCTGACCTAAGGTTGGCCTGGTTAGTTGTGGGCACAAAAACTCCCTGACTTAAGGCCCACATGGGAGTGGAGGTTTGCAAACAAATTTCTGTATGCCCTAGAAATTTCTTTATGCCTTGTTTAAAGATCGAAGTAACTGCTTCCAAATGGCGAGGTAAGTAGGGCAGATTTTCAAACCCTCTCTTTCTTCCATAGCCTCAGGCTTCATCAGATAAGAACAAAGAAGCAATGGCTAACAACATGATCTCCATTAAGTTATGCTAAACTGGGTTATGTTTGAAAGGGTTATGTTAGAAGGTGTATATTGGGTGGATTATCAGATTACTAGGGAGGAGCTACTCAAGAGGTAGTTACAAAATGTTTAAATGGATTAATGAAGTCATTGGTGTCCAATGTGCATGTGCAGAATGAAGTCACTGATGTCCAGTGCACATGTGCAGAGGGATTGTAATGAATATTAATGAAGTCATTGATGTCCAGTGCACATGTGCAGAGGGATTGTAATGAATATTAATGAGGTCGTTGATGTCCAGTGCACATGTGCAGAGGGATTGTAATGAATATTAATGAGGTCATTGATGTATAGTGTGCATGTGCAAAACTGACTATATAAACCAATAGTAAATAAAGAAGCTCGCCATTTTGCCTGAGCAAGCAAATGGTCACCTTTATTTAAAATAAAATTTCAATAAGCATGCTTATTCTCTGGGACATTGCTTTTCCATGAGACCCTAATGGCAACACCCTGCCCCTCAAGGCCATATAATCTAGTTGAGTGGAGTGGAATACATAAACACCAGTAAACATAAAACAAATAGAGATTGCAACAGTATGAAAAGGGAAGGCCACATTTTATGATCCAGGGATTACTATAGATTTTAAATATTCATTTAAGTATATAACTCTAAGCATGCCAAAATTTGATCCTCAAGAATTCTTGAAACTGTCAGCACTATCTACCAGAATACTCTCTGACACTGGGAACCTCAGGCTGTCCTACCCAGATGTACCTTGAAGACAAACTGTTACATCTGGGGGAATTAAATAACGGGACCCTAAGAGGTTCATGTTTCTGCTTCTAACTTTTGGTCAATGTGAAAAAAAAGTTCTTACTACCAAATAATTTAAATATTAATATCAGGGCCTAGCACAGTGGACATCTAAATAAGTCTATTTATATTCAGATCCTGACTCCATTACTCACTGGGCTGTGCCCTGGGACAAATTACCTAACCAAACTTGTTATTCAAAACTTATTATTTATACTATGAGGTTAATGTTAGCACCCTCATAAGAGTGGTGATGAGGAATCAATAAGGCAATTCCCATCCAGGATTTAGCAAAGTGTATGGCAGATAGGAGACCCTGAGCACATGTTAGAAATGCTGAGAAGATGGTGATGATAAGTGATGATGGTGATAGCTGATTGCTCAGCCAAACAGAGTCTTCAAAAGTGTAGGGAAAGTACCTCCTATTTTGAGGTATGGTACTTTATACAGCACAAGTCTGGCAATGATACTTAATATTCATCAACTCACATTGTGAGTGAGAGATATGCTTATGGGGTTAATTGCTCTATATAGGCAATTAAAAATGTAGTAATGTTATACACTTTATATAGACATGGAGAGTTTTGTGCTATAATTATTGCTCATATACTTACTGTTGCTTTGAGCATTTTAATACTGAAAGTGTACCATACTAATTCTTAAACACAGGAAGGCTGAAAAACGTGGAATCACCTGCAGTAAAGGTAGAGGGGAGTAAGAAATATCCTCTGTTAAAAATGTGCTCTGTGGCAGGTCCTGGGTTTGGCCCTTCTCTTGTCTTAGTCTTCAGAGTCTTCCATAGTCTTTGAGGCAAATATGTTTATTGGCATCAAAAAGATGAGAAAA
Organism: Otolemur garnettii; assembly: GCF_000181295.1. Taxonomy (NCBI): domain Eukaryota; kingdom Metazoa; phylum Chordata; class Mammalia; order Primates; family Galagidae; genus Otolemur; species Otolemur garnettii. The sequence continues at coordinate 21,397,709 of NW_003852396.1, read as the reverse complement.
GTAGAGAGATAGGTTTCATAGTTTCTCCAGTGTCATATATAATTGTATGTATAAAATATAATATATACATTATCTATACATATTTATTATGTGTGTATGTATATATACGTGTGTGTATATATGTGTATGTATACAAATATATAGAGAGAGATAGCTGTACAAATATATAGATATTTAGATATATTAAGAATGTAAGGATGTGAAAAAAGCCTCAATGTTGAATATCAATTCCAAAGGCAAAGCTGATCTTTCCTATTACTGAATTATCACCTTAATCTGTAGAAGATACAAACATGAAGTATTTGAATGGTAGACGGGTTCTTTGGAAGCAGGCTACATTTAGGTGACTTGATAGTTCCCTAGTGAAAATGGCATCTATCTTGGAAGGGGATGTAAGCCCCTGATATCCTATAGATTTGCACTGGGTCCAAAGGTGTGTTTTGATAGTCAGGTGACAATTGATAGGTGGCAACTACAGCAGAGTAGAAAATCTCTCTCCTTAGGGACCAAGGGAAAGATTGATTAAATTTAAGATTCAAGTTTGACTTGGGTAATCTGCCTAGTCTTTTTTTCTTTCTTTCTTTTTGTTTTTTTGAGACAGAGTCTCAAGCTGTCACCCTGGGTAGAGTGCTATGGCGTCACTGCTCACAGGAACCTCAAATTCTTGGGCTTAAGTGATCCTCTTGCCTCAGCCTCCCAAGTAGGTGGGACTACAGTCACCTCTCACAACACACAGCTATTTTATGGTTGTAGTTGTCATTGCTGTTTGGCAGGCCCCGGGCTGGATTTGAACCCGCCAGCCCTGGTGTATGTGGCTGGCACTATAGCCACTTGAGCTACAGGCACCGAGCCTGCCTAGTCTTTCTTAGTTACAACGTCCCATTTGCAAAATAAGGACACTATTTAATTAAACAAATGATTATCAGCCTTGAAATAAGTAACGGAGTAGTAAATACTGATAGATTCTTACACATCATACAAATGAAAACTATTATGATTATGTCAACTCAAAACTAAACAAAAACGAAAATTCTTATGAAAACTAAGATCTATTGATTATATTATCTAGCTCATGATATGCTAAAATATCATCTTCTTATCTGTAAGCTTTGCTCAGGAATGTAGTCAGTATCACTCTTTTTGTCTACATACCCTAAACTCAGGAGTGCACCTTAAATTATGTCTCCGTAGTGATCTGAAAAATTAATCATAACTTGTACATGATTATCCAGTTGATCATAACACTGATCAATAATTATATCTTCCTACATTTTCTAAACCCTAAACTAACACAGATGCTCATTCTGGGGCAGAATTGTAAAAATACTTCCCACCGTGATCCTGAACCCCAGAAACACAAAGAAACTCACAGTAGGCCCTGGAAAGGAATGCACAGTGGGTTTTGTTAGTATGAATTGTAAACAGAGGTCCTTAGAAATTGGGAAAAGAAAAAAAAAATTGAATGACAGGGTAGGACTTTATTTTTGGAATGCAGCCTTGGAAGAGAACAGAGCAGGAATAAAATGTCGCAGAATCTTGAGGACATTTCCCTGAATATAGTTCAAATTAAGGACCTGTGATGTGCATGAGGGACTGATGAATGTAGGCCAGAATGGTCTACTCTGCCAATTACCTTCTGCATGGCATTCTCATAGCATAGCTACCACTAAAACTGGACACCACCTGTGATTCATTCCAATTTAGGAGAAGAAATAAAGTTTATCATAAACTCTTTCCTTTATAAGATTCCCAAGATATTTAAATCTGTGGAATCTCCAAAGTACCAAAAACTTAACAGTCTACTCTGAAGTTCAGAAACATAAATTAGTCTTCATTCCGACCTTGAACTTGGTTTTGAAGGCCAACAGAATTAAAAAAATTATAGTAGATTAATTTGAGAGTGGCTAATTGAAAATATGAATATATGTGAAAAGTTATTAAATAGGTCCACTTTTGTCCTGTGAGGATATGTGAGACCAACTAAGGTGGCAGATGGAAGTATGATTAGACTATAAAAACAGCAGCAATGTTATAGATACAATTATAGGAAAATGTATCTTTGACAGGTACTTAGTATTGTATAGTTTATTGAAATTTGACTTTGTATTTGTTTATTGCATTTCCAAATGGTTATTGATATGAATTACTCTAGTACTAACCAATTGAAGAAAAAATAGTCTTAATAATCATAAATCTGAGGAAGATCTTAAATCTAAAGACGCTAATAACAAATGTGATTATTTGAGCAGTCCTCCCAAGCCTGTGCATTATTGCAGCATGGGCCACCCAGCAATGTGTATGATGCCTTCACAAAATAGACACTGCTCAATGCAGGCTCTGGAAGGCTTTTCCTGGTAAAGGCTGTGTTCAATCAAGTGCTGGCATCACTTGCATCTGTAGGAGATTGTTTCATGTTTTTGTGTATTTCTAAAAACTTCTAATTTGTATTTTATTTATCCACAGGATGTACTCAGAAAGTCTCCATGTGAGGAACATGGTATCCTGCAAAATGGAGGTGAAGGGCATAATTCAGGGTAAACAAAGGCAAGGCTGACAGCCAGAAGAATACAGATGCAATATATTGACTTTGTGTTTTCCTTATTTCAATACAAATGAGGTTTTTTCACCCCTAAAATCATTTGTGTCTGCAAGCATAACCGGCTTCACTATGCAATGTCTATCTTTTATTTTCCTTTTTTTATTTCAGGTTAATGTGAGAATACAAACACCCAGGTCACAATATTTGAGTGTGCCACATAATTGAGTGTGACGACTCCAAAGTCCCTCTCATAGTTGTGTCCTACATCCAGAAGGTGTGCAATACACCCCTATATTGTACTCAGGAAGTGGGAGCCCCCCAAAGCACCTCTCCCCTCCTCCCCCTCATTCACGATGGTGTTGAAACATACACAGTGGATTTCTTGGTGGGTCCGTTAGAAAACATATTGCTCGTTTTGAAGTTCATTAGAGAAAATTATACTTGTATTTAAAAGAGAATGGATTAAGCTACAAGAAAAATTTGAAGAAAATTAGCCAAATCCCCTGAAACATACTCATCATACTTCCTTAACCAGGGTACGGCCTCTGTCCTCCACCCCATCCCCATTCACACAAACACTGTTTCTGCTGCTTTCCAGTAGGAAAGAAAATTAAGGCTAAGGACTAGACTCAATCTCTAGACTGCAGATTTTAGCTCCAGAGTTAGGGTCTTAACCAATAGACACAGCTTTCTTTTTTCTTAGAAAAAAAAACAAGTGAGTAATGGAACACTGCTGCTCTTATTTTTAAACAAAAACTCTGACAGGGGTTTGGCATAGATGATCATTAATGTGAAAAAAAAACTAACAAACTCTGTAAAATAATTTAAAGAGGTTCATTCTAACCCAAATGTGTGTGACCACTAGGCAAGGCACATGGCCTCAGAATATCCTGAGAAAACCTGCCTGAGGAAGCTGGGGAATAGTCTGGCCCTATGTGCGTGTGGAGACAGGAATTACAAATAAAATCATAAACCACTACAGGGAAGGGGTACACGGGTTTGGCCCGAAAGGCAAGATGTCTTGAAGCAGAAACTTACAGATTATAGGTAAGTTCAGAGATTCTTTGATTTGTAATTAAAGAAATAAAAGCTTTAGAGTGTTTTAAGATAAGGAAATCTGCTAATCAGAGACAGGCCACAGGAGATGTTCCAGACTTAAGTGATGTGTTACGTGAACTGATAGCCTGTGGCGGTCCTGCTTCACCTTTGTCTTGCTTGGCCTCAGTCTCATTAATTATTTCATATCCTACTGTCCCAGGCAGGTTGGACCTCCCTTCCCTTTGTGGTGGGAAATGTAGTTTTAAGATTTTTCTTTTAGGGTCCCCTTTGGCAAACAGGGGATCTGCTCACTTGGGAGAGGGAGGGATCTATGATTTCAACTTAGTTCACAATATTAATAAATCATTAAATGTTATTCTGCTTTCCAAAAGGAGCGTATTAGGTTGCATTCCCACCAGCAGTGTAGAAGTGTTCCCTTTTCTCCACATCCACACCAGCATCTCTGGTTTCGGGATTTTGTGATATGGGCTAATCTTATTGGGGTTAGGTGATATCTCAAAGTAGTTTTGATTTACATCTCTCTAAGGATTAAGGATGGTGAGCATTTTTTCATATAAGAAACCCAACTGCCCATCGATCCACATATGAATCAACAAACTGTGGTATATGTACACCATGGAATACTATGCAGCCTTAAAGAAAGATAGAGACTTTACCTCCTTCATGTTTACATGGATGGAGCTGGAAAATGTTCTTCTTAGCAAAGTATCTCAAGAATGGAAGAAAAAATATCCAATGTACTCAGCCCCATTATGAACTAATTTATAGCTTTCATATGAAAGATATAACCTAATTATAGCCTAAGAATATGGGGAAGGGGAGGGAGGATGGGTGGAGGTAGGGTAATTGGAGGGATTGCTTCTATGGTTTATCTTACAAGGGTACAAGTGAATCTTTCTAAGAGTAGAGTATAAACTTCTTAATATAATAACAAAGAAAATGACATAAAGGCTATGTTAACCAGTTTGATGAAAATATTTCAAATTCTATATGAAAACACCACACTGTACCCCATGATGGCATTAATGTACACAGCTATTATTTAATTTTTAAAAAAGTTATTCTGCTAATTAAACATCTATGTAGTTTAACAAAACGTGGGGCATAATATACAACAACTATTTTAAGTTGCACAAGAACTTTATGGACACTATATATACACATATATAGTGATGAAATATATATATATATATTTATATATATATATAGGTGATGAGAAAGATCTTTATATATATGTTCCCTTGCTCATTTTCACACATACACACCGTGGCATACTACTCAGTGATAAAAAGGAAACCACATGTTTCTTGCAGCAATTTGGGTAGAAGTGGAGACCATCATCCTAACATCTTAAGTGATGTATCTCAGGAATGGAGGAACAAACCCCATGTGCACTCTGTAATACCTGGGAGCCAAACAATGAGCACACCGGCACAAAGAGCTGGAAAGATCACTGGGGATGAAGAAGTGGGAGGGTGGAAGAGGGGAGGGAAAAAACCTGCCTCTGGGGCACAGTGAGCACTGGCCTGGTGACTGGACTTGATGTAAGGATTACAAAAGCTATCTATGGAACAAAAATTTTTCTACTCAATATTTTGAACTTTAAAATATCTAACTTCTAGGGTGATGTCTGTGGCTCAAAGGAGTAGGGCACTGGCCCCATATGCCAGAAATGGCAGGTTCAAACCCAGCCCTGGCCAAAGACTGTCAAAAAAAAAAAAAAAAATCTAACTTCTGCTATCACTTTAACATGTTTTATTTCCATCTAGGGTGAGTCCCCAGACCCTGGCAAAATTTAGAAAGAAAGCAAATTTTAAGTGATCCTTAAAACCATAAACACACACACACACACACACACTCCATCACTCACTCTAACTATGGGTGGTAATGAATGTGTCAATTAATTTGACTGTGTAATCATTATATGATATGTACATATATAAAATCATCATGTTATATCTCTTGAATATACACAATTTTGTCAATTAACTATTTGAAAATAAAAAAGACTAAACTAAATAAAGATTTATGGTGGTTCTTCCTTTGTTGGGGGGGGGTCACTGGCAGTATTTACCTGATTTGGCCAAAATGAAAATATCTATTTATGTGCAGTGCCTGTGGCTCAAGGAGTAGGACACTGGCCCCATATGCCGAGGGTGGCAGGTTCAAACCCAGCCCCAGCTAAAAAAAAAAAAAAAAAAAAAACTGCAAAAAGAAAATATCTATTTATAAAATGTTAATATTACTAGTGCCACTGCCACATAGCATTGATGTGCTAAGTTATGCTTTTAACATTTCTTTCACTTGTATTAATTCCCAGATGACCTCTTAGGAATAGACGAGGATAGTGTCGTATCTATTTTTTATGTGAGAATGCTAATAAAATTCTCAGGGATGAAACTGAGATCATGTCCCTCTAAAGGATGGGATATAGACTAGAATTTATGTCTTTTTAATTCTAGTGTACATTCGGCTATGTGACGTCACCTCTGAATGTTTTCATAAAACTCAGAAGCAAAAGAAAAATGAGGTAAAATGAACACATTTGACCACTGCAGTTCAGTGATGCCACTCTAGTGACAGTAACACCTGGAAAGAACCCTAAAATTCAGATGCATTTCCTGAATTGATCACACGCTCATTTTCAATATTGTAAATTAAACTGCAAATGATGCTACATATGCTCATGGAATTTACACCCTGGAAGTAGCTACCAGTGTTAAGGAAGACTTGCCATATCCCATACTTGCAAAGAAGAAAAAGAATCTCTCAAAAATACGAGAGCATGCGTGTGGCACTACATGCTTGCTTAAAAATGCTTCGTGAGGATAGAATACACAGCTCAAAAAGACTCCTGTAAGAGTAGGGCAGATAAGGAAATTTAAATAGTAAACCGGCCTTTAAAAATGGTGGTAATATAAATAACGCATAAATGTGCTTTTCACAGATGAATGACAACAGGAAGCTAGAATTGAGACACACTCCATGGCAGGATATGGTGGTTTCAGCACAAGAAAATGTAAGTTTAAATGAGACATAAAGGTTAGTCACTTTACTCTTTCAGCTAGAGACTTTATTTATACAAAAGATTATAAAAACGTGTTTAGGATTTCTATATCAGAATGCATGGACATAATGGATTGAGCTAATGCATACTATTTCAGTTGGTATATTAGTAATTGTGTTCTAAGCCCACATGGACATTTTCATTTATATTTAAATTTCATCCACTCATTGACGTCTTACTCCAGTTATTGTCCCCTGCACTAATTTTTACATTGGTGGAGTATAGTTGTTCTGTTTTTGTTTTTATAATAGCCTGACAATTGAGAAAATGGCTTGTGAGTAAGGAAATCTAAATTCCAACCCTGTCTCCACTACTTGTAAACTCTGAGGTGTAAGATAAATTATTAAAGGTCTTTGATCTGAGTTTTCACTTTAGAACACCTGTAACAGTGGAACTCATGCTTCTCAGAGAGCTGTTGTGAATATTAAATGTTTAATGCATACAACTGTGCTTACTGCATAGTGGCTGGTTGATACATGTTTGCTTTAGGAGACTAATATTTATGTAATGTTTATCGTCATCATTGCCATCTTCATGTCATATTAGTCTTGTTAGGAATTTTTGAGAAATTTATGGCACAAATATTTCTTGAGTGTCTATTATGTCAGACATGAATTTAGACATTTTTGTAGGTATTTAAATGAAGTAAAAAAATGTCCAATAGTAAGAAGTGCCATGATAAAATAAAACATGAAAAGATTACATATGGGAATTCTTAATGTTAGATAGTCTTAAAATCCTATTTACTGCTGTTAGTTAAGTTGGACTTAGTATCCCAAAGCCAGATACATAAAGATATGAATATTGTGTACCACAGGCAAGACTAATAAGTGATGAAAAAAGTCTTTACCCTAGAGTTATAATGATAATGGTAATAGTGAAAATAATAGTAATAATGACAGTTAACATGTATTGAATAATTACTCTGTGACTGCCACCCGGAACTCATTTAATCTTCACAACAAATCCTATAATATTGGAAATATGATTCTATGGATAAAGAAATTGAGACCAAAAAGAGGTTACGTATCTTATTCAAAATCACAAGGATTTTATTTTGAAGACTAAGCTCTTTACCACTAAGTTCTATCACCATGTTGTACCTTGTGATTTGGAGAAATGGAGTTTCCTGCGAGGCAGTGTGTAATGGGCTAGGAGAGAATGAGATTACACAGTGAGATTAGAACAGTAGGAAGGGATCTGCCAGGGAATTTAAAATTAAGTTTAAAACTCAACTGCAGTAACAATCTCACCTCATTTTTTCTTTCTCAATTTGTAATTATTTTTAAAATTACTATTTTAATTTGCCTTAACTTTTCCTCTTAGTTTTCATAATAAGTGTCTTTATACATATATTAGTAAACTAATACCTATATTAGTTTTCATAATAAGCATATACTTTTTGTAAGTTAATGAGTTCTATACATTCAAAAATTTACGAAAGTGGGTAGGAAACTTTGCCTGCTCACATTACTCACGATGTTTCCTTGTTATTTATTTATACTGTCAGGTAATAGGAAACTGACAGTTGAGCTGACTTAGATGGTCTGAGGAAGATTCATTTGCATTTGTGGCTCCTGGGCAGGAACAGCAGGAAGGCTGGGTGGGACTCAGCCTGTTCCTCAGGCAACAGGAAGGCCTCAGTGTGGCCCCTCCAGAAAAGTGGCTCCTTCAGAAGGGTGGCCTCAGGGTAACTGGACTTTTTTTTTTTTTCTTTTTTTATTGTTGGGGATTCATTGAGTGTATACAGAACCAGGTTACATTGATTGCTTTTGTTAGATAAGGACCCTCTTATAATTGTGTCTTATCCCCCAAAAGTGGGCCACACCCCTACCTTGTCCCCCCACCTCCTCCCTCCTTCCCTTTCTCAGCTCTCTCCATCCCCCACTCCCACCCACCATGTACTAGGGCCTTAATTGTCCTCATATCAGAATTGAGTACATAGGATTCTTGTTTCTCCATTCTTGTGATGCATTACTAAGAAAAATGTGTTCCACATCCTCTAAGCAAGTGTTCAGTGAACAAGTCAGAAGGATCTGGTTTTATAATAGCTAGCCTTAGAAATCACTTGGGGTCAGTTTTACTCACTGTCAAAGCAGTCTGTTCAGATCCAAGGGGTTCAGGTGGATAGACCCCAGCTCTTCATGGGACAAAGAAAGTGTGACCATGTTTTGAGACAACCACAGTGACTTAATTTACATTGAAATGAGACTCCAATGACTATCTTGAAACATGCACTTAGAATCTTTGCTGTTGCCTAGGAATATCAGCCGTCTAGCCAATCAAGTCCATTCTCCCTGATGAACCACCATGAAAATAAAACACATTGAGCTCATTTAAATACCACAGTTTTCAGCTCAATAAATACCTATGTCCTAAATATGCATCTAATCTTCATGATTATAACTTGAAACTATCAAGCCTTCCTTAAGACACAGAAATCTGTGTCATCATCTGTGACACAGTTTGGGAAATATGCCTGAAGTCTTCAAAATCCATTGTTTATTTGGAGATTCTGTGGCTGTGTCAAGAATATAGGTCATCTGTTTTATAATGACAGCTAGTTATAGCAGTAAGCATTCTTAACTCCCCAAAAGTCTTCCCATGGTGGCATCAATTATTCACTTCAGGGGAATAATCCTTTGATATTAAAACTAATGAGAGACGCATTCTCTCTTAAACATGAATATAAAGGAACTATATCAGTGATTTTCAGACACCAGGGTATTCTGGAACATAACACGGGGGAAGGAACAGTGTGAATGTAAGGTCTAACACTGAAGCAAATTTTTGCAGCCAAGGGATGATGACACTGATAAAAAGAGTAGGGTGTGGAAGGAAAGGTCATCAAATCAGATTAAGGTTTGGAAAAGAGAAGGTTAAGGGAGGTCATATTCTTCACAAAATATTAAGAAGAAGAGGAAAAAAAGAAGGAACTATTTAATGGAAAGCTATTATTTATAGCCATTTATTACATGCCAACTCACATGCTTAGTTTTCTCCAGAAATATACTGGCCTAGGAAGCAACTCTCATCATCATCTTCTTCTTCTTTTTCTTTTTTTTTTTTCCAATAAGAAGAAAGTAAAGTAAGGAGGTGAAGCTTAACTTTTTCAAGAACTTAAAACTATAGCTGGAAGTACAATGATGCCACCTAAGGTTTATCTGATTCCTTAACCACTTCATATACTTCAAAATCCTATGGCACGTCACCTCTCCAAAGACTAGTACAATGAAGGAGCAGAGAGTTTGGACAATACACTCTACTGCTACAACTCTGAGCGAGGAGACCTTCCAGAATTAGCTCACAGTCCTTTAAAGGATATTCAAGATTTTTCTAGGTAGAACATGAAGGGGATCATGTAGAAAGGAATTATTACTGAGGGGTGAAGTTTGGTGACTTACAGCACATGATGTGTGTGTAAATGTAATAAGAAATGAGTGTGGGAAAGGCACAGGACATTTTGGGAACTTTTTAGGGTTTTGATTTAACAGAGTGAATTGAAGTTGTAGTCATTTGGTGTTGGATATTATACATAACCTGCATGAAGTTAAATTTGCTCATTTAATTATGTATACACATATTCTCTTACTTGTTGTTTCAACAAAGATTCATTTGAATGCTTGTTATATACCAGGCAAAGCACTAGATATCAGGGATGCACTTGTGAGCAAGATATACACAACCCATGCTTGTATGAAGCTGACGGTCTGATGGAGGAGACACAATTTCTCAAAGTAATCACATAATGTATATTAAAGCAGTTCAAATTTTTTGAAAATAAATAAAGTATATGCATTTACAGGACAATATAACCTGGAAGGTGAACAAAGATTTCCCTATGGGATTTAAATTTTTGTTATCATCTGAAAGCAAAGTAGGAGTTTATTAGATGAAAAAAGAAGGAAACAATTTGGGGAGGAGTATGGATAGAGTGAAGATAGGAAGAATTTTGCACGATGAGTGAATGTGGACGTATCTGCATTTTTAAAGACCTAAAAATGCCTTAGTGAGACAAAAGTGGAGTAGAAAGCATCTAGGGAACTCAGCAGAAACTCTGGGAATAGATGGGGATAATATTTGTATTTGGTAGAGATAAAAGAAAGTTACTAAACAAGTAAAAAAAGAAGGCATATGACACAACATAGACTGTCTAAGAATAAAGTGTGTTAGAGGGCAATACATTAGAGTACAAAGACAAGTTCAGTCACACCCCGTGAAGTTCGAGCCATAGGTTGAAGGCAATTTTAAAGCAAAAACTCACAGTAATTTAGAAATTACTTTGCTGAATGCTTTGGGAAAAAAACTATAACAAAGAGGATAATAAGCTATGCTTAGATTAGAAGGAGTAAGGACGGCTATGTGGAAGGAATTGGCACGATGGTAAGGCAGCATCATGGGAGTCAAGAGGAATGGATAAATAAGGGATCTTTTATATACAGACTCATCACAGCATGCTGACTGACTGAGCCTGGAAAGGGACGAGGAGTGATAAGTTTATTCAATTCAGTCAGTATGTTATAAATTGAGGAATTGCTATCCCAGACACTATGCTAGATTAATTTGTTGGTGTAAAGATAAATATAAGATGTTCTATATCCTCGGGTTCGTAGCTGAGTAGGTTGTGTGATACAAACCTTCTACGCTTCCTCCAGTTGGAGAGTTGCAAAGCTAATAATTACATTCCCAAGACCCATTTGTAGCGCGGGTTCCAGATACCAATTAGATTCCACCCTTAGTGGCACTTGTGTGGGGTTTAAAGTAGAACTGCATCAGAAACTCTTGCCACTGTTATTGCCAATAGCAAGCAAGATCCTGAAACCTGGGGGGTTAGTAGCTGCTGGGATTAGACACCAGCTTGCCTGTGTGAGCGCAGCTGGGAAAGCAGCTGGTGGGGGCCGCAGCAACACCTCGACTTCTGCATCACTGCTGGCTGGCGTGGCGTGTCCTTAAACTCGACAGTCCAGTGGGGGTTCCCTGACTTCTTCCACCCCAGCTTGTCCAATGGTTTGGTAAGTTCCCATTTTTTTTTCTATCTCAAATCTCTTTCTGCTTAAAATACCTAAGATACCTTAAAATTTCTCCCCCTGGATTAAATCATGACTGTTACAGAGAGCAAGACATATAAATATATAACTAATATAATATGCTAAGTGCTATGACAGTCAAAGTATAGGATGTGGGTGCTGAATTTTCCTTTTAACTGACCCACGGAGGTTAGCACTGAGCACCACCAGAATTTTATACAGAGGCTGTCAGAGGAAGAGGTGTGTCAGCAAGAAGGGTACAGTTCGTGAGACCAAGGGACGATGTGATAATAATTGTCCTGCCATGTAATGTCACTCTGACCACCTGTGACAAAACCCCTGGGCTTCTCTAATCTTGCATTTTATTAGATGCACAACCACAAGATTAAATGAAGTTCCCTTCCTGCTCTATAATTCCATAAATCTATGAGAACAATTCATTTTACTTATAAGAACACATTTTCAAACATGTCACAATTTCATAAGATATTTTCTTTCCGAAGGAATATCATGAGTCTTTACTTGACTCTTACAAGGATAAATGTCAAATTAGTTGTTATAATGGCAAGAAATCATTTAGCTACTAGGGAGTTTCCAGGTTCTAATCAAATTAGGATAAAACTGATATGTCTTCTGGGTGAACAATGGCTCACAGGTGCGAGAGAGCTATACCATTAGAAAATACGGAGTCAGATAACCACATTTTAACTTTTCATCATGACATAAGCTCCCGTTCTCACTGTCAATTTATTATTTAAACCTGAGAAAATGAGCTCCTCAAATTCAGGAACAATTTATATCTTTATTATGAGACAAGAAGACTGAGAATAAAAAGATGCTTTTGTATTTTTCAGGCACCATAATTTCTTAGAATTTGAAGAGCAGTGAACCACCGTGACAGTTGTCATCATCCTCTACCCTCAATTATAAGTGATTCCTGAGTACAAATTATTATTTGATAGCAACTTCTAGAAGCACCAAAACATCGTAGCTCCTTAGTTCAAACTCTCATGGGCTGAAAGTCATCATATAACCACCAGAACATTCTTTTATGATACAAAAGTTATTTCTAAAATTGTTCCTGGTGCATCAAATTTCAATTATGGGTGTGCTTACTCTTCAGTCTGAATGCATAAGAATGTCTGAAACGAGCTTCTCTTTTTAATGAGATAGAAGAAAGATCTTTCTACTTTCTGCAATAAGTTAAAAATAGAAAAGCATCAGTAATCTCTGCTTTCTGATTTGGTAGCAGGGCAAGCCAATACGTACTTATTTGGTTTTGGTGTTTTTCCTAATCAATAGGCAGGTACCACTGTTCCATTTAGAACACGGTGATTTACTTTCCCCAGACCCTAAGCCCTTTCATACCCTAAGTGCTTTGTTGTTTCGGGTTTTTGGCGGTTACTGTTGCTGAGACATTGTACTATGCCATTTGGTAACAGCAGGAGAGGGAGAGAGGGGTTTTTAAGAGGAACAGTGCTTTTTTCTTCTTAAGTCTATCCAAAATCTAGCATAATGTATGGCATTCAATGAAATTCAGTAATTTAGGACTACATCTTCTCCATCTAAGTGCCAAATTTCCGAATCTGACAAATGTAGTGAGGGCTAATAAGCCTACAGAAAATAAACAATTCCTTACCTATATAATTGAAAAGAGAATGAGGGCAATGCTAAGGAAGTCTTAGAAGAATTGTCATTTTAAAGGAAAGCTTGAATGTCTGTGTAGGAAACTGAGATGATTCTAAATAACAGAATGAAACCGTTCTCCCTGGTTTATAGCAACTGTGATTAAAAAGAAATGAATGTGAAATAAAATCTTAATGTTTTAGTCTAAAACATAATAAACTTCTATGGGCACACAGATTTTTGTAAACTTCAAATCAAAGCTGTAGTTCCAAAGATAATGCCATGATGATGTGTCCACCTGGCTCGATTATAGTCACCTGTTGTTTGGTCAAACACAAGCTGAGACATGTTGAAGATTAAGTCACATTTATAAGTAGTTGAATTTCAGTGTAGCCGATTATCTTCCCTTATGTAGGTGGCCTTCAGCCAATCATTTGAAATCCTTGTGAGCAAAGAAAGAAGGACTTCCCAAGGAAGGATTTTTACCTCCAGACCACACAAATTCTACCTGATTGTTCTGCCTTCACACTCCAGACTGGGACATCAACCCTGAACCTGGATGTCAACCTGCCAGGTTGCCCTACAAGTTTCAGACTTAACCAGCCAGCACAATCATGTAAGCCAATTTCTTAAAATTGTAGAGAATTGGTGTATAATTTCTTTCTTAAATGTTTGGTAGAAAATACCAGTGAACCTATATGAGCCTAATGCTTCATTTTGGAAGATTGTTCATTATTGGTTCATTTTCTTAATAGATATAAGTCTACTCACACTGTATATTTCTTTCTGTATAAAATTTGGCAGAAATTGTGTGTCTCAAGAAATGGGTGCATTTTATATGGATTATCAATTCTTTGGAAATAGAGTTGTTTATATTATTCCATTATTATCCTTTTAAGGTCTGTCCATCAGATAGTAACTTGTGTACTATCTTTTTTTCTTCCTATTTATTCTGCCTAGAAGTTTGTCAATTTTATTGATGTTTTCAAAAACCAGCTGTTGGTTTCATTGATTTTTCTCTGTTGATTTCTTGTTGTCAATTTTAATTGACTTATGCTCTAACTTATTTATTTTTTTCTACTTATTTTATATTTAATTTTCTCGTCCTTTTTTACATGTTCTGAGGGTGGACACTTTGATTAGTGATTTTAGATTTTTCTTCTTCTCTGACACATGTATCTCAAAATAGTCCTTTTCCTCTTACCCTGCTGAAAGAGACACAAAGCAAGCACATGCTGTTGTGAAAATGGTGCTGATAGGTCTGCTCAATACAGGGTTGCTACAGATTTTCATTTTGTAAAATATTAAATAAAACAAAGTACAATACAATTAGGTATGCCTGCATTTGATGGTTGAGACCAAAAATTTCCCACAATGTGAAACCACCTTTAATCCCAGATAGAATAGATACACCTTCTCAAAAGGACTCCATCATCACCATAGAGATTATCAAAGAATAATAGAGGCACAATGCAGGGGTCCATGGTGCCCCTCGTGGGTGAAGGGCACCACAACCACTCGGACTTTATGCTACAAATGCAAGCAATGTAACCTAATCCTATGTTCCCTCATGCTGATCCAAAATAAAAATATATAATAATAATGATTTGCTTTTATATCTATTTGCTCTTCGACTGTGTCCTTTTTGAAGGTAGAATCTCTATAGTTTCTTTCTTTTTTTTTTTTATTAAATCATAGCTGTGTACATTAATGCAATCACAGGATACAGTGTGGTGTTTTCATATACAATTCGAAATACTCTCATCAAACTAGTTAATGTAGCCTTTGTGTCATTTTCTTAGTTATTAAGACATTCATACTCTGCTTTTAGAAAGATTCACTTGTACCCTTGTAAGATAAACCATAGAGGTGACCCCACCAATCACCCTCCCTCCACCTACTCACCCCCGTCCCTCCTTCTCACCCTCCCCCCCATATTCTAAGGCTATAATTAGGTTATATCTTTCCTATGAAAGCTATAAATTAGTTTCAAATTAGGGCACTGTACATTGGATACTTTTTCTTCCATTCTTGAGATACTTTGCTAAGAAGAACATCTCTACAGTTTCTAAGGAGCACCTGCAGTGCTTGTCTAAGGGCATCACACCTCAGTGGCATTCACGGAGTTGTTAAATGAATAATAATACAAATTTAAAGGGATTTTGCTAGTAATTGGCTTCAGTGTAATCGAGAACATTACTTGTTAGTTATTCCTTCAGAGGCCAAAATCATTTCCTTTATTTTCATTTCACAATATGGACTCTGAAATCCTCACCACAAGTTGACTTTTTCAATAGCGGAATTGCATCCATTTGGTGAACTTATAATGGGTTTGTTTTATTCATCACCTTGTTTTATTCACCATCTTTAGTTGTAAATTCTTTTCATGGGGTTTCTATGGTTTAATGATAACCAGAAATGACTCAAGCAGTTAAAGAATTCACTTCATTAGTGCAGAGTGTGCTAATTTGCATCACAAAACAATTCATTTGAATACAGAAAGCTGCTCTGCATATCTCTTCCTCCTGCCTAGTATAATTTTACCTTTATTAATGCAAACTTTCAAGGTATTTATCTTAACTTGCTTGTTCTTCAGCTATCAGAAATGGTAAAGACTAGTATTTCCTCTAAAGCTTTTAATAAAGAAAAGCCAACTATTTAAAGTAAAAATCTATGCTAATTAAGTATGCAGCATTCACTTTTGCAGGAAAATCAAACTTTTGCATGAATGATACCTGTCTCATAGTTGCAGGACCCTGGAAGGGACATAAGTTCAAATTCTACTTGAATTGAATTAATCGTACCTTATTTTATAAACTCATATAAATTATCCCAATCCTCCCCCTTTCTCCCCTCTTCCTGTCTTTCATCTCTCTCCTCCTTCCTTTCCCTCCCAGTTCCTCTTCATTTCCCTCCTTCACACCTCATGCAAGGATTTTTAAAATATGTTGTAAAGATATATGCCATGACCATTACCAAAGCACAATATTATAACATTATAGAAAAAACATGTGCTTTGAAGTCGGCAGATTTAGAATAAAGATCTTTTCTACCTTGTATTATTTGAGTATTTTAAACTTGCTTCTTTCCAAGTGGTTGTGAGAATAAAATGCAATAATGAATACTGCTATGGACTGAATGTTTATGGTACCTGAAAGTCGTATGTGGAAATCCCTTACTCTCAATATTAGGAAGTGAGGCCTTTGAGGGGTAATTAGGTCATAAGGGGGGCACTCACGAATAAGATTAGTGCTCTCATGAAAAGTCAAGAGAATTTATTCTTTCTCTTCTTCCTTCTATGTGAAAATGCAATGATAAGAAGGCCACACAAACCAAGCAAACTGCTGTCACCAGACAATGGTTTTGCCAGGAGGCTGGCCTTGGATTTTCCAGCCTCTAGAATGGTGAGAAATAAATTTTTGTTGTTTATCAGCCACACAATTTATGGTAATTTCCTTACAGCAGCCCAAGCACACTTACAATGCCCTCATGTCAAAAGGGCAAAGCGATTTCTATACTATAAGCCTTCATTTCTGATGTCCCCTTTCTCTTCAGAATTAACTGACATTTTCCTGACCTATAATCCCCTTCTGATTCTAAACAGAATATAATCTGCTACCACCATTTGATTGATATTCATTCATAGTAAACTCAGATTCTTCTCTGTATTCTGACTGCTACTGGAAAAGGCATCTGATTCAATCAAAGCTATTGTTAATTGCAAAGAGGGACGGAAACCAGTGGCAGCAGCCACCACGTCCTGAGCACTTACAATGTGGCCTTCTCTGTGACAGACTCTCTCTGGAGATGATCTCTAATTTTCATAGCTCCTGTGAGGGCAAGTGTTACTATATATATAATTCAGAAATGAGAAAATTAAGTGTCAGATAAATAAATCACTTACTGAAAACACGCAATTAGAAAAAAGCAACTAAATCCAAATTTTTCATCTGTGTTTTTT
Organism: Otolemur garnettii; assembly: GCF_000181295.1. Taxonomy (NCBI): domain Eukaryota; kingdom Metazoa; phylum Chordata; class Mammalia; order Primates; family Galagidae; genus Otolemur; species Otolemur garnettii. Next base: position 21,380,430 of record NW_003852396.1, on the reverse strand, counting down.
TGTTTGTTTTCATCATTTCGTTTTTTTTTTTTTATTTTTATTAAATCATGGCTGTGTACATTAATACTATCGTGGGATACAGTGTGCTGCTTCTATATATAGTTTGAAATACTTTCATCCAACTGGTTAACATAGCCTTCATGTCATTTTCTTAGTTATTGTGTTAAGACATTTATATTCTACATTTAGAGAGATTCACATGTACCCTTATAGGATGAACCATAGGTGTGGTCCCACCAATCACTCTCCCTTCATTTGTTTCTAATTCCAGCATGATTTTTTTAAAAAAAGTAAAATAATATTTGCCTGTCATATCTAACATTACACTGTGTTAAAGAGAGAATCTGATCATTTTAGGAAAAATGAAAGCTGCCTCCTAGACTTGATGTTTTAGAGGTGCTGAAAAACGTTTGAACACACTGGTTTCTTGGGTAGGGGGTGTTGTTTCCCCTCTTCTTTTGTATTTACTCTGTTCTTGCTTAGGGCCCAAGAGAAGCTATAGATGGAAGCCCATATACCATATGTCTAAATATGTAAAAGTTGTAAATCTCACTATGACGTGGAAAGGGATTCTATCTTCTAACCTGAAAGGCCCAAACTGGAATAGACAACTATTGCACTTCTTGGGTTCTTCTTGAGCCAAATGTGGTCCTGACAGGAAATCCTGCTTCAAGTCAATCATCGGTCTTGGTACTTAACATGCAGCCTCACCCCTTTCCTCCTCCTTCTGACTCATCCCACACTGAGAAGGGCCTTGGGGATCCCCTGCCCACACATTCACATACAAAGTTATACTGCGGCCAGGGATATGCCCAACATTGTTACTCCACATGTGTAGGGGACCATGGAGAAAAATCTCAGAAATATTTAGACAGTGATTTCTTTAGTCCAAAGTACCCACACACACATTTCTAAGGGAATTAGAAATGAGTTCTGGGTTGTGTGTAGGTGTATCTTCTTCACATCTTGAGATCTTCACTACATTAAAAAGAGGTGTTTTGCGAAGAAAGCCAGGTGTCTATGTGAGGGCCTTCTCTGGTCCAAGTCTAAAGTTGATTCTCTGTTTGGCCATTAAATATCAAGGATGTAGAGATAGTTTGCAGTGTGGCCCTTGCATTCCATGTGCCACCATCCCTGCTGGAAGTTTTATCCCCTGAGGTAGCTTGGAAACCAACATGACTTTGTCCTTCCTCTTTTTATACCTCTCCTCCTCTTTATTCTCTGCTCCTTCTGTCCCTTTCTCCCTCTCCTCCTCCTACCTCTTTTATCTTCTCTATCCCTTTCTGTCTATTTCAAAGGTAGCCTCTGGAATCAGACAGCCTGAGGGTAAACCCTAGTCCCTGCCTTGTTATTCCCATGGTCTTCAGTTCCTACGCGGTGTCTCTGTAGTGCAAGTTCCTCATCTCTAAGGCCCGGTCATTAAGACCTCCCAGCCTACTGGGGTGTGGTGAGAATTACAGAAAGTGACCAGTGTGAAGCACTCAGCCCAGTGCATTTTAGCTGCTTAGGGAATGTAAGTTTCCTTTCTTTCCTATTTTTTTTTTAACCTCCTTCCTTTCACTTTCTCTTGACTTTTTCTCCCTTGTTTCCTATTTTTGTGGTTATATTTTTTGCTCCTGATTTCATCACTGACTGCCACAGTCATAGGAAGAACCACAGTGGTTCCCAGCTTTTCATCTTCAGATGACTTGTAACAATGTCTGGAAACTATTTTGTTTATCACAACTGAAAAGATGCCAATAGTAGCTGGTGGGTAGAATTAGGGATGCTGATAAACAGTTTACAATGTCCAAGATAGGTCACAACAACAAATAATTATCTATTCCCAAGTGAGGTTTAGATATGAATGAGGCATTACCTTGACAGTCTCCAGGTCTCATAGGAGAGGCAGAAAAGATGCCAACAATGACTTATTTTAAGTAGCAGGAATAGGGTTTTATAGAAATAAAATGAGGATGTCAATTAATTCTACTGTAAGAGAATACAGAAAGGCCTTACAAAATAAAGAATACTTTGGATTTTGTATTAATTTAAAAAAATACTAAATATATAAGAGAAGTTTCTACTTAATGAGTGCCTTCTAGGAAGCAGACATTAGGCCAAGCTTTTTTCATACAGTATGAGAGAATGTTTTGTTTAAGACCTTTGACTGAAGAGGAATAAGATCTGTATCTTCAGCATGGTATGTATTAAGCACTCAGTAAATATGCATTGAATGAATATATGAATGTAAATATCTTAGGTAAGAGCTTAGAAAATCTAAGCACCCACTAAATAGCCTTTCTTGTTAATTTATCTTTTATCATCAATCTATGTTCTATTAATTTCACTAGGTTATATAGTAGAGAACTTTAAGACAAATTGATTTTGACTTCAATGTCAATTCTCTGAACAATTAGGTTTGGAAATGTTAGAGGAAACTAAGCTAGGAGGCCGTGAAGGATAAAGTATTACAAATGGGGGTTAAAAGTGCCAAGTCATGAATACAACAGGGGCTGTTGTGAGGTAATATGATTAGACAGTACAGGAAAACATAAGTTATAGGGCAGAACAGCAGCAATGAGTTTAGAAAGGCAGGTTTTAGTCAGGGCAGAGGCTCTGTGTGTCCAGCTAAGGAGGGTCTGGGATCCAGGGCTGATAGCATAACGGCTGGGGGATGCTGACTTCCGCAGTTACTCCTTGAGTCTGCAGACATGAAATAAAGTGAAAAAAAAAAACCTTCTCCCTGCTCAGGTGAGCAGGTGGTAAAGCCAAGGCAAGTGCAAAGGAGGGACAAAAGGAAAAGTAAATGGATTTGCACAGAAATGCCAGGATAGAGATTCTAAGGCATGGGTAACAATAAGCCAGAGCAAAAAATATAAACCAAATGAACTAAAGTACTAAAGAACTTAGCTGTGTAAAATGCCAAAATTATGTGATGTCAAGCTTATTATCTAATACCTCTCCTGCAATCAAGATTCAGTATTAGGATGTTTTTCTTTCCTGCCACTGTCATCCTCTGTGCTAACGGTGTTTGTTTTTCCATGACACAGCGGCTACAGGTGCAGACATTTGGCACCAAACAGTTAACTCTGTTGCCAGAGTCTTGCTGCCTAGTGGTACTTTCAAGCTCAATTAGAATCTAATCTTGACTCTTAGCAAGTTTCTTTTCTGTGGGATTCCTCAACTCATCCTCCGACATGAGGCACTAAAATAAATGATTCCTGCTTCACTGAAATGCGGCCAGTGATCAGAGACTATCAGCTCAAGAAACTGCCCTCTAACTCCTCAGTCTCGGCTCTTCTCTCCTGCAAAGACCATCTTAGAGTATCAAGAGCTGTCATGTGTTATGCCGTGATTACATAATATGAACTTCCTAGGTGATTTAATGGTATCTCATATAATCTGTCCAACAACTCTGTGGCTAGAGTATCTTCATTTCGCAAGTAAACTACATCTTAGAAATTCAACAATAGCAAACTTTTATTGAGCAGAAAATACGTGGCAACAAATGTTTCTGATGTTTTCTCATCTTTCTTTAATTTTTATTCTCATAAAGTCTCTTCTATAGACTCATCCTGACTGTATTTTGACACAACTATAGTGGGGTTTTACACAAAACCATTCACCTCCTATCTCCAGACTCCCCACTTTTGAGTGCCTCACTGGTGCTAAAAAAATGAATAATGAGTGAAGAGAAGCAAGAAAGAAAAAACAAGAAAGGGAGGGAGTTAATAGGTAAGAAAGGATAGAAGTAATGAGGTAGTTAAACCTACACCATTCTAATGGGAAAGAAAAATAGAAAAAATATACATAAAACTTAGTATAGTTGACTCTACTATGGAAGTAAGCACAAGATAAATAATACAGCAAGGGGAAAAGACATTGGCATCAATCCGTACCCTCATGGAACACTCCCATAAAGACACTTTGTCTTGGCTAAGTCCTACAATATGAAGGACCGTAGTCTGGACAACAAAAAAGAAAGAGGCCATGCCCCTGTTTGAACAAAGAAGTAATGAGAAGGGACTTACTAAATCTTAGAGAATCCCAACTACCTTAGAGAATCCCAACTACCTTGACTGTTGTTCAAACGAAGATGCCATCTGCATGTGCCTTGGCCCTCCTACTTAATCCTGGTGACCTAATGAATAGGACTTAGTTATGAGGCACATTCAGCCAAAAGTCCTTAGGCTTCCTTTATTTTTTTGGCACCTCGAATTACAGCTGGAAGTGTTGAGTGTTAGCTATAGCATGGTGCCTATGACAAATCTCACACTGCTGTGGGTGCAGCCCTGGTAGAGCAGGCTGCCTTATGAAAACCCTTCTTAGAATCACCCAAAAATTCACAGAAAACCATGATTCTTATCAACGGCCTAACATTGAATTGTTTGTTAGAGTTATTTATAAACAGATGTTAATTCCTCAGTAAAACAATAAAGACCTCAAAGTTTGGACTGTAATTAATACATTTTGTTTTCCTGTGGTACGTCATTTAGTGTCATATAATGAGTAAACTCTAAGGGAATATATACTTGATTAGTTAATTAAAAGATGAAGAAGATAATTCTTGGCTCAGCACCTAAGGCTCAAGTGGCTAAGGCACCAGCCACGTACACGCAAGGTGGTGGGTTTGAATCCAGCCCTGGCCTGCCAAACAACAACAACGGCTACAACCAAAAAATAGCTGGGCGTTGTGGCAGGCACCTGTGGTCCCAGCTACTCGGGAAGCTGAGGCAGGAGACTCATTTGAGCCCAGGAGTTGGAGGTTACTGTGAGCTGTGATGCCACAGCACTCTACCCAAGGGGACAGTTGGAAGGTCCTGTCTCAAAAAAAAAAAAAAAAAGATGATAATTCTCTCTTAAAACCATAGTTTTCTAAAAGGTTAACTCTGTCTTCCATGTACTGACTACTTCTATTGTGTAAAGAAGAGATTTTCTCAGGAAAAATAAATCAGCACTGAAAAAATGGCATAAAGAGAAAAGATATAAAACCAGTATTCAAAGAATTATGGCAATGGGGCAGAGAAAAATTTGCAGGAATATGCTAATCACATAAATGGGTACATACAGATCAAAGATGTGAACAAAAACTTGACAGCTTAGACATCAAAAGGAAGAGAAATAAGAAATCCAGGTCATAAGAGTCAGTAAAAGATTATAGTATTAACTGCATGTGAAAATATTTCCTATGGAATTCACTACCCCCGCCATGTACTATAGACATATTCTGTGCTCTGAAGAAGAGACTACAGTCATATGGATGCCTAAAGAAAAATGCAGTGGATCAGAACTTAATTTACCAATTCACCAAACATTTATTATGTATGTACTCTGGACTGAGAATTGTGTTAGGCTATAAAAATACAAAGATGAATGGGACAAAGACAAATTAGCTCATGGTTTACTGGGGCGAAGTGACATGTATTATAGCTTTTTGTTAACAGTGTGATAAGTGTTATAATAGGAGTGTATGTTCAGTGCTTTGGAAACCAAGAGGAGAGCAGTTTAATCTCGCTGTAGGAGTCTACGGGTGGGGGGGAAGAACTATGAAAAAGCAACAGCATTTGCACTTGGTCTTCTAGGTTGAGAAAAAGCTTCCCTAATAGACAATGGGGAATGGGGGGCAGATTTTCTAGGCAAATGCTAAACCATGAGCAAAAGCGTTAAGGCATACTTATATGCTAGGAAACTTCTTATAAAAGAGGCAGAATATAGCTGAAGAATGTATGCTTACAGTTTAAGAATGAAAAGTAAGTAATCAGTAGCTGGGTTATAAAACCTATGAATGCTATACGAAGGAATCTGGACTACTTTTTGTTCTCTAGTCAAAATATTAAAAGCTTTAAAATGAGAAGAGTAATTCTAGTAGGTTTTAGAAAGATCACTCTTTGGCCATAGTAAAAATAAAACAATCTCGGCGAAGTCTTAATGAGATTGAGGCAGTAAGGTTAAAATAGGGGCAAGTAAGGTTAAATTGTGAGTAGATTCAAACTAAAACACAAAGGGGACTGCTGGTGCCTTTACTAGACTCTTAAAAAGAGTCTATGTATCTAATTTGATTTATAGACAGCATTTTATTTATTATTTTTTTTTGGAGTTTTTGGCCGGGGCTGGGTGTGAACCTGCCACCTCCAGCATGTGGAGCTGGCACAATGGCATAAAGAGACAGCCACATTGCTTGTTTATCAATAAAAATACTTTCTTAGTATGAAAATTAATTTTCACGATTTTATATAAAATTAGGTAAATGGAATGCTAAGTATTATTTTTTAAAAATCTACCAACTCAATAAATTGTTTCTGCAGACTGAAAATCCTAGGGTGAGTTAGCTGAGTATAGTGGCACTGCACTCATAGTTCCCAGCTACTCAGGAGGCTGAGGCAGGAGGATCACTTGAGCCCAGGAGTCTGAGGTTGGAGTGAGCTATGATGCTGCTGCCGGGCAACAGAGCAAGACCCTGCCTCAAAACAAAACAAAACAAAAAAACAATGCCAAGGTGAGGAATTCTGGAACAGTATTATTATGTGGTCTTAAATAAAGAAGACACAGGGTTATAGATATCATTGTTTGTTCCATTTTAGTATCATGATGGTATATACATTTAAAATAGAAAAAGAAAACACTTTCTTTATTTTCACCCTCATATATAAATTAGTATGGCATTTTGGTCTCAGGCCATTTCTATAAAATGTTCTTGCTTGAAAAAACATCCCATATTGTTCTTAATATGAGGAAGAATATTTTATCTGGAGACAGAACTGGTTACAAATCACAGGGGTCTTCCTCAACAGGGTATAGCCATGAAAGAAACTAAACATTTGGCTCAGCACCCGTGGTTCAGTGAGTAGAGCACCAGCCCCATACACTGAGGCTCGCGGGTTCAAGCCTGTCCCAGGCCTGCTAAGCAACAATGACCACTGCAACCAAAAAATAGCCGGGCACTGTTGTGGGCGCCTGTAGTCCCAGCTATTTGGGAGGCTGATGCAAAACAATAGCTTAAGCCTAAGAGTTTGAGGTTGCTGTGAGCTGTGACAACACTGTACTCTCTGGAGGGTGACAAAATGAGACTCTATCTCTAAAAAAAAAAAAGAAAGAAAGAAAAAAGAAAAGAAAAAAAAAAAGAACTAAATCTCTTTGCCTTTCAGCTTGTCATCAGCAAAGGGGGACTGACACCACACATCCATTTTTTTTTAAGACAACCTGTGGGAAACACCTACATGGTGTGGGAAACCTGTAGCCTGTGGGAAACATCCTCCTGGCACACATGTGAGGATCAGCTTGCTGCCTCCTCTCTCTTTGCCTCTTTCCATGCTCTTATTCTTCTCTCTCCACATTCATGTATTTTCTAAAATGTAAAAGGCAACTACAAAGAAAAATTGCCCCAAAGTTCAGGGAAAGTTCAAGTAATTAGACTGTGGTGGTATTGGATCTCAAATTAAAGGCCCTGACTTGTACAGAAGAGGCCCAAATAATTTTAAAATAATTCATACACTTGGAACTTTTCCTGGTTCAAGTCATAGCTCTTATAAAACGACGATTTTGAGAAACAAAGGGCTAAAGCTATTTATGTATATGCCTGAGCAATATAGTTATATTAGGATTTGCATTTCAGAAGCAAAATAAACTTTGGAAGTCTCAGCTCAGTCAATAACAACACTCCCAAACTACACACTGACCGGCAAATTTGTTTTACCAGGTTCTGAAATAGGAGAGCAAATATGTGTTCTGCTTAGCGATGAGATAACCTTGTTTCTGACCTAGAGATAGCAATGGAATTACGGTCTCCTAAAGCCTTGTTAAATATCTCCCAGTCCCTTCATGAATTTGGGATGGCATGTTTGTTTAATTTTGGTTCCAGTGATAATGGTTTTGTTTTAATCCTAGTGGCTCATAGCCTTTAGCCTGAACTTGTTTATTATAATGTGTCCACGATCAATTCTGTACACAACCACTACTTAAAGTAAGGAAGAGTTGGCTCCTATCATGATATTGCTAATCTACCATTTCAAACTTCCATTCAGCAGTATCTAATTGGCTTTTTCCCAATATCCCATTCACAGTGAATCCTATCCCAACACTAGAGACCTAAAAGGCATTGAAGGTATATATCATGTAACCCTTATTTCTAGAAACATTTTTGTCCTCGTTAGAAAGCAGTGAAGAATTATTTCAAGAAAAGTTACAGTGGAGTCTGAAAGTGAAAAAAAAAAAAATTCTGAGTGAGATGTGCTAGTAAAGATTATCAAAGGAAACTGGGGATTAGAAGGAAAGAAGGGGTACCAGAATAGGAAGAGTAATTTTCTGAAATTCATTCTGAGGTGAGGGAGAAAGGTCAGGTAAACAAATGCTTAGTCTCTGGCAGACAGCTGTCTGCAGGGGAAGGTGCTGTCTGCACCATGTAAATGTTTCTGCTCAGTGCTACTCAGAATGAGTTTACCATAGATATTGTTAAGGCTGATTGCGTAACCGAACTTACTCTCTTCATCCCCACAACAAAGCTGTTCCTCCCCCCACAGTGGCTCTATTCCCATAGACGCCCACTTCAGACACATCTCGGAGCATCCTGCCATCATCGTGTTTTGCTGAATATTCTAGAAACTCAAAATCAGTCTGCTCTCTGAAATCTCCACTATCACCGGCCTGGACCAGGACATTGTTACGTCCTGGACATTGTTACCAGGACATTGAATTACTGCAGAAGCTTTCGAAGTTGCTTCTTAGCCATTCCAAGGAGCTCTGACACAGAACTGGCAGACCCATAGTCCTACTAAGTACACACTGATCGTGCCACTCTTCTATTTATAACTCATCAATCCATCCAGTTTACCTCGGAATAAAGTCTAATGTCTTTGATATAAATCTGCATTTTCTGCCTAAGACTTCCCAGCCTCATCATCAACTTTCAATGTAATTCAGAGCATACCGAGTTTTCTTCAGAGTTCTGACTTCCTCGGGAGCTTTCTCTTCTCCAGGCCTTCCTGCTTGCTTTCCCATCGCCTGCAGTAGTTCTTCCTTCCTTACATGCCTTGGGCCTTCACTGAGCTATCAACCTCTCAGATAAACCTTCCTGACCACACCAGAGCCAGCCAGCTATTCCTCCGAGGTGCTATCACGGTGTCCTGCACTTCCCTTAATTAGTACTCCACATCATCTGCTCTATTGCAAATCTACTCATTTGCGTCTTTTGTTGACTGGGAGCCTCTTTAAGAAAAGCATCTACATCTGTTTGTTATTACAACTTGAACAGTTAGAATAGTGCCTGACACATAGTAAGGGTTCAATAATGATTAGAAAAATGAATGAAAAATGAATGACTAAGCAAATACTGTGGCACAGGCTTATGGCATGAGTAACTAAGCCTAAATTCACATGGAAATTTCCTAGTTTTTTCACAGCCAGCCTCCGTAGATTACAAACAGGTAACCTAAAAGTTTTATTACATCTAATATTCAAACTTGTAGGTAACTCCAGTTCTTGTTCTGATAAGCGATTTTTATCCTGAATAAATGAATCAAGGTCAGGTTTAGGGAATTATTGTGCCTAGACAGAAGAAAAGTTTATGACCTGAAGTTCATTAGTAGATGAATCAAATGATGCTACATGTCAGACACTCAGGGAGGAAGAAAAGGTACAATACATTTGAACTGGAACCTAAACCTAAGCTCTCGACATGGCAGAAATGATCATACTATTTTGAGCAAGACATTATAATACTTGGTTTCCCACAGTATAATATGGGTCTCTGCCTCACCTTTCCTGAGCCACAGAGTTCCATAAAAAGAACTCTGAAAGTTCTCACAGACTGTTCTCATGTGTTATCTTCCCAGAAGAATTGTGTCCTGGGAAAATTTGAAAGCAGTAAAATACCTCTCTCTATTCCTGGTGGCTTATAAAGTACCTAGAAGATAATGTCTGCTCAATAAATTTCTGTTGAATTAAAAAAACAAAAACAATGAAAGGCAGAGAGAGAGACAGAGACAGAGAGAAGAATTTCAGTGCAGACTTTTCTTGGTGCATGGATATCAATACACTATGTATTTTATTGGAGAGGAACATAGTAAAAGTATAGTGTACTTTGTAAATTCAGTATAGTGTATTTTGAGGAAGAGAAGAAAGGAGCTGCTATGTAACAGCTTCCCACTCTTGTCCAGCCTCTACATTCACATTTATAAATATTTTGTTCCACTTGAGTCCCTATTTCTGAAAGGAAGTTGGCACCCTTTAACCTACATGTCAACTGAGGCTTGGAGAAGTGAACAGGACTTCTTTTTTTTACAATAAGTGGTAAAACCAAGATGGAAAACCAAGTTTACTGTTTGCAAATTTCATTAATCTCTCCAATTTCACTGACTGACAGCAATAGGATTCCCATGAAAGGATGTGTATTTTCTGTAGCTTCCTCTTAAAAATTCGGTTGCCACTTACTTTTCCAAAAGCAGGTAGCCCTCATAATAGCTTTCTAGAGCTAAGGAACTTTTTAATCACTTCCCCCTAGAATGGCGAATCACATGGTTTGGTCAGAAATTAGAGGATAAATTCAGTTCACTTCTGCAGCACAGTTCCTTGATGCATATGTAATATCAATCAAAATCGCTCCTGATGACTCAGTGGGAAGGAACAGCAGGAACCTCTCCAACATCCAGCAGGAAGCCGATCTGTAGCCTGTTCAAAGCATTATTTGAGAAGAAGGAAGTTTGTAGGAGTGCACAAGATTAGCTGCTAACTTGATGGCAACCACACTCTAGCTAGGATGGGATCAAACTTCCCTAACTTTTCCTGATGCCTCGCATTCCCAGATCACCAACGCCAATTCAGTTAAAATACATGTTCAATATTTACATGCTGTATAAACATTTTTGCTGAGAATAATTTTTTTTCTGTAAAAAAGTCATAGCAAAAGGCAAAAGCTGACACTAAAACTCCTTTCTCTAATGGCTTGCAGAAAATTATTTCAGATAGTAAATATGTCAAAGCGATCTGTGATCAGGTGAAGTGGAGCTCAATTCCCCCTCTCTGTGTGGTCTCAGGCCTTGGTGAAATGTTGTGAGAAAATTCGTATGACTATTTGTTATTGAACCTTGGATATCCCAGCCCTCATAGTCTTCACAAGGAGCCCTTGGGAATCCAATAATAATAACAACAACATCATCATCATCATAATAATAATAACAAGCATCTTTCGGGCTCAATGTGTTGTCTGGACTCTACTCATTTTTTAAAACTCAACTTTAGTGTTACCTTCTTTATGGACATATATTCTATGTGAAAACAAGATTTACTGCCTATTTTTGAATTGTCCAGGGGGTCTGTTTAACTTAGGACCTGAGTCATACTACGCACTTTGTAAATATTTGTTATATACATTAATGGGAAGTGATCCCTGCTTTACTAGGATGACAACTCCTTGGTGACACTTGCCGTATTTAACATTTAGCTCTCTTGCAGAATTCAGAATTGACTAGATGGGTACTCTATTAGATTGTGACATCTCATTTATCTTTGCACCTCCAGTGCCTAAAACTCTATATGGCTTATGGCGCTAAATAAACATATTCTTCTGGATTGTGATTTTTTAATAACTAAAGCTTCTCTTTTTCTGAAAGTCTTTGCTTCTGCTAAAGCCCATTCTGATCTTATTCTTCTGGAATCTTTTTCTACTTTTACTCCAAAGTAGCTGGTAACAAATATCTGTTGAATTCCTACCATAATAAAGGTGAGATCAAATACTCACATGGTGCCTATTATGTACCATATACTGCTTTATCCCTCTCTCTATATGTATATGTCAATATATGTAATACATATGATGCATATGATATATATCATATATATTATATGTGTGCACATACATAAATATATATGCATATCTCAGAGCTAATTTTATGTGTCATTTTGACTTGCTGAGAGATGGCCAGATAGCTGAGTAAACATTATTTGTGGGTGTGTTTTGACGGCATCTCCAGAAGACAGTATCATCTGAATCAACAGACTGTAAAGAAGATCCATTGAAGGCCTGGATAGAACAAAAAGGTGAAGGAAGGGTGACCACACTGTCTCTCTGTGTGCTGAGGCATCCATCTTCTCCTGACCCTGACATCAGAGCTCCAGTCCTTAGGACCTTGGACCCTAGGACGTGCACCCGTGTCTACCATGGTCCTCAGGTCTTTGGACTCACAATGAATTACACCAATAGCTTTCCTGGTTCTCTAGATTGCAAATGACTTCCTGAACTCTAGAATTCCAGAGGTCATTTCTATAAATCTCTTCATATTTATTTATGTATAAACACATACACAAAAGGTTCTAAAAAAGTAAAAAATTGTGTTAAAATTGTAATAGTCAATACATGCTGATAACAAGATGTGAATACACATCACAGTGAGCATGTCTTGTAATTGCAGAAGTCAAACCATATCCTACTGGTTTTACTTCTCTGGAGAACATGAATCTACTATCATCAGTTTGTGTGTGTATACGTACTGCATATGTTTGTATGAGAGCACATGCTGTAAATTAGTAGAACCAAGATTATAAAGTAAGTAACCTATTTTAAAAGTCTATACCTTAATCATAAGTCCATAATCCCTCTCTTTGGAGTATTTATGCACATGTTTCCTAATTTATCCTTATGATAACTTTATAATATTGTTATTAGTATCTCTTTTAACCAATAAGCAATAGATACTCGAGATTTGAGGTACTCTGTCTTCAAATCTTACATCTATTGATACTAATTCAGAGCTAGAATTTTCCAGACTACTTCTTTTAACTCCAAATATATTTCTCTAATACTCTTCTTAGGCTATATTATATACTTTGATCATTTACCATTTGCTTCATAGTTTTTCATCTGTTTCTTTAAATCAGATTTTAAATGTCCTGTAGACAAATTATCAATGTAATATTAGTATATCTTCTTCAATATTCATCACAATTCTTGGCATATAAAATTAACATTAATTGTTGCCCTATTAATTAATATTAAATGGAGCTTGCAGAAATAATTATGAACTTAATCTATCAAAGAACTAGAATATGATCAAGGTACAAAGAAAAAGATATGGAGTATGCCAATGGAATTTTAAAGAAAATGTAAAGATTTAAAGAAAATTTATGGCTTTGGGTTATTATTCACACAGCATGAAATTGAGTAGTAATTTTGTACTGTGGATAAACACAAAAAAGTCAAGAACTGAGGGCTCTTTGCTTTAAATACCATTGCATGTGTTGGTTTCTTAACATAGCTTCTCAGTCTATGAAATGGGAATAATTTAAATGCTGTCAAAAGGAGAAATCAAATTTTCTACTGAGCACCTCACACCAAAGAAATATTAGACAAATATCCATTACTCATAAGACTAAGTCATCTAACTTGCTGCTATTCAAAGTATGCCCACAAACCAGAAGCATCAGCATGATCTTGAAGTTTGTTAAAAATGCAGAATCTCTGGCCTTATCCCAGACCTATGGAATTAGAATCTACAATTTGAATAAAATCCCTAGGTGATTCAAATGTACAATAAAGTTTGAGAACTAGTCTAACTGACATGTAAGAGTATTTATACTTCAGTTCCCATCAACTTCTCCTGTCTTCTAAACTCTATGAACCTCCATCAATTTCTTTAATCTTTTGTTCTTAGATATGCTTGGTCTTATTACCAATTTTTTTTTCTTTTTTTTTTTTTTTGTGGTATGAAGACTTAACAAGAGTACTTTGTATCCAGGACCATATAATGTACTTATTTCATAATCTCCTACTAAGATTCATATGTTCTATAATTATTTTTTAAAAAAATAATTTCTTGTTAAACTCATTAATTCACTATGTGAAATTAGGTATTAGTAGTCATTTGTTTTAAACTCAGTTAGGAAACTAGAATTTCTGAGAGTTCTTCTGGTTTCTGATTGTGTATCATATTTTCTATTGCAAAGCCAAGGCATAAGACAAGACATATATCATATATAAACACAATAACCTCTTCAAATTCAGAACCATTCTGGCATTTCCAGGCTGGGTACATGATGTCACAACTCATAGAAGAATAGCATGTGTGTCAGGATGCTCTGAAATTGAATCATAATTTTCTTCTCCTAATAGAAATCCCCAACTGGTCTAAGTAGCAGTTATATAAGTAAGGGCACATAAAGTCTTTCCTTATAATCACACTGTTAGTTTACATCTATTTTACACTCTATTTTAATAGCAAAGAAAGCAACTTTAGCTTTTACATAAAAACATAGAATTGAAATGATAAAAATCCTAGAAGAAAATGTGGGAAGAACTTAAAGATGTCAGCCTGGGGAAAGAGTTTATGAAGAAGACTTCAGTGGCAATTGCAACAACAACAAAAATAAACAAATGGGACTTAATTAAACTGAAAAGCTTCTGCATACATAGCTAAGCACCTGACAATTAAAACAAATAGACAATCATTAGAATGGGAAAAGTCATTTGCATGGTATGGATCTGAAGAAGGGTTGATAACTAAGATCTATAGATAACATAAATTAATCAACCATAAAAGAGCAAACAATCCCATCTACCACTGGGCAAGAAACATGAACAGAACCTTTTCTGAAGAAGACAGATAAATGTCTAACAAATATACGAAAAAAAGCTCATCATCCCTAGTCATCATGGAAATGTAAATCAAAACCACCCTGAGTGAGTGTGGTCACTAACTCATCTAACCCGAGTGAGAACAGCCCACTTCACAAAGTCCCAAAGTTGCAGATGATGGCATTGGATGTGGAGAGACGGGAATACTTTTACACTGTTGGTGGGACTACAATCTAATATAGCCTTTTTGGAAAGAAGTATGAAAACTCCTTATAGCAGACAAATTAGACCTTCCATTTTATCCCACAATCCCATTAGTAGGCATCCACTCAGAAGAAAAAAGAAATCATTTTATCATAAGGACATATGCACTAGATTGTTTATCACAGCTCAATTTATAATTGCCAAAATGTGGAGACATTTGACCATCAACCCATGAATGGATGAATAAACTGTGGTATATGTATACCACGGAATACTATTCAGCCATTAAAAAGATGGAGAGCTTACATCTTTTGTATTAACCTAGATATAGTCGCAACACATTCTCCTTAGTAAAGTATCACAAGAATATAAAAGTATCTAATGTACTCAATACTAACATGAAGCCAATAGAGAATATAATACATGCTCACACACAAGAAAAACTCAATTCAATTCAAGATGGGGAGGAGGGAGGAAAGAAGGAAGGAAGGGGAGGGAGCAGAGGAGGAAGGGTAATTGTTGTGTTCTCACTTAACGGGCATAATGTAAGGGTATATGGCACACCTCCTGAGGGTGGGACACAACTATAACAGGAACTCTACTTAATAAATTACAACACTATAACCTAATAGTTTATACTCTTACATTAATCTGAAATAAAAAATAAAACATTAAACAATCCTTGTGCTTATGTCTATGGACATAAACAATCCTTGGAACCACTAAAACATTGATTATATTATATTTATAGTCAACCACAAAACAACTTTGATTATGAGCCCACCACAAGCCAAGCACAGGCTTTGTGTGAGATAACATAAAACACAGCTCCTATGTGTGAACTATTCCTAATTTAATTTTTTCCCAACCCAGTGATCATTGCCTTGTCCTTTGTGTTACTCAATGACAAGCAAGTGCCTCAAGCTAAATTTTGTAAATCAACTCATTATTGCCACTTCTCCTCAAAATCCACTCTACTAAAAATGACAACATCCCATCCTCCAAGAGAAAATGAATTTTTATTTCATTTTATTTATTGAATAATAATTTCATGATATATCTGATGGGCTAAGCCAGAAGCATCAGAGTTTATGATAATGAGAACTGGGCAAGGCTAGTCATCTAGCAGAGGAGATGGTTGTGGGAGGTAAGCCATGCACAGCCCCCTTGGGTTAGAGTGGTCTGTGCTATAAAATCCTTTGTCTTGGTTTAGCTAAGTATTTGTCCTTTTGATAACAGAAATGCCAGTTGCCATGTCTACCTGACTCTAAGACTTGTTATTTTTCCACTGTGCTAAACTATACTTTCTATAAATAAAACAGGACTTGAAATAATCTTTCAATAGCTTGGTCTTCACTGCCAGTCTTAGGTCAAGTTCCCCAAGAAAAAGACTCTGAGACTCTGAGATTTCTGTGCTTGAGGAATATTGGAGAGTATTCTTTAAAAAGTACTTGTGAGGGGGTGGAAAAGAGCAAGACTCTGAATAGAGGCAGAAGTTAAACAGGGAAGCTGTTGCAACAGAGGCTTCAGCTGATCCTGCAGGAGCTTGGGAACTGGCTTGGCCCTTCATATAGAACTTGAAACAAAGAAAGAAGGCTGAGATGCATGTACTCCACACAGACCAGCCATTGCATGCAAGGTACTCCCAGGGAGGGGGGATGAATTTGGAGAGGCAGCTCCCCTCAGCACAGAGAAATATTTAGACAGCCTACCAACAAACAATGAATGTCTTAGTCTTGAAGGGAGAGCTGGGTGGTGAGGCACAGGGTCAACTATAATCTACTACTAGTTTCTTAATTCTGGTCTTATACTTGTGTTAGCTTTTTTATATAGTAAGGTCATAGCATCTGGATATAATTTTTCCAGTATTCTTACTGGTATATTTTTTTAATAGGTGGGAAGGGACTTCCTTAGAACTCTGTTTTTTTTTTAATCTTCTAATCCTTCATCCTGAACACATAATAATATCATACTGCTCAAGATTCAATACCTATTCTTATATTGGACTGCTGGTCTTTTCAAACAAAGTAAGTGACCAGGTACACCCCCAGCAGCTGTTCTTACAGGAACTCTCATTGCTAGATGACAGGGCCACCTTGACTGACACTGTAATGCAAAGCAGCACTCCATTTCTGCCTTGTGCTCACAACTGAGAAGCCCTATTTCTGAAAAAGCTTGAACATTTTCCTTCCGTGTGAGCTAGTCATAAAAGACAACCCCCTTTCCAGCATGCAGGCATAGGTGTAACCTGATGTCAACGCACCCACTTGCTACTGACTACCAAGGAACCTCACCTGTCTCCGTTATTTGAGGACCCTATTATCCCCATAGCATCAGCAAGCCCAGAACTTCCGTGGAATTTTCCACTATTAGCTTTGGAGTAGAGAAAAAACTTCCCAAGAGTTTCTTAGTAATACTGGTCCCTTTTTACCTAAGCCACTCCTCGTTGCTTTGACAAAAGACCTTCCTTGGCTACCTTCTGGAGTTACATACTCTGTTCACTTTATATGCCCATGGCTCTAAGGCATTTGATCATTTTTATTTTTTGACATCTTCTCTTGCCCTTCCAACCTTACTTAGCTTTTCTCTAAGTCTCTGAGAGCTTTCATAGCTTCTGAGACTATCTCCTGGGCACCCTGTCAAAGTGTTAAATCTGACATCATGGAAAAGTAGGCCTATATCTATAAGTATTGATAGATGAACTTTTCTTTAGCTAAATTAACAATGGGCACCTTCCTGGATATGGCATCCTCAGAATGCAGACACCCCTCTGGCTCCTGCGGGCAGGTGTTGTCTAGACATTCTGGCTCCTTAGGAGCCACTTTCTTCCTAAGGATACAGCATGGCTTTAGTCAGATTATATCGTGATTTGATCCCAGGTATTGGTTTGGTAGCAAGAGGGTGGGGCACAGGAGTAGGTCCTTATGCGGATGTTTTTTGTCCTGTAAGATGAAGATTTCTACTATGATTGAAGCAAAGAGAGAGCATTAGCCTTTGACAGAGAAGGGCGAGCCACTCTTGCAGGCCCAGAAGTTTCAATGGGATGTAGAAATTCAAAGTTTACAAGTGTATCAACTCAGATGTTCTCATTTCATTTTTCAGAATCTCACTTCTTCCTACTCAAGGTCCTGACATTGGCAAAGTGGACTTTCATAGTTTGAGAAAGTAGTCACTTCTGGAGCTCCCTATCATGCATGATTAACTCTCCTGGAATTGATCCTCAATTGTCTCTGTGCTCCAGGTGCAGGATGTGTGACACTCTTTACGTGCTGTCAAGGAGGCTCTCACAGTTGGCTCTCACAGTTGGCCTTTAATTGGTGATTAAATTCTCTAGTCTTTCATTATCTTTCCCAATTTATCAATAGCACCTAGCAAAAGCTATTCAACTACATAGACCTTATAATTACTCCTCCCTCACATCTCCCCAGTGCCTGTGCTAGTTCATCACTAAAAAGCTATTTTCTTTTGAGACAGAGTCTCACTATGTTGCCCTTGGTAGAGTGCTGTGGCATCACAGATCACAGCAACCTCAAGCTCTCAGGCTTAAGCGATTCTCTTGCCTCAGCCTCCCAAGTAGCTGGGACTACAGGCATCTACCACAATGCCTGGATGTTTTTGTTGTTGTTGTTATCATTGTTGCTTAGCAGGCCCGGGATGGGTTCAAACCCACCAGCCCCGGTGCATGTGGCCAGTGCCCTAATCACTGAGCTACGGGCACCGAGCCTATCACTAAAAAGTTTTAACAATGCCAGTGGCTATATATATTCCATGTATCACTTCAGTCAACTGGAAGGTGGCCAACTTTAAAACCCCATTTTAAACTCTGGTTCTTAGGACTATTTCACGTACCAATCATTCTAAATTCATTTCCCAGGAAACATATTATTAAGAAGATATGTGTGTGCGGGAGGTTGACTGG
Organism: Otolemur garnettii; assembly: GCF_000181295.1. NCBI lineage: Eukaryota > Metazoa > Chordata > Mammalia > Primates > Galagidae > Otolemur > Otolemur garnettii. The sequence continues at coordinate 21,361,765 of NW_003852396.1, read as the reverse complement.
GGAGTGTTTGGGAGAATAATACATTCCCAGAAGTTGCAAAGGGAGAAGTAGAACTGCAATGTGGTTGCCATAGAGGCCTCAGCTTATCCCCTAGGGCACACTGAGCTGGACTAGCTTTCAGAGTTAGGCTGAATTAAGGCCAATATAGTGGACCTTAACGTTTCTTATATCAACTAGTCAGACGATGTGGGCTTCTTCAGGGAGGAGAAACCATAGTTGAGATAACTCACTTTAGTTGAGAGCAATTCCTGGAGAAGCACGTAGGTATAAGAATTTAGCAGCCAATACCCTTGGCAGCGCATAGTTATGAAGACAAGATAATGTACCAATAAATGCCTCCGTCTTAAGGAGAGATCTAGGCAGCATATTCCAGTACTGATGACAAGAAAACAAACTGATAGAAATTAAGTTACATGGTATGCAAGAAAAATCTTTACATATACAAACAGAACAGGTTTTCACCAACAAATTAATATTTTTAAACATTATCACCAAAATCAGGGGAGAAAAACACTTAAAAATAACTTCATTCTTTTTCTTTGTGCCATAAGTACCTTATTCAAAATGCACTTATCCAATATCTAATGAGCATTTACTAGGTATTCTGTTGTTTTAGGAAGATGAAGGTGATCAAGGCTTGAACTTGGTTTTGAAAGTTTATAGTTTCATGTGTATTTCCACGTAACTAACCTCATTAACGATATGCTATAGGAAGAAGTCACACTCCTATTCTGAACCTTAAAGACTTACGTTAGCTATGATAAATGTATATCACAGTAATTGTTTCAGAAAGTAGAAACAAAAATTCCTCACCATTTGTTTTCACCAAGAAAATCAGTATGTACTTTAGAAAATTAGTACCTTTTCAAAATCAAAAATTAAAATGAAATAATAGGATAAATAAATGAGTTATTGCTTACATGACTTAGGTTTTGGCAAAGATTAGAGAGATAAGTCAGTGAAAACTCCTAGAGAAGTAGGCATTGGTATAGCCTTACCTTCCTGGAAGGGATATGCATAAACTCTCTTTGATTATCAAATTCTTTAAGGTCTTAGATAGAGTAAGTAATAAAGTAACTATACTTTATAAATGAGGTTTTGTTTTATTTTTTTTTTTTTTGAGGCAATCTCATTCTGTTGCTCCAGGCTAGAGTGCCATGGTGTCATCATAGCTCACAGCAACCTCAAACTCCTGAGTTCAATTGGTCCTCTTGCCTCAGCCTTCCTAGAAGCTGGGGTACTACAGGTATTCTCCATAATGCCCGGCCAATTTTTCTATGTTTAGTAGAGACGGGGTTTTGCTGTTGCTCAGGTTCACCTGCCTTGGCCTCCCAGAGTGTTAATATTATAGGCCACGCGTGAGGTTTTTATCTGAATAGTGACTGACCTGATAAAGTGCTCATTCCATCCTTCACTACTAGACCCCAAGTCCTTTAGGGCAAGGATCAGCCTGTTTTGTTCACCACTGTGTCTCAGACACACTGCACATCCACCATACTTTCAATGATTTAAGCATTTATTGTGCATCAAAACAAGAAAGAACATTGATACTCTACTCTTAACAGATTTGATACCTTATCACAATAAATAAGTGAGGTGAAGGCTATGTTAGCCAGTTTGATGTAAGCATTCCAAATTGTATGCAAAATCAGCACATTTCACCCATAAATGCATTAATGTGTGCACTTATGAGTTAAATAAAATTGCTAAGAGGAAAAAAAACAAGAAAGAACTATGCACCTATGTTCTAATATAAATTTTAGGTTTGTAACCTTTTACATCTTTCTAAGCCTGTCTCATACATGATATGTCCAGCGTCACCTTCTCGAGTGAAAATTAATATTACTGCAAACCCAAAGTAAGATAAAAAAATATGTTATTAATGTCTTAACTTCCAAGAAAGACTCTTTGAATATTTATTAATGTTTCTAAATTCCATTAGAATAAACAAATTGTTTGAGGCATATCACTTGTCAGATTGAATTAAACGCTATGCCTTTGGTATGTGTCACACATTGAATTAATACTTTGACATTTTGAATGATTCCTTTAGCTAAATAAGCAAAAGAAATTAATATGAGATCATAGAATTAAAAGGTAAAAGGTAATGAAAAAGAAATCATTATCAAGCTCTGTAATTTTAATGCTCATATTGACCCCCATTTAATAGACATTCCAGTCTAGTAAAGAGGTTTTGAGCAAGACATTCTATCTTAAATGAAGCTATAATTTTACCAACAAGAAAGAGAGTAACTAAGCTTTTCAGAAAATGATAAAGAACAACACTGAAATAATTTAGGGGGAAACTCTATGAACTCAGTTACTTTCCCTTTATAAAATAGAACTATCCCTACAGCGCCTGTATCAAATAGTCCTATAAAGCCAGAAGCCAAAATGTAGCCTATAAATCGAGCCAGCTTGAACGCAGAGTACCAACTCCCACACAGTACAAATGGAAGATTCCAAAGATATGAAGCAGACTTTAAACTCTGAATTTCCTATTTGCTGGTTTATAATTTGGGGAAAGAAGAACAGTGTCTCTGAGGGCCTCACATTCCTCATCTCTAAAATGGAATGAACCCCCACCACAAGCACGGGATTATCTTAAAATATCAAGGAGACAAAAGACGCCAGAAGTGCTCTGAAAACCTCAAATCTATATTGCTTTTTTTTTCACTTTTTTTTTTTTTTGCAGTTTTTGGCTGGGGCCTGGTTTGAACCTACCACCTTTGGTATACGGGGCTGACACCTTACTCCTTTGAGCCACAGGCGCCTCCCCCACTTTTTATTTTTTATTTTTTTAAAGTAAATTTATTTTAGGTTAATGTGAAAGTACAAACGATCAGGTTATGTCCCACGCGCAAAGGGTGTTCCAAACACCCTCAACCTGGGCCCATTCAGTGAGAGCACCCCAACCCCCTCTCCCTCCTAAATTACCCCTCCCCCAACTTGAATTGTAATAAGTTTCTCTCTTATGTGGGCATGCAAAGGATTATCTACTAGCTTCACATTAGTATTGGGTACATTGGGTAATTACTTTGCCATTCTTGTGATACTTAAAGGAATATATTTCAACTCCATCCAGGATATTACAAAAGATGTGAAGTAACCATTGTTTTTTATGGTTGAATAATATTCCATGGTGTGTAAGTACCACAATTTGTTACTCCATTCCTGAATTGATGAGCATTCAACAAAAAAAGATAAAAATCTCATAGATCACTGGGCAAGAGACACAAATAGAACCTTCTCTAAGGAAGATAGATGAATGGCTAACAAACATATGAAAAAATGCTCATAGTCCCTAATCATGAGAGAAATGCAAATCAAAAGCACCCAGAGATATCACCTAACCCCAGTAAGATTAGCCCACACCACAAATTCCCAAAGCTGCAGATGCTGGCACAGATGTGGAGAGAAGGGAACACTCTGATACGGTGGGTGGACTGCAACCAGTCTCTTGGAAATATGCTCTCTTTGGGAAGAAGTATGGAGAATCCTCAAAGAACTCAAATTAGACCTCCCATTTGACCTCCCAATCCCACTACTAGGCATCTACCCAGAAAAGCAAAAATCATTTTATCATAAGGACATTTGCACTAGATTGTTTATTGCAGCTCAATTTACAATCGCCAGGAATGTCAAATCTATATTTCTAATTATTGTTATGGTAGTAATTTTAAGTATACTCTGTAGTGGTGAGATTACAACTTTGTTGGCCAAGGCTCAGAATTAAATACAGCCTGACGAAGAGAAATCCAAGTATTTCAAACAGAAAGCTATGACATAGCCAGGGCTAGGGGGAAAGCATTCTTTTTTTTTTTTAAATCCACTACATGGTCAGGAAATTCTTTGCATGGTGCTCTTTTTGTCTCTGAATTTGTTATATTTATGATGATTCTAAAATACTAACAATTATAAAGCTTTGTACAAACACCAACCCTATCACATTATTGCATTGCAACAGATATGCTTTCGAACAAAGTAGCTAAAAGCATTAGTGCAATAAAATATAATTATGCAGCTAAATTATCCCCTGAATTATTGATGCAATATTGATTCATTTAGTATCTCTATAACAAATAGGAAGAATATACACTTACAGGTTAATATGCCCTATGAAGGGAAGAAAGGCACAACAGCTGATTCCATAAATTCAGTAATTTTATCACCCGATGTTTTATTAAAATCCATTAGATTCCTTCAGAGGCACAAGGTCAGAGAAGAACAAACTAAAGGTGCTCCACGCTATTTTAAACAAGTTGTTTAAAGATATAGAAACAATGCCACTATGTAACATCTGTCATTTTAATTACCCACATTTATTTTCTGTTAATTCTTAATGCAGAGATGCGTTTAAACAACATAAACTGTTAATAGCTCATGGACTCTTTGTGCCCAATTATGTATCTCCACAAAGATTGTCTTTGTTTTTGCTAGAAAATTTGCAACATTTACTATCTGTCTGAGGCAAGTGAACCGTCTAGACCTGCATTTATAAATATCAATGATCCCAAAGTTAATGTGGTAGATGCAGTAAGTAATTGCTAAATGATTGTGTTTCAACTACAGAAGGCTCTTACGTTTTTCATTTTAAACAGCATCTATATTGTTTGATTTATATATTTCTTCTTTCTTCATAATTAGTTAGCACCCTGAGAATAGAGACTAAGCCTTAAGCTTTTTGTGAGTGCCCTGGAGATCCAAAATTTGCACTCAACTTAAAGATGAATTAGTATGCACAAAAATACTTAAAACATTAAATTAGTAGTTTAAAAATGAAGGCAAAAATAGCATTACTTTTTGCATAACAGTAGTCTGAATATCTAGCTAAACACAATTTCTCTATCAGACTGAAATATGATGAATTCCTCCACAAAGAATAGCAGGCAAATATCTTTAAATGAGGTCTTTTTGACAAAATATCATATTTTGGATAAGTTGTCACATAATGAGGCTCTGCGTCTTGGTAGCTTTCCACTAAAATGTTGAACTTTACTGAGTTTCCAGGTAATTACTTTGAGTAAATATGAGCCTTCTGAGTTCTTAAACATGCAGGTAAGTATTTGGCGTTTCTGACATTTCAAGTGAATGCCTCAAACTTTCACAGAAGTTTTAGGACTTGCTGCTATTTGCAGGTTGCTTTTGTTTTTTTTATTTTGATCAAAGCAAAGTTTGGTCATACCTTACTGACTACATGAGTCTGTAAAAGGGGAGAGACAGATATTGTTTTTTTCCTGTCTCCTTGGAGATAAGTGTTCTATGTTCCAATGGGTGGCATTTTAAAATAGTGGAACTGATGTTCAAGTAAACTGGAAGCAAATGTGGTTTTATTAAGGAAGGGAACGTAAATGTTTAAGTAACTGTATTTCATCCAGCCAATCTCTGACAACGTAAAGCAGTTCTTCAATAATGCCTGTGGGGCGCCCTGAAACGTCTGCACAGATGTGAGGGCGCAGTCTGATGGGAGAAATCTCTGTCTTCCTTCTGTCTTCAGATAGTCTAGGGCAGCCGTTCCCAAGCTGTGGGTCGTGACCTACAGGAACTGTATTAAAGGGCCGCAGCATTAGGAAGGTTGAGAACCACTGGTCCAGGGAATGTGATAAACGGTTTCTGACTCTGATGACAGAGGAAGGGTCTTGCATAACTTGTATGTCTATTCTACGTAGAAAAGTGCACTGTAACTTTCAATCTGGAGGATTAACCCCCACTAAGCATTAAGTGGGAGGCTGAGGCAAAGTTTCTCAATTGAAAAACTCCCATTCCCCTGGAATCTCTCTTTCATCACCTTCATCCCTCTGCCATGCCCAACCAAAGCCCATTCATTCAGATACCTGGAGCATAACAAGTAGCAATCACTTCTTTATAGGTATGTATATACAAAGAAATTACAAGGTTCATGCTTGGTGCTGGATAGAGACACACAAGACTGAGTTCCTCATCTTCTAAGAAATCAGTCTATTGAGAGTGAAAACGTGTATTGAGTACGTACTTTCACTTGTACACTCATCACATGGACTATAATATACAGAGGCTGCCAAACAAATGTATACCTATCTTAAGAAAGAATCTGTGGTAAAATTGTAACAATAAATACCAATAAAAAAGGAATACAGGTAAGTCACATTGAGCACCTCTTACAATTGCAAAAGTCAAACGTGACTTGACAAATTTAGCAGTTTCTTCCTGTCTTAAAATATGTGTGTAAATATTTGCTTGGCATCCTCGATGCAGTGTTTTCACTCCCAGGGTACGGAATTCTTCAAAGACAGGAAGCTCTGTCTTACATATCTTTGTATCTCTAGCACTAAGCATGATCTGTGGTATATAGGAATTTCTTAATTGGTAGCTGTTATTATGAAAGGGTTGATAGATATTTGTTGTTGAAAATTTTCAGTCACCCTGCAAATCACACGAACCTGGAGTCTTCAGCTGAGTTAAAAAAAAAAAGGAGGGGTGGGTTAGGGCTAATCAGTTGCATGGTCTGTGTCTGTAAGTTTAGTGAAGTAGGTAGAGAGAGGGACCCGTAGGCAGGGCAGCCATGAAGAGGAAGGCATAGGGAGCTGTGGATAGAGAGTTCCTTTCTGCAGTGTTCTTCCCCTGACCTTGTCCTATCTGGATACGTTGTCATTTAGATTTTAGTTTATTATTTAAGTAGTTCATCTAAAGTAGTCACTTCATCATTATATTAGCATGCCACCTTATTTTAATTCTCCCCATGGTATCCGTCAATCACAGTCTGATTATTGCTTTTATATATTTATTCATTGTTTAGTTAGTATTCACTATAGTATCCACTATAATATAGGATCCATGACATAAAATCCCTACTCACAGGTCTTATCTACAGTGTCTAAAACAGTACCTGACTCATAATACCCAGCACACGTGTTGTATTTTACTGAATGAAGAATTGAATTTTAACATAAATTATTACAAACTTTGATAGTTTGTATTAATAGCAACTGACTTTTTTATTCTTTTACATTTTCAGATTAATATGAGAGTACAAATGATTAGGTTACATTGTTTGCCTTTCTTAGGGAAATTTCACATTACAGCTCAGCCCTTCACTCAGGGGGTGGGCTGTGTACCCTTCCATTCTGCCCATTAGGGAAGAACTTAACAATCCTCTTCCTCTTCGCCTTCCCCCTTCATTCCCCTCCCCTCCCCCAACTTGAATTGAACGTTTTTTTTTTCATGAGTGTGTCGTTATTTGTCATTTTAGTTTTGAATATATTGGATATTGCTTTTCCATCTTTGTGGTACTTTACTAAGAAGAATGTTCTTCAACTCCATTCAGGTAAATATAAAAAACATAAAGTCTCCATCTTTTTTTCTTTTCTTTTTTTTTTTTTTTTTTGAGACAGAGCCTCAAGCTGTCCCCCTGGGTAGAGTGCCATGGCATTACAGCTCACAGCAACCTCCAACTCCTGGGCTCAAGTGCGTCTCTTGCCTCCGCCTCCCAAGTAGCTGGGACCACAGGCACCTGCCACAACGCCCGGCTATTTTTTGGTTGCAGCTGTCATTGTTGTTTGGCGGGTCCGGGCTGGGGATTCGAACCCGCTACCTTAGGTGTACATGGCTGGTGCCTTAGCCGGTTGAGCTATAGGTGCCGAGCCAAGTCTCCATCTTTTTTATGGCTGATTAGTAAGTACCTCACGGTATACATACAGCACAGGTTATTAATCCATTCATGTGTTGATGGGCACGTGGGTTGATTCCACATCTTAGTGATTGTGAGTTGAGCTGCAATGAACATTCTAATGCAAATATCCTATGGTCAAATGATTTTTTTTTCCTTCTGGGTAAACCTTGTAATGAGATTGCAGGATCAAATAGGAGGTCTAATTTGAGTTCTTTGAGGATTCTCCATGCTTCTTTCCATAGAGGGTGTATTAGTTTGCAGTCCCACCAGCAGCATAAGCGTGAGCAAATTACCTTTAAAATACATCATGTCCAAATGCCACCAGAATTAGGAAGTCAGAGAGAATAGAACTTACTGTCCTCTCAATGTCCCCAACCTGAGAAAGAGAGGACAGGACAAAAGCAGCAGTGCAGTGGAGACCATGAGAAAGCCACGTTTCTGTCTGGGCTGCATATACAAGCCACAGCTTCCTGGAAAACAGTTTCCTGATATACAAATCAGGAATTCTTACCATTTTTTCCCTAGCTAACTGTCAGAGAAATGGGGATCGCCAAATCTGGTGATTTATATAACATATTGTAGTTTGATAACTCTAACCACTTGGGGATTTGTTAGTATAGTGGTAGATATGTATATAAAGAGATACTTTAATCAGTTCTAAAGAGTTTATTATCTGTTGGGGAAAGAAAGAGAATTTATCAGATAGAGAAGGGTAAAAATATCCTAAGGAGGAAAAAAAGGACTCAGAAAAAGGGGGCAATATGAATATAAGTGATCTAAAGATCTAAAGAAAGATTCTATGCAAAAGAAAGAGAAGACCTGATCTCAGAGGCATATGCAAATTTTTAATCACAGTCTCCTTCTGCACCTCCTTCCTCCCACCAGCTCGGGATTAGTAGGAATGGATAAATTTTAATAACTAACATTCTGAAACACATGCATTCATTTTAATCTCCAACATTAGACAGTGGGATTCTTGAGACTTGGTATTTTTTTTTTTTTTTGAAGAAATTTACTTTTGATGGATTTTGTGAACTGGATCAATATAGAGAAAAGAAAAGTCATTAGGAGGGTACAGCATAAGAAAAGATATTTGCACAGAGAATGTATTGCCTGCCTATTACTACCTCTTTATATGCCAGACCCAACCAGGGAAGTAGGAAGCTGTGTGGGTACGATCATAAAAGAGAGACGCCAAGTGAAGTGATTCATCACTAGGAGCCTCGGACCTAACCTGGACAATACCTTGATGAAAATCACTTAAAGGAAATGAAGATAAAGTGACTAAGAACAGAAAAAAGTGGGGAAAATTATGTTTCGTACCTTGTGCTTCTGAGTAATGATACTCAGCATCCCTGAGCTTTCAGTTAAATTAAGCTTAATATGTCTTTTCTTCTCCCCAGTGACATTCTCCACGGCCCCCCTCCCCACCCCGTCTCCTATTTGTTGTCCATTCCAATTTAGTTTGTTCAGGGTACGTGATTAATACCCAATTTATGTCCTTCTCTGAAATGTTCATGAAGACAAACAGAGATGCTCCCCCAATGACCTTTGTTGAATCCCTTGATACTTCCCCTCCAAATGGATGTTTTAGCATTTACAAATCACTTTCATTTTCTCTGTGCCTGCCAGATGGGTTTGAATCTCTATGGTGGCTTTCTTCTCTAAACACCACGGTTTTCTGAAGGATCAAATAAAGTTCACAGTGGCTTATCTCAATTTCTCTGGGATAACTCACATTTCAACATGATAAAGTCAGAATAAATCAACAGCAGTTACAGAGGTCTCTCCTCAAGGAAGTTGCTTTCCTTCTGTCTACTACAAAATGCACAGAAGTAGGGTCTCAAGGAGGGTGTCAGGGTTGGAGGACAGCAGTCAGAAGGCTTGATAGAGGGAATTAATGGGTACAACTCTACCTCAAAGAAATGTGAACCTCAGAAGGACCTGTAAGCTTATTAATTCTTCCGTATGTGGAATGTTATTACAGGTGAGCAAACCATAGGCAGAAAGGGTGAGAGGCGCGCACTGAAAGCAGAATACCCTCAGACCACCTAGGAAGGCAACAACTCTGAGCAGAAAGTAATTGTTTTGTGTTATTAGTACTGTCAATGATAACAAAATAATTTCTATCAATTATTGAATGCTTGCTATTGTGCTATGTACTTTAGATGAATAGCTTATAATCCAGACAGCCCACAAATTCCACACATCGTCATTCTCATTTTGTGGGTAAGGATACTGAGACTGTAAGAGGAAAGGCACCTTTCCAAAGCTTTATAACTTGTAATTGTATAACAGTTAACCACCTTCAACAAAGGTCAGCTTAACTCCAAAGCCTATAGGCTTTCCGCATAACCCTAAGCTAGGATGAACTGGACTCCTGTACACACGTAGACATTTTCTCTAAGGTTTGTTATTATTATTTGTCATCTTTTTTGGAGGAGCAATATATTATTCATTTTAACTGAGTGATTAAAGTCTTTAACTCACAAAACTCAATAAATTATTAGAGGTTAGAAAAAACATTAGGTTATGTTATATTCATTACCTTCAAAGGAAGATAAAATGTGGTTATTTACATAACCTTACTTAAACATCATTGTAAATTTCAAACATAAACATACTGAGAATTCTACCAGCCTAAGAGGCTAGACCACTGAGGACCTGGCATAATTGCCACCACTATTAAGCTTTCACTAACACAGGAAATCTTAACAACAACCCTGCCAGTATGGATGATCATCTCCATGTTGCAATGATGTAAATGAAGTTCACTTAGATTAAATAATTTTATCAAAATGTGGCTGGCAGTTGAACTCCTACGTAACACTTTGAGACTCCAAATTCTATTTACTTCCTGCTATGCCACTGGGCCAATCACATTTAGAAAATAATGTTTTCACTTAATACTGTGTAAGTCAGAATTCTAATGGCCCATCTGATGCAAATCAATCTCCAACACCTAGCAGCTGCAGTTGATAAGAACAGCCTTTAACAGGTGAGAACAAAAGGAATCAGATCCTTTTGGAAATTGGGGTTTTCCCAGAACCACTGATATTCTTTATGGTGGACCCACAGACCATATAAATACCTTTCTAGGATTTTAGCCATAGAAAATATTGCAAGAGAGGTAAAAAGTCATAAATAGAGAGAAATATTTATTAAGTATCATCCATATATTAGAAAGAGAAAAGAACTAGATTGGGTGACTTACAATAAGAGAATAGTTCTCTATTGTATATCAGCTGGTGCAATATCTTACTTACACAAATTTAAAATTACAAAGACTATATTAAATTATGGAAATAATTTTGACATGTTTAACAAAAAGGTTATACATCAATTTATATACTTGATTGTTACATTTAAGCTACAAAATGTATAAGCTTATTACACATAGATCAATTACCATTGGTGATGGTAACACACAAATTAAATAGTGGTGAGGTTTTGAGTAATTATTTATAGATGCTTTTAATTTTGTTGTTATGTCACTTTCCTATACAAAAAGAACTATGCTGGTCACATGCAGACATGTAGCTTTCTTCTATTTTCTGTCTTGACAGGAGACTAGAAAATGAAAAGGAGTAAAAGGGACCCCACAGAGGACTTCCACTTGATGGATAACGCCCCAAAGTAACAAAAGAAGCAGAATGAAACTCGCTGCAAAAGGGGGCCACAGTGTAACTCCCGGGAACATTTCCCATGGGATATTCTGAGTGAAGAGCACCCACTGGGGCAGTATCATGAGAATGGTGCCTAGGGTTGTACCATACTGTGGTCCTAGATTAAGGGGAGCCACCTGCAAATGCTTTCATAGCGAAATGGCACTAGTACGTCCCAAGATGCCATAGCAAAGGGTTTTTAACCCAGAGAATCATTTAATAAAAAATAATACACAAGCTTCTCTGGATTCTGCTAATCATTTGAAATACAACCTCCTTATGGAGCCTTTTCTGACACCCTCAGTTAGCCTTAACACTGTCATTCATCTGTGTTTCCAGTCTAGTTTGCTTATAGTCTGTGACAGCATGTCAACCTTGATTTCCAAGGACCTACTCTGTAGGACTATGAGTTCTTGAAGTCAGCATCCATGATATCAGGAGACGGTGAGATCTCATAGAACTATAGATCTGAGCTCAAATCCTGCATATACCAATTATATAGTTCTATTGACTTGGATACATTTCTTATCTTTTCTCAAATTTAGTTCATCTTTAAATGAGAATAATTTAAGACATCTATTTCATAGAATTATTTCTAGGACTATGTGAATGGCAAAATATGACAATACAGTTGCTTACTTTGTATTTTAATTGGATTCTTAAAGGGTACTGCCAGAAGAGTAAAATTTCTTGTACAGGTTGGAAATTATTTTATCTTATCCTTTAAATCATATCACCCGAGGAGCTTTCCACAACTGAAATTGCTAGTGGTGTTCTTAATGAACATTTGTTTTTATTCTTAAGGAGTTTTTAATATATTTTGTTGTATTGTTTTATTCTATTAAAACTAAAATTGGCCTAAAACTCTTTGAAAACTACCTCTGATACAATTCCCAGAACAAATCCTTTTAACGATAACATTTCCACATAAATACTCTGTCGTATGAAGGACACATTGTAGCCTTCAAGGATGTATGTGTGCAGCAGTTCTTACATAACAGACCTGTACCCAGAGCAGAATGAATGAGTGAGAATGGATTCACAAATGAGATGCATGAAGTAAGACTCATTTTGTTTATTCTCTCTCAACACGTGACTCCTCAAAATTACCAAACTACATACCCTTTCTTGGCCTTCTATTGCAACAAATGCTTATTCACAATCTTGATCCTAACTATTGATATTGCATCTCCCAAGAGAAAGCTTTTAATGACTTCTATGGGAGGTCTTAGGTGCCCTTCTTCTTAAGGGAACACTTCATAAAACCTCTAAGAGCAATAATCACTTTCACTTACACTCACTGACGGTCCACATCCTGCCCATCATCTCTAGGTAGACATTTCTAGGTCTGGTCTGGTATATAGGAGGTGCTCAGTACAGTGAATGAATAAATGAATGAATGACCAACCAGTCATATCACAGCTAGGATCTCACCCCGAGTTGTAAGATAGTGGCAGAAATGGTGCCTAAATTTGCTGCAGTTTCCACTATTACTCTGGTCTCTGCTAATTAAATTCAAAGGAAGCCAAATTTAGAAGTTCCCTTGTATTGAACTGTTTTTACTAACTTCTAACATGGATAGGTACTTGTTTTCAGGGAACATGTAGTAATACATTCACATAATTTGGAAAGATCAAACAGTGTAATTGGGATATCCATCATCTTAAATACTTGTCGTTATGCTAGAAAAATTTAAATTATTCTCTGATACCTATTTTGAAATCTACAATAAATTACTATAAACCATAGTCACTCTAGTGACCTATCAAATGCCAGGAAGCTCCTCTATCTTGCACTCTTTGATAGTAAGTATTCTTCCTGCAGGTGGTGTTTCCTGAGCTGCCTAGGGTAAGTTAGTAGACATTTGTTTACCCTCAGCAGCTGACGATAAACAATTTCCTAATGAAAGAGAGCCATAGCATTCAGAAGGAAACAGAATGAAAATTCGCTTATATATACTGAAAACAAAATTCTGCACAACTCCATGAGCAAGTCTTTTTTTTTAACTTCTTTTTAAAAAACAAAATAAGAATTCTATTATTACATAAAATAGAAAATAGTTCATTTCAATTTGATTCCTATAATCCTACTCTTCTTATATTTTAAAATTATGATGAAGCATTTCTGTATTAGATCTAATTAGTTCTTTCAGATTTTTAATTTTTTAAATATTAAAATCAACTTACTGCTATGGCATTCAGTAGATAAACTTTAACTATTTAATTTAATAAATAATATAAGCAACATTAAAAGAGCATTCATAATGTTATACCTTAATCCCAGTGTAGCTATTCAAATGTTTTCCTTTTGACAGGTTGACAGTTATTTATATTTTGTACAAATAAACTTTAAATGGTATAGCCAAAAATTAATTAGACTTTCTACAATAATTCACTTTGTGCTTCCTTTATTTCACATCAAAAAAATTATTTGTACTATTCTGATTAAAAATGCATCTAAAGTTTATTAATTGAATAAGTTAATAAATCAACCATTTAAATTTTAGAATTCTTTCCCTTATGTATTCTTGATGACATTAAAGATTAACTCAATGATCATCTTTATGTCCACATAAATTTTGGAAAATTAAGACAGATATTCTTTTGAAAGGCCATGCCAGCTTCAACTTTTATCTACCACATTATCTTGTACTTCATACGCTTTATTCCACATGAAATTTATGTTCCTGGCACTTGTGTTTTGTGTATATGTGTGCATGTTTTTCTGCATCTATTTCCAGGGGGATCAACTCTCTTCCTTGATTTAAGTTTTTATTAAAGAACTTATTGAATGCAGGCCTTTGCTTATTTTTTCCTATTATATCCTCAACCACTGTAACAATACCAAATATGTAACATATTCATAAACATTTAGTGAAATACCAATAATAATTGCATTAATAAATACATGGATAGTTTACACAACTAATAGTTATTTCCTCAAATTTCAAGATTCTGTTTGGAATTAGTATTTAGAATTTTATATTATTAAAGATTCCATACAATTTTAAAGTAACATTTATTGTATTATTTCTAAAATTGCCATTAAAAATAATATAATGTATGAAACATAAGGGAAATATTCCCATTTGCACTGTTCAAAATAAATACAAGGTTTTAGTGGACTTTATATCTGTTTTTTCTTGGTCAGGCAAATCTACATGGGAATTGTGAGTTAATTAGCATATAATATACACATAACTTAAATTTTTAAGCTTCTTTGTCATTGCGTATTAGATATATTCACAAGGAAATAATTTTAAGACTGCCTCTATATTAAGTATAAATAGTATTATGCACTTTTTATTGAATTTATGATTGACTTATGCTGCATTGAGGGAAATACGCTGAACACATCACACTACCAACATGAGGTTAAAAGGCTAAACATGGAGGAAGTTATTTATACGGATTTTAATTGTTGTAGACTAGTACACATATAACCATAATTCCACATGCTATACTGAAAGTTTTATGAAACGAAAGGCTTTTAAATGCCTATTTCAAGGTTGACAGTATCATGCTATTTCAACCAAAATATCCTTTTGTGTTCAGAGTGCAATGAAAAGATGCCAATAACATTTTTTTTTTCCCACAGAAACTCCAGGGGGAAGACAATATATGAGCTTTTAGAGCTCTATTCTAGCCTCTCTTTAATTGTGAACAAACAAAACCCTCTCCCAATGCCAATATTCCCTCTTTGCTGTGAAAATATTTTTAGAAATTAAAGGAAAATTGTTTTCAATATTTGTTTAAGCAGCAGAATGCAGTAGTCTCACTTTACCCATGGTTTGCACTTCCCATGGTTTCAGTGACCTGAGGTCAACTAAGCTCTGAAAATGTGAATGGATAAACCACAAAAATAAAAGAAAACGTAAGTTTTAACTTGTATTCTGTTCAG
The DNA here is from genome assembly GCF_000181295.1 of Otolemur garnettii. Taxonomy (NCBI): domain Eukaryota; kingdom Metazoa; phylum Chordata; class Mammalia; order Primates; family Galagidae; genus Otolemur; species Otolemur garnettii. Next base: position 21,346,552 of record NW_003852396.1, on the reverse strand, counting down.
GGGACTGTGATGAGATACCATGCGGTCCTCATCCATCCTGCTGGGATTGGAATGCTCCCTTCCTCTGCATATCCGCCTTATGTGTAGTGCCCCCCACCCCACCCCAGTCAGTCACTCCATAACCATTTCAGTCATTAGGTCAAGTGTTGTTGTATCACAGTGCTTGTGTTCAAGTAACTGAGGTTTCGCTTAATTATAGGGATGAGATCAAAAGTAGTAATGTTGGTCAGCACTATATTGCTCTCTTTATTATTAGTTATTATTTTCTTACTGTGCCTAATTTATATATTATTTTATCATACATGTGTGTGTGTACAGGAAAAATCATAGTAACATGATATATATAGGGTTCAGTATTTTTTGAGGTTTTAGGCATTCACTAGGGGTCTTACAACATACCCCCATGAATAAGACAGGCTGACTATAATTTTTCAGTGTAGAGAACAGTTCTTAAAGTTAGACAGACATTGAAAATCTAGGTTTGTAATCAATATCAACTATTTTTCCAGACCTCAGTTATCTCATTCCTAAAATGAATAATACCACTTCCCTCATGAGCTAATGATGAGGCTTAAATGAACAATATACCTCAGATGCATAGCAGAGGACGTGGTCCATAATAAGCACCCCATAACTAGTCACCTGTACTGCCCATGGCTGACAGAGCTCTTTGGGAGGTGGGAGAGAGACCGCCCCTCCTGGTTTAATTCATCCCCAGGTTACCAAGAGAAGTCAAGTCACTACACGAATATATTCATTTGGAAAGCTTTATATAGTCACAAACCACCAATTTTTTCTTCGATTAGGAACACTGTAATTGAAAATAACCACAAGAAAAAAAGATCCAAGGTAAACAAATTTAAAGCCAAAAATAAACTAATTACTTTTAATTCACATAATTAACATTTCAAAGGCAATTTTCGCTTGGTTAGAGTCTGAAAACCCAGCATGAAGAGGGAAGTGGCTGCCTTGCCCTCCTCCTCCTGCTAAGCATTTCTTACCACACCTGCTCTTCACTTGCTCCCCCCTTCATCGGCCTCCGTTCTTTTGGTCCTTCATTCACCTTCTTTTCCTTCTTTTTCTCTTGTCTCCCAGCTTTATTTTCTTCTCAAACATCTATTTATCCTGTCATATGCACATCCCTCACATAGAATGACAAAGAGACGCTGCTTTCTCTAATGAAATGTGTGATCTTTTTGGAAAGGCACCACAAATGTGAGGATAAGATATTATAAACAAATATTGCTAGCAAGGACCAGGCAGGCATAAAACTAAAGTGTAGGAACAGTGTTACAGTAAAGTTATAAAGTAGGAATTACAGGAAAAGCCCCGGACCCAGATCTCTCATTCTGCCTTTTACCAGCTGTGTGAATTTGGGAAACTCATAAGCTCTCACATCCTGCAAGTTTTCATCCCCACAGCAGAGGTGATACCGCCTGCCTCCCAGCAATATGGTCAGGATCAAATGAATAGCATATGGGAAAGTGTCAGTCGCTCTCTCTGACGTGTAACTGGCATCACAATGCTTCCAAATAAAGCGTTATGGGTCACAAGAGGCAGAAATATTTCAAGCTGTAGGAATCAGAGAAATCTTCACTGAGATGACTTTAAAATTGTTAGAATTGGATAGCACTTATGGAAAGGAAGGGCCTCTTTGGGATTATGGAGGAAAAACAATGAAAAATGTGAAGTCTTAAAACCAATATAGTATTAATAGAAAACAGGAAAATTGTACTGGGAATCCAAACAGTATTTAGTGACTGAGGACAGTCCTAAGTTGCAGCTTGCAAACAGACTACCCTCTCACATTTCTCATCCCCTTTGCACTCGAAGATTCTTCTGGGAACACTTATGTCATAAATTCACCTGCGTCCTGTCCTTTAAGATTTAGGTCAGAAAAGCATTTCTTGATCCTTTTGCCCATCCTTTAAGGCTCTTGCTGAACTAAGTGCTAATTCTCTGGGCCTCCCGTGAACCAAGAATGTCATTTCTCCTGATTTTCTATGGCCATTAACTGACTTGCTCACAATTAGAGTTTCCTTCCTTCCTTCCCTTTATTTTTTAAAAATTTTTAACAGGTTTAGTGATTTTTAATTAACATAAAATATAACTGTACAATTTAAAGTATATGATTTGATAACTTTTGACACATATATGCACCAAAAAGTCCATAGTCAAGATAACGAAGGTTATATTGTTTCCTCATGTCCATTTCTAAAACTTCCCTCTCTAGCCTCATCTCCTGTCCACCACCAATATGATTTTTGTCATGAATTTTGCATTTTCTAATTTTTTTTATAGACTGTGTCAGAGTCTCACTTTATCAACCTCAGTAGAGCGCTGTAGCATCACAGCTCACAGTAACCTCCAACTCCTGGGCTTAGGCAATTCTCTTGCCTCAGCCTCCCAAGTAGCTGAGACTACAGGCACCTGCCACAACGCCTGGCTCTAAATTTTTTTATACATGAAATTATGTAACATTTTTTGTCTGATTGTTTTTCCTTAGCATAATTATTTTAAGACCCCCTTCATTACGTAGCACAGAGCAATAGTCATTTTCATTTTTGTCACTGAGTAGTATTCCATTGAGTGATGTACTGTGGTTTGTTTATCCATTAACTTGTGGGTGGGGAACTTGAGGCTGTCTGATTTCAAGATCATTCTTTATTGCTTAATAAAGAATGACAAAGGAGGCAAGAAAGACTTCACCTTACTCTGCTGCATCCCATTTAATAAAATTATTTCTCGTGTAAAATTTGGATTTAGTCAAAAGGCCAAGGAAGGACTTACTTAAGGACGAGGAAGGCCAAAGTTTCCTTAAGGCCACAGGTTCCCCATCCTCACAACACAAAAAGTCAATTACTGAGACAACATGGATTGCTGATGAAGAAAGGGAATTTATTGTGGGTTATGTTGCCTGGGAGAAGGCAGATGTACCCCAAATCCATCTTCCTAACCCACCTGGGATAGGTTTTTCTATAAGGAAAGAGGGCTATGTGTGTTGAGTCAGATTGTGTTGAAAGCAATGTGGACAGGGGGTCTGATCTAGAAGTCTCAGGTCAGTGATGGATGGTGAGTCTTGGTGTTCTTACTCTACAAAGAGTATGCCCTTTCTGGGAAACAACTCAGAAGGTAAAAGCATGAGCTACACAGAAAGATTATGATGGTCTGTTAGTCCAGCCCTCCTGGTCTGGGAATCCAAAGCATAAGAAAGCTACAGGAATAACTTATATGGGGGGATGTCATTTGAGTTTGTTCATGGAGTCAGTTAGACAAGGTCACAAAGATTTCTTCTGAATTTTATTCCATAAGGGTAATAGCTACATGTTTTAAATTTAGGTCTGTGCTTCTTATAATGTTATTTATGCCTGTAGTATGAGGTGTAGAATGAAGTGTTTTTACTTTTATTTTTGTTCTGAAAATGGAAATTCAATTGTTAAAAAAGATCAGTTGTAAACCACATATATGTGGTTTATATATAAATCGATTATGATCCATTGATCTGTTTCTCTATCTTAGTGCCAACACAAACTCTGTTAATTACTGCCCCTCCCCTTCTATTAGAGACAGAGTCTCACTTTATCACTCTTGGTAGAGTTCTGTGACATCACAGCCCACAACAACATCCAACTCCTGAGCTTAGGTGATTCTCTTGCCTCAGCCCTCCAAGTACCTGGGACTACAGGCACCCACCACAATGCCCGGCTATTTTTTTTGTTGCAGTTTGGCTGGGGCTAGGTTTGAACCTGCCACCCTCCGTATATGGGGCCAGCACTCTACCACTGAGCTAAACGCACCACCCATTACTGCCACTTTTTAAAGAGTTTTGAAATCTGGTAGTATTAGTTCTCTTACTTTGTTCTTTTTCAGTTTGACTTGGTTATCATAGGCTCTTTGAATTTCCATATTAAGTTTTTAATTTCTACCAAAAATTCAATTGAAGTTTTAATTAGGAGGGCATTATGTCTATAGTACGATATGGGGGGAATTAGCATTAAAAAAATTTACTCGTCATCCCAGTGAGAAAACAAATGAAAATATCTACGCTTCTGAGTAGGTAGTTCCCTCCAATTTCTTTCAGTGGTATACCATAGTTTTCAATGGTCTTTCAAATCTTTTGTCAGATTTCTCAAGTTTTTATATTTTTGATGCTATTACATGTACTATTGTCCTTTAAATTTTGATTGTTTATTGCTAATATACAGAAATGTAATTTACTTTTGGTATATGGATCATGTATTCTAAAACTTTTAAATCTACCTATTAAAGTTATTGTTATTATTTATAGATTCCATTGGTTTTTTATAGGCAATAATGCTGCCTATAAATAAAAATGATTTTACTTCTCCCAACTGGATATCTTTTATTTATTTTTCTTGTCATATTGCACTGACTAAAACCTCCAGTACATCAATAAATAGAAATGTTAAGAACAAACTTCTTTCTCTTATTCATGATTTCAAGGAGAAAGCATCAACTCTCACTGGAAGATAAATCTAGTATCTGATACTCCACCTTCGTCAAAAGGCAAAAGACTAGGTAGCCTTTCTTATGTATAACTATTTCTTCAGCACTCAGAATAATACCTTACTATTGATAATGATACAAGGTATGCTCATACCTTTAAAATTAATGGATTAAAAAATACTTGATGAGTTATAAAATAGATGAATTTAGATGTTAGCAATAGGTTATGAATTTTTTGTAGAATTATACTATATGAGATAAATAAGATTTATTCTATATGAGCAACACTGGAAATGGAGAAAAATGATATAAATATGAAAGAGGTTACATTAAAAAATCCATATATCTCTTAGGTTGACCTTCTGAAGAGAAACAGGGAAGAATACTGCTGTGCCAAGTCTTATGCCATGTTTTAAAAGAAGTGACATAACACATAAGACCCTGCTGAATAGATAAATAAATAAATGATATAATAAAAAGCATGTGAAACATCCAAAAAAAAAAAACCAGAAACTAAAAATTGATGTCTGGAAAATGACAAGTCTTACAATACTGCTACAAAGTAGAAGAAAACAGATACAGAGGATAGGGAGAGGAGGTAAGGAAGATAGATTGGCTCAGACCAAAAATAATGGCACACAACGCAATGGCATTTGAGGTTTATCCTGTAGGCCAGTGGTTGTCAACCCTATCTATATATCAAAGTCACCCTCGGGGATTTTGAAAAATGTGTATGCTCAAGTCTGATTTTGAGAGTTATTTATATAGTAGTACTGAGCTACAGTCCAGGTTTCTGATGTTTTAAAGTCTTAACAGATTTCTGTGTCAGAATAGCCACTATAGTGTAAAGTTGCCACAAAAATAAAGCAAGTGTAGATGGAAGTCTTTTCTGGGTTCTTAGAGAATCATAGAGTTGAATAAAAAAAATTAAAACTTATCCAGTGCAACAATGATCTCTAAGGTACTACCAGTAGCTATTTAACTATTAAATGTCTTGAGTTGATATGTTCTGGGAATACTAATACCGTTTGTTTCTACTGGCCATTTGTTTCATAATTACATGATATCAGTGGTAATTATAGCTCTATTGTTGACAAGACACAACTAAAGACTTGGAGAGATGAAAGGCAGAACTCTTCATTACTGGCATCACCAAATAAGAGAAGGCTACCATGCAGGGTCACACACCCAGGTTCACCCCTGGACAAGGTAACGGCAGCTAGAATCATAGCACGTAGCTCAGGCATAGCAAATGCATTGGGTTTAGCTAGATTTTACCACCTTTGTGGGGCTTGAGCATTCTTAATATTTCACCACCAAAAAAAGAGGGGTCTTCCCTCAGGGTTAGGTATCAGAGGGCCCCTGGCATGGGGGTGTGTGTGTATTAAACCCAGGAGTATTAGAGTCTCTTAAGGGAAGTAGTTGGGGTGGAACCTAATAAACTGCCCTGGAAGGAGAATTGATGATTTTTATCCCTGACTTTCAGAACTGAGGAAAGACAGCACTTGTGAACTATTATACCTTTTAAAAAACATCTTAAATAATCTTTACATTAAGCCTAAGATGTGGCAATTATTGTATCCTATAGCTGGATTTTGGGTGTCCAATAACTAGATTCTTCCATATAGGAAATTTACCTACTATAGGAAGCTCAAGGAGAGTCAATTGTCCCTTCATCTATAGAGATAATAAGCTCAGACACTTAGTTTTCTCTACACTCGGACAGCACAGATAAGAGCATGTAGCTGAGACTCAACAATCAGAAGCTCTGGCCTAGGAGTTTCAATCTGCCAGAATGACACAAGGAAGTACACAAGAAAATAATTTTTTTCAGTGGAAACTATGCTAACAGCAGCAGCACACACTATACCTGGGTGTGTCCAGGACAGTCTGCCACAGTTGGCTCCCTCCCATTGCATAGTTCTGGCTGTGGTTCTAGTGCCCATTCAACCCTGGTTTTCACCTGCTCTTTTTGTTTGTTTTTTTTTCCTAAGGTTTCTATAAATTAAATAAATTACATAAATCTTCCATAAATGATTGCTGTACTTGAATCAACCAGGGTTGATTTCCATTGCTTCCAAGTTAAGAAATATGACAGATAAACGTCTATTAAATATATGATAAATTGAAAAGTCAGTGAATTTAATTATCTTGCCAAGACTACACAACATTTAGCTAGCTGTTAGTAGCTGGCAGAACTGTGATATGATCCCAGGAAATCTTAACTCCAAAGAATATGTCTTTCCAACATATCCTACTCTTAGGCATGACTAAACTATATCTAGAGACTGAGAAGTCACTAAGAACAAATTAACCTTATTCTTTTGAGAGGTCTTTCTGTAAATTGAAGAGAAATCTGCCTTCCTCCAACATCTATTCATAGCCCATACTTCTGCCCCTTGATACCATAATGAATAACTCATTTTCTCCATGTGATGCTCTATCAAGTATCTAAAGCCACTTCACGTGTCAAATCCTTGTGTGATTCATGGCATTAAAAACATTAATTAAATATTTGCTATTTTTGGAAGCCTATACCAGGTATGTCATCACACAGATAAATAAAAACATAGTACATATTTATATAAAGTATTTACTTTAATAAAAAAAGTTTTATATTATTCTTAGTAGAGGGAATAAAATAATAAATTCAACTAGTTGGTAGAGAAGTGCTTTACAGAAAAATTTATAATTTTATTTGCACTATGGCAGAGATTATGCTATATAATCACTACATCATATATTCTTCTGGATTAAACAAACATTCTACATTGCTTACCTACTTTTAAATTTATTTTGTAAACATATGACTGAGATCTGGCCATTGAAAGATGGGAAGATTATTATAATATACTTTTAAGTCTTTTTCCATTCCATTTCCCCCATAATAGCCATGTACAGTATCAAAATGTTGAAGGACCTAGAAACTGAACAACCAACTGTTTACAACTGAGCCTCTCCTGAGAGCCACAGAATCTGCATTAAAATTTACGTGAAGAAGAAATAAATCTCTTTATGTTTAAACTACTGAAATTTAAAAGTTTGTTACAGCAGCAGAGCCTAGCCTATCCTGACTAATATGGATAGATTAAACAAATGTAGCTTAATTTTAGAAACATTTTTCTATGTTATTATCACTTATATTCTGTAGAATTTCATGAAGTTTAGAGAAACTGAAATGAAGAAGATGAATTTCTTAGCTCCAAATAGCCCTGAGACACTAACTGATATTTTCAAAATAGTTAAGCTGTTAGATTCTAGATTTCATCTGTCAACATTTTAAAGGCATAATATTTGCACTTTATTTTTGCCCTTTAATAACAGAAACTGAAGCAGGTAGAGAAATCTATTGAGTTTTGGAATACACATAATGCTACTATGTTTCCCCCCAAATAAGACATTGTCTTATATTTATTTTTTCTCAAGAAGACACACTAGGGCTTATTTTCATGGGATGTCTTATGCTGTGCTGAAATGCATGATATGCTGCATAGCCATGCCCATCACTAGGTCTTATTATCGGCATAGGGCTTTTCTTTAACAAATGCATAGAAATCCTGCTAGGGCTTATTTTTTGGGTAGGTCTTATTTTTGGAGAAACACAGTACTAGTATTTACATTTTGTAGATGAGTATGTTGAAGTTCAGAGCTATTAATGTACCTGAAAATACATAGCTCATCAACAAAAGATACTTAATTTGAATCAGACCTGAATGACTATAAAGAATAATTCAAGGCACTGTAGTCCAATGATTGTAATTATCTCTTAAAGACACAAAATGGAAAGTACAAATATCCAATATTTTCTATAAAAATGCATTGCTAGGCTCCACGCCTGTGGTTCAAGTAGCTAAGGGGCCAGCCACATACACCTAAGGTGGCGGGTTTGAATCCAGCCTGGGCCCGCCAAACAACAATGATGGCTGCAACCAAAAAAAAAAAAAAAATGCATTGCTAACCTACCTATTGAACCTAATTTCTTCAGTTCATGCCTTTAACTCTATAAAATCAGTTTGTTCTCCCTGCTGAGAGGTCCTGATGCAGGAGACATTTCTGAGAAAGAACATCATACTGAGTTACAGAAACTTCATTTTCTTAACTAAAATAAGCATAACACTAAAAAGATGCAGTAAATTTGTCAATTTAGTAAAAAAAGAAAAAACCTTTTATTCTTTATACTTTTCTTCTTGCCTTATCTATGCAGATATGCACATAATGGAATAATCAAAATTAAAATTTCTTAATTAAGTTCAATTTTCTCTAATGCACACTAAAAAATTCTTTTAACAAGTACTGGTCTGTTATCTATTTATGTATCTCTTGTTTATATAACCATTGATCTTCCATCTTGTGAATCATTAAGAATTTTTAGATTTTGTTCTTTCAGTGAAGATAGGAACCAACGTATCCTGGTTTTTACTTTGTTATGTGTAAGTTCTTCAACCAATATAACTCAGCCATTATCAGTCTTGAAGCCTATTTATTTTTATATTTAAATTTGTTTTGGGAAAAATCCTTTATTTCATTTCAATTTGCAATTGTGGTATTATATCAAGTCTTTGAACACTTATTTGCTACCAAAATAAATCTCAACATATGTCTTTCAGGAAAAGTGATAACACACATGGACAACCTAGAAAAAGGTTGCCTTGAAGCACAGTTCTGTTCATTTTTGTTTGCTTATTTTGCATTTCTTCTTGCATGTTACCTACTTCACGTTGAGAATGCAGCTTATCCTTCACTAGAAGTCAAAAGATAACAACTACAAAATTGAAAATACCTCTTTCAATAAATGAAAAAAATGCAGGTAGAAATATTAGCTAGAAACTGATTAATCCATTTTGGGCTACACCTTAATTTTAATTACTATTGTATCTGGAATGAAGCTGTATAGATCTAGATTCTGGGACTGTGTAATTTTATAGATCTGGAATTCTATAGTACGTTTAAACACAGTCTACATTTTCTTTTTAAAACTATACTTATCTATGAATACGAATATATATGTATATCCATTATCACTATACAATGTGTATATAAAGTCTAATGATTATTATATATATGTATTTATATTTTTAACTTATAATGCATATATAAAATCTAATGTTTGTGTGCATATATATTTATGTATAGATGTATTTGTGTATGTATGTATGTATACTTTTCTGACTGAGTGCCATTACATGGCCAAAATTAGAGTCCTTTAGAAATTCGAATACTCATAGGCTTGAGTTTAAAATATTAGAAAGGAGAGAATATTTTGTTTTTCAAAATAGGTGACTAAATTCTAAGCCAAGATCCTATTTTCACACCCATGTCTTTGATGATAGAGATCTAACAAGGGCAGGAAAACCACAATGATAAGAAGAAACAGCAACATGGTTAAGCAAATCTCACTCACCCTAAAGGCAGGATTGAGCCCAGAGAGATACTGCACTGAGAGACGCCAAACAACTGATTCCAAACCGCTCTGACATTAATTTCTGTGATTCTCTCAGCAGCAATTACGACACTGTGTGGTAGAACTACAGGCGTCACAGATACTTTCTCATTTGGGTGTCTGTCTGGTCTCTGAAATTTGACAAGGTATGGCTAGATAAAAGGAGTCAGGATGCCCCCTTTATATGCTGCCCACCATTTAAGTCTTAAATTGAGCTTCTCACCCCGGCTGTAGATCATTTACATTTCACCCCGCTTTGACCTCAACCAAATTTCCTGGCTCCTTTTCCTGCTTCTTCCCTCACCTGAGGACTCATCTCGAGTCACTTGAAATATGCAGTGCACAGAACACGTGTGTAACTTCAGGTCGCAGTGTTGTGTGTGGACGGTTTCCGATACCTAGAACAGGACCCCTGTAAAGCTTTCACTCCACGTATAAACCCCGAAGTCATCTCTGCTGTCCAAGCTTTCTGAGGAAATCCTCCCGATTTCCCTAATTTTGCCTGCCCCATTTTGAATCAATATTTCCAAGGAGAAAGGAGCATTTGTATTTAGGAACTCAAACATTTAAATTATGGATTTACTATTTATTCCAACAGAGAACATAATCAAATTATTTAACTATATAGAACTGCAGTTTATGCATGTATAAAATCAAGCATAATAAAATGTAATTTATGGGTTTTTTGTGAAGCCTTGAAAAAAATATATAGGTAAAATTCTCCACAAGGAGAGGAATACACAATAGATATTCAAGGAATGATGGCTCTCTAACTTCACTTCTCCTCCCCCCAACCTGTGAGCTTTCTACAACACAAAGTACTCCTTCTATTTCACATGTTCTTACTGACAACTTGAGCTTGACAGGAGGATCAGGGAGGTCCTCATCATGAATAAGGAAAACATATTCAAATTTGTACCTTAAACTTGGCAAAACACTGTCGGTCTTCAAGGATGTTTATGAAATATATCAAATAAACTAGCTTTTTTAATCCATGTTTCATTCTGCTCTTTTACCACAGATATAATGTTAAACTGTGCTTTTATTTTAACATAATGTTTCACTTTCCTTTTTGTTTCATAACCCTCTTAGTGATGGCTGTGATGAGTCCTCATAATTTCATCATGCAAATGTACCATACTTTTACAACTTCTCAAATACTGCTGAGTGCTCGGGAGGTTTCTTATTTTTCATTATTAAAATGACACTTTAATGAGCATCTTCATGAATATACATTTTCTTAAAAATATTCATAATATGTATTATCAGATACACTGATGGGTCAAAGGTGTGGAAATTTCTTTGCTACTTGAAATGAATTTCCAAATTGCTTTCAAATAGATTTGCACAGATTCACCCTATCACAAGTGAGGCGTGTATATGCCAGTTGTATCTGAATCTAGTAAAGTTCATGTTAAATCTTATTATAAGTAGACTCCTACTGTTTCTTTTGGGGGGGCAGAGTCTTACTTTGTCACCTTCGGTACAGTTCCATAGCTCACAGCAACCTCAAACTCATGGGCTCAAGTGATCCTCTTGCCTCAGCCTCCCAATTAGCTGAGACTATTGGCTCTTGCCACCCACCTCTCTATTTTTAGAGATGGGGTCTCGTGCTTGCTCAGGCTGGTCTTGAACTACTGGGCTCAAGCAATCCATCTGCCTTGGCCTCCCAGAGTGCTAGGATTACAGGCGTGAGCCACCGGGCCCAGCCCTAGACTCAGACTGTTTCCTCTGTCCTCTAGCTCCTCCATTCTTATGGAAACTCATACCTCCACTCTATGTGGCTCTATTTAGATGTCCTATGCCTATTTTATTCCTGTTTTTTAAGGCAGTGTTGATTGTTCTAAACATAAGTAACTAGCCCAATATTTCTTACTGAGAATTTTCACATTGGTAACAGTGATTCAACCACTTTCTCAAGATAAGAAGTAAAGCTTATAATGTTGAAGCTTTTATGTTCTGCTCCTGGATGCTTGAAAAGTAGCAAGGTTGTTTTCTCAATTCAAATGTCATTTCCTCATAAAGGTCTCCCCTGTGTACTCTATATAAAGATGTCCCCCCCCCATCACTTTTGAGTTATTCAGTATCCTACTAGAATATTTCTTTTTTATAGAACATGAATAGAATTCCTTACTGTTGTACTGTTGATTTTTTTCTCTCCTCTCTGTATCCTGTACACTCTGTATCCTCTACACTCCGCTCTGTACCCTCTACACTCACCTGTAATAGATTGAGATACACTTTACGAGAGCAGGTGCCTGTTCACTGCTGCACCCTCAGCACCTGGAAGAGTATGCAGGGTAGGGAAGGGTCTCAAGAGCTATTTGTTGAATAAATATATAACGAATGTGTGAGATGTCCAATATTCATTCAAGAAATTTGAGCTGAACCAAAATAATTCTGCTCTTTTTTGATACAGACCCAAAGTATCACTTTGCTCCAAGACTATACGTGCCTTAGTTCCTTACTGCTTCATGGCATAAACAGTAACATTCAGGGAATGTTGGAACATAACTCCTACTACTGTGAAACTTGTGGAAACTTCTACCAAAAGAAAACCAAAAAACAAAAAACAAAAAAAACAACTCTCTTGTAATTAAGCCTTCTCACCAGGTTGCACCAGCCATTTGTCATGCTGTTAATTCTCAGCTCAATTTCATACAGAGGAAAGGAGTTTTACAACAGGAGCTCAATGCAGAAATTAACACTCAAACTGGTTGTCCCCTGTTCATTTGCCACACGACATAGGTCTCTGGTGACATTCAGCTAATGAATTTTCTCCATGATTAACTACCCATTACACATAGCCATTATAATGGAAGTACATTCAGCCTGTGCTATACCCTTACAAGGAAGGTGGTTGTGTAAAGGCTCATTAAGGATGGTCTTCTTTTATGAACTCAGAGAAAAGTGGAGCTTGAAAAATATTGCTCACAATCAAACAAATTGCTGAAACAAAACCACGCTCTGTTGAACTATAACATCTACTCTTTCTTTATCCTTTTTGATAGAAGGAGAAAGTTATGCAAGATTAGACAAGCATTCTTTATATTTTTCATTCTTCCAATGCATTAGAGGGAATGTAGAAAGAAAATGAATGCCCAAGTATTATTATTATTTTTTTAACATCCTCTTGTATTTGCTTGTCAGAAGCTTCAGTAGACTAGACACTGCGGGAAGCCTTTCACCATTGCTTAATCTGTAGTGACATCTGGTGGCCTGAATTACACAAGTAGAGGAATACATACATCTCCATTAAAGGAGTACATGCATACAACTTTATTTTTAAAAACTCTTTATGGATAATGTTTGGCTACCATTAAGAATCAATTGATTCTTTCTTGGAGTCTAATGCCAAGTGTGTTTGTGTGACATGGGAGAAAATGGAGGTATAGCCAAACATGAAAACCAGAATAATGCCTCAGACTGGGATTAAAGTGAAATCTAACTTTGCTAACGGTTCTTTCTCAGTTCCAAAATGATTTGTTTAGATATATGAAATTAAACTAAAGTATAAATATGCTGAATTAGGGAAAAAATGTTAAAAGGCTATTAATCAACAAACACTACAGATAATTTGCCTATTTTTCATTATCATTAATTCATTCAACAAACATTTCATTGAGCAACTACACTACATATCAAATAAATCTACCTATAGGTTTGAACATCCTGATTCTATCAATGGAGAAAGCGATATGTGATCTCAGCAATGACGTGCAGATGTCCTAATGTCCCAGTAAACACTGTAAGTTTCTCAAGCACATTTTTATATTTACATGTTGCATATTTCCCATCAATTAGTTGATCAGCAATTGAATAATGGAGCAATGACTCTTCCACAATGTCCATTCTCAGTAACAGAGTCCTTTGCATCCAGTTACACTATCAAAAACCTAGAAAATATCTGTGAGTCTTCTTTCTCCAACATTCTTAAATCTAGACCATGACCAATTTCTTTTCATTGTACTTCTCATACAGATTTCAAACCTCTTAAAATGTTTTTGTTTATTGTCACTCTAGCACTCTGGATCCCATCAGCTCTCAACAGGGCTACCAAATGGTTTCACTGATTTCCTTAAATTTACCGGTATCCTTCCTACAATCTCCTCCACATTGCAGCTCGAGGAATTTTTTCTAAACAAATTGTTAAGTCATCTTCCTGTTTATAGCCGTCCATCAGTGGCTTCCCATTGCTCTTAGGAACAGATAAAATCATGAACTGTGCATGGTCTTTTTCAATATTATATCTTCAGCCTCAACCCACACGGGGACTGCCTTCTTAAAACACTAAATAAATCATGCCTTTCCAAGGCTCACAAGCTTAACACATGCTGTTTCCCCTTCCTGCTGTACATTTTTCACTGCTATTTACCTAGAAAACTCCTACTTATTTTTCACAGGTATGTTTAAAGGTTAATTCTTTACAGAAACCTAATTTGACCTTGTCCATTTTAAATTCCCACTAATATATCAGCATATGCCTCTTTCCACACATATGGAGTTGTAATCTCATATTTCTTTGATAATTTGATTAATGTCTATTAAATATTTCATTTCCTAGACTAGAAGGGAACAGAAGAAATGTGCCTGTTTTGTTATTTGTATCCTCAATACACATACCAACCACTGTAGTTGTAGTTGTTCAATAAATAGAGGCTAAAATAATAATTGCATATAATGTTAAATCATATGTAACATTATAAATGTGCATGTTACATATGCTTATACAAGCTATAAATGTAATAACTTAATGTATACAGCCAACATAATTATTTAATATGTACTAATGAAAGACATAAAAATACTTTTCTACAAAATATACTTCTTTGACATATTTGGAGATTTCTGTTCAGAGAGCTAGCAAACAGAAGTATCCCTGTTGTCTTCTGTGGGGGAATTTGCACCTTGCTTCATTGACACAGCCAGGTTTCCCCTGAGGCCTTCCTTTATCTGGATCTAGAAAAGACTGAGAGCGACTCCGACTCCTTCGCAAGAGTGTCCAACCTTTAGCCTATGGGCCAGTTGTTTCTGCGGGGACATTTTTTGCAGTGGTGTCAAATATCATGAAAAGCGTGCATGGATTTTTGGTCTGCTCATCAGCTTTCCTTAGTATTTGTGTATTTAACGTGTGACTCAAGACAACTCTTCCTCCAATGTGTGGCAAACAAATAAAAAAAGGTCGGACACTTCTGATGAAAAGTTGTAGAACATCCACTATTAGTTTTACCCAAGAATTAGAGTCTAAGAAGAGGAGAGTACAATAAAGGGTGAATTATCATTTTATTTACACGTGTGTATGTGTGCGTGTAATTCATCATGAAGGCTTTAAGAGACCTCAACCCTGGAAAGACGATTTGCCAAGGAAGAACAGATGCTGCCCTTGCAAGGGTGAACTTGGCTGCAGATCATCGAAAACCACATAAGACCCACAGAGCTAAGAGAAGTTTCCTAACCAGAGGAGGGTACCTTACCCATTTAAGTTTGAAACATAAGGTTAGGACCCTGGGCCAGGGAATCTCTACCTGCTTTTTAATGCTTCCTTATGTGTATGTGTGAGGAGAGAAAGAGAGAAAGAGGAGAGAAAAAATTACTATACTAAGCATTATTTAGATTCCTACTTTCTGTGAGATTGTCTGCTTTCCTTCTGCTCTGTGTGGTAAAGAACATCATTTAAAGATACACAATTGAACTCTGAGAAACACATACAATGTATCTTTTAAAGGTGTAAGAGTTTAAGAACCACAAACATTTGTGATGGAATCTCTTTATGCTTGACTTGACACACTTCTTTCCACCCCCTCCTGTGGGATTTTTCCTACTGCCTAGGTTCAAAGCTGAATTATCAAAGCTGAAGTGGAAAAAATCCCGGGGAATACACAAAGGGTTCTCCAGGGGCGAGTGGAAGTGCAGCACCCTAATCTGACAGTCTAGGAATTGCTGTGGCTTCTAATTGAGGGCACAACAGAAACACAAAGTAAACCCCAACCTTTACCATTGGAAACAGAATCCCCACAACGTAAAGAAAGCTAGGGTGAGGCTAGGAACTCACGCAAGTTCCCTAGTAATTAAACAAGTGCATTTGGTCTCTTAGAACCCAGACATACAGGCCAGAAACTTTGAGACCAAAGGGAATTATTTCCCTCCCAATTTATTCAGTACTTTCCAACCTTATACATTTTCCTTTCTACATATTATATTCATGATGCTCCCTCACTTTCCTCAGTTATTCTATTTTCCTTTTACCAAGACTTGAAAACACTCTTCCTTACAAAGCTTTCCTGTATATATTACTTAATGCAAAGGAATGCTAAGCTTCCTCATGTTCTCACAGCTCTTTTCTTTTGATTTCATTACAGCAACCACTTCACTCTGCCTCACAATACTTACTGGTGTATGTCATTTGACTGTGTGCACTTTTCAGGTAAAGAGAGATCTATGTCCTGCCAGGGCTCTGGTATAGTGCTTTGGGCACACAGAGTGCTCAATTAATGTTAGGTAAAAGAATAAAGAAAGAGAGAGAGAAAGAGGGAGTGGGGGAGAGGGAGAGGAAAAGGGGGAGGGAGAAAGGGAGGGAGGGAGGAAAAAGGAATGGAGAGGGGAGGGGGGAAGGGAGGAAAGCAGGAAAGGAAGGAAAGAAAGGAGAAAAACAATAACTAAATAATTGTCCCCTTTTCAAATGTATATTCAAATCAATGTAGCATATAAGGCATAACTCATACTTGCATTCAGGGTATCCATAAGGTTTATTTTAAATTGCAAACGAAAGTTATGGACACCTTGTATAGCACATACAGTCTAGGTGTTGGACCATGCAATCCAGAGTCAGAGTGATTGAGGCTTCTGTCTAGATATTTACTTAACACCTCAGTGCCTCAGTTTCCTTACCTCAGTTTTCTCATTATTAAAGATTATAATAATCCCTAACACAGAGAGCTACAAAAAATTACTAAATATTAGCATAAGTAAAATGCTTACATTGATACTTGGTGTGTAGAAAGTATTCGGTCAATGCTGGCTAAATGATTGGACCGCCAATATTAAGACATAGTACTCTGCCCTCTGTCATAACCAACACAATTGGAAATATCTACTGTCTATTTTTTCATAGTTTATATCACATTATAATAAATTATAAAATCGCATATTGCTATAGTATTAAGTGTAAACACTTGCTAGAAATATATAAATCTTAATGAACTCCATGGTGCCTTCTCATAATTAATATTGATTAAGCACCCAGGATGGAGCAGATAGCATGCAAAATACAGGGAGAGTCTGAATTTGGAGGAGGCGCCCCTAAATGTGTTCCTCAAGCTACACGGTCACGTTAATTAAGCACTCCAACTGACAGACCAGGGATAATCTTCAGAAACCATGTAGCTTCTTTGATGGCAGCAGTCTCTCATGTGCCACATAATTGTAACATAACAGAAAAAGCGTGAATTGCAGAAAGATGCACCCAGGTCCCAGATCAAGATCTCAAATTGGCTCTATGACTTGGAGCAAATAATTTAACAACTCTGGGGCACTACTTACCTCACCTTTAAAACCGAGATTATCATATTTAAATGGCAGGGATTGTCCATTGTCAGATATTAAAAGCCACTGTTATTATTTCTCAGTCAATTAAAATGATTTTGAAATATTATTTTTCTAAACTGATAAGTCCTGGGAACTTATCCTAGGTTACCAGAATTACTTTAATATTTGCATGGGGAATTAAAGTTGCTCAGAACCACAAAATTTCACATTGGTCATAGAAATGGTTGGCAGCTACACAAAAAGCAACTTCAAAGCCCTTTGCCTTAATAGCATGGAGTCTGGCTAGGAGGTGAGGCTGATGTATCTCCCATCCATAATAAATGACCCTCAGGCCAACAGAGAATAATCGCGCTCGCACTCAGTGGCTTTGTGAGGTGATTCACCTTTCTGCTTGAGAGATTTCCTTGCCAATGCATATTCAGGGGAGTGAGAACAGTCAGGAAGATGAAAGCACATCAAACATTTATCTCCAGAGTTTCATTTTCTAAGGAATAGCAGGTGTGTCATATAATTTCTCAGAGGGGCAAACCCTCCTCTCAAGCCTCTCCTGGTACTCATGGAGATGGATGGGGTGGCGGACGTAGCGTGGGACGGACAGCTGAAGATTAATATTCCACTTACAGATATTGGGACCTGGCAGTACATTTCTCACAGACTAAAAGTTTCAGAAACAGTTAAATTGCTGTGAACAAAAGAGAAAAATCCTATAGGAGACAGTATTAAAAATGACATAAAATCGATCTATAATACCTGTAGATCACAGTATTGAAAACCAACCAATGATCGCCTCCATCCGAGTCCTAGCTCCTTCATCCTCAACGCCCCCTCCCCACTACTCATCCTCGCACATGCACACATTCTCACACACGCACAAACAACATACTGCGGCTGCCATGGTTCAATTATGTATTTTTGCTATTAAATCTCAGTATGTATCTACTTAAAGATAATTAATGTCTATAAAATTCAAGTGCAAAGTAGATTTTAATGATGGGGTAATAAAAATAATCACACCGCATAGGTAGAGCAATGGTTTTCAAAAGGAGTTTACCTGTAGATCTGCTTCAAAGAGTAATTATAATAAGCAACATTTCCTGAACACTTAACTGCTGACCAGTGTTACTCCAATTGCTTCATGTTTTCATTTATCTTTTCATCAGACGTTTATGAGACTAGTTGCTTCTTTAAAAATTATTATCTATAAATAGATAACCCGTCTTAGATTTTGGAAGCTGAGGCTGTGGGAGACAAAGTACCTTAGTGCTACACAGCCAATAAGTACTGACGCTGAGACCTGCACCCAGTCTGCCTCTGCACCCTTCGCTGTTAACACCACCAGACATACAAAAATGGTGACAGCAGTGAGGGGAGGTTAGTTTACTCATTGGACAAACCGTTATTTAGTACCTACGAGGAGTTATGCTTTGTGCCAGTCATTAGGAGAATAATGAATACATCCTGTTCGTCTGAGGCTTGCATAAGAACAGTGGAAAAACAAATGAAACTAACAATAAACAAAGAAAAACAAACGGAAAGTAATTGTGATAATTCTGGACTCCTATTTCAGGTAAGCTCTTTCCACACCCCAGTGATCTCCCACACAATATACAGTTCTGCATTTACCAAGTAAGTTGTTAAGTCCCCAAATGCTGGAAGCATTTATGACTCACATCCAGCAAAAAATTATCAGATCTGCTTTGAAAATATTTTTCTGACCATGTTCTTTCTCAGCACCATCACAAGCCATGTCCCAACTGTCTCCGACCTAGGTCTTTCTCTTCTCCTGTCAGTGGTCTTCTGCTCTCCACTTTCCCCTCTTTTCTCTCCATATCTGATGCGACAATAGGTTCTGTCTAGTCTACCATCTGAGTCCTGCTCAGTCTACATTTTCATGTCACTGTCCTAATTCAAGCCCCCATCTTTCATTCAATCAGTGCAAAGTCAAGGATTGTTGGATCATTGAGAAGCTTAAAAGTTTATTGTACAAGGTTTCCAGAGAAATGAGTGCATGTAAAATTTTCTGTAGTTTCCATAAATACAGCTACTACCAAGTGTGAAATAGGAAAAAAAATAACTTAAACGGTCTTCTAATTTGAATCATTAGGACCCACTGCCTTAGATCTAGTGACCAGCAGAACTCAGTGCTTATTCAGCTGCTCCTTTTACACATTAAGTATTGTCTTCACTCCCAATGTTATTTTTTCTCAAGTATATGGATTTGATTAAGTAACTACTTGCTAAAACATTGATGTCTTCCTATTGTTTAAGGAAAAACGTTATAACTCTTTAGCCCCTTGGGTTAAGTAGGCGTAATCTCTTTTACACCAGCCTCTCATTCTGGTGCCTTCCCCCACGTTATTACTATACTTGTTCATTTGTTGCTCATTAGATATAAAATTAATCATGACTCCATCTTTCAGTTCATGTTTTGGCTCTAACATCTGTTTTTGTTCATTACCTTACAGACAAAATATTTCAAGACCCAGCTCAGTTGCTACTTCTGTTGAGCCTTTCCCATTCCTTTGATGCAGAATAAGTTAATCTGTCTATCAGGTATGCTTCTGTAATACTTAGAAGTGGAAATGAGTTTAGATGTACTATTGTTTTCCTACTGATAGAAATATCTAAGAGCAGGAACATTAAAAATCTAAATTATCACCTGACATTTGAAATCTGACAATTAAACTCACAAGCTCATCCTAGGAAAATGTGCTGTCCACTGCGTTGCTGCATATCACCACAGTCACCTTCTGAGTATTCCCCTTGGGAAGCTATTCACTGAGGCCAGTGCCTAGTCCACCTTCACAGCAATTGTGGAACTCTTTTTCTGAAATGGCCAACAAACCCGTCATTGTACAGTACAACAATTAAGTTCACAAACTCCCCCTACACAAAGTGTTTTGAAGGGTGGATTAGGCACTGGCACTGGTGTGTGTCTTCCCAAGCAGAGTACTTTGAAGGTGACTATAGTGATCTTCAGCAATGAAGTATGTAGCAATTTTTTTAGGATGAGTTGTCAACTTAATTGTTCGATCTTTATATATCCTGGTTTGTATTTGGAATGTAAATATCTGCTGTATATATACATACACACAAACACATATATATGTAATACCTTTATCCATGTTATTTAAATTCAGTCTGATAAAGTATGTAAACTATATACTTTGAATATTATTTTTTCAACTCCTGATTTCATATTTTGAAAACAAATGTTAATATTTTTAATATTAATACCTTAGCAACTCTATTCCTGTCCATATGGGTAAACAGCTTCCTATTTGTTCTTCTTGCCTTAGGCTCACCCTTCTCCAAGGCAGTGTCATAGTCAGAGAGCTAGCCCAAAATCAGAAGGCTGATTATCTTCTTCTCTTGCTTAAATGTCTATAACTGAGCATGTCCCAATAAAGTTCAAATTTGTTACCCTGGCTTGCCAGTTCCTTACTTCCTATCCTCTATTAATCTGTTCAATTCCCCCCCATTCTTTACTCAATCTATTCAAAACCCCCCAAACCTCATTCTATGCTCCAGACACAACACACTGTTTTTAGTTTCCCTTTTCACATACACCTGTTCAATGTTACTTATTTTTTGCCTCCTTTGTCCGTACTTCTCCTGTCATGGCCTTCCAATTGATTCCTTGGTGTTCTTTAGGATTAGGGACTGGCTGAAGTGCCAACTAGCACAACACATCTTTCCTGACCAGCTCCACACTCCCCCCTCCTGCAAGGGTAGATTGTTTTCCTTCCTGTGGAGTCCATCAAACCCCATCCAAGCCCCTAACATAGCACTCACCAAGGTTTATTTTTACTTTATTTACTTATCTGCATACTTCACTGAGCTTAAGAATCTTGAGTCCTTGTACTGTATTACTTATGATAATGTCTCCAGAAGCTGGCATAGTAGGTACTAATTGTTTAGACCTTGACTTCACCCAAAATCTTAAGAGCAGTATGAAATCTTGGAAAAAAAAAAAATAAATCTCAAAGGTGGATTGTTCCATGGATTCTAACTGAGGAAAACTCTTGAACCAAAGAGTTTGATTATGAGCAATTTTCTAGGAGAAAGAGGTTTTACCTAGACAAAAAGGGATATTCATGTTAAATCAGACCATGGGGAACCAAATCTGGTTTAATGAATCTTAGTCATTTTAGAGTAAAAACCTGATATGCCTGCAGAAAAGTCAAGTAAATATATATATGTCGGCTTTTGTTATAACAATGGAAAGGAGATGGATTTACAGTACAGGCAACAAGGATTCTATGTCTGAATTAGGTATATAAACTTGAACAAATACTTTCTCCTCTTTTGTCCTTTTTCAACCACAAAATAAGGGAGGATGTAGGCTTTTTCTCCAGGTTCCCTGAAGACTAATTATAGCTTTCATCCTCTATTTTTTACTATTCCAGAATCTCTCCTCAAGGTTTGCCATTTTCCCTTTTGATGCATCCTCTATATTACCACAATTTTCACTCATAAAATAAAAAATATCTCTGATTATTTACAAAACCCAACAACCTACCTATACCTTTTTGATGCTGCGGCCCAGGCTTGGACCCAGTCTAACCACCAGATAATTCACCTACTTCCCAGTAGACTGGTCCATGACCAGGTTAGGTCAATGAACAGGACTTAGGAATGATTATAGCAACGAGGTATTTTCTTCCCACAGAGACACCAGGCTGGTAGGATATAAGCTTGAAAGGGTGGTTTGTTCATGTGGTCAGCACCAACTGATAAAGGAAGAAGGTACAAGGGAGAGCAGAGCACAAGGAAAGGATGAGAATAGACCAACTCCTGGTGCTGCTATTTTCATACTTGTGTTCAGCCAAGTGCTGGTGATACCTTGTTGTTTTCAGTTACTGTGAGTTAACTTATTTTCACTTAGATAACCCTGCTATATTAAGTTTTTAGGTGAATCTGAATAATCCTAGTACCCATGTAAACATGGAAAAAATGCCACCTCTTTAAAGCTTGATAAGGTAATATAAGAAACTGAATAGCATAACATATTGAGTTACAGTGGGTTTTCAATAAATGCTACCTTCTCTTCTTTCTTGTCTGAATATATATAATCTGGTAGTTATACTATCCTTCCCATGATAAATCATATTACTGTCCACACAAACAAATACATAAATTTAAAAGGTAAAATGTTTTGTTAAAGTGTAGAGAGAAAAGTTTATTTATGTGAACAAGGAAAGGTTTCATGAACTGGAGAGGCACAGGCTCCATAGTCTTCTAATCTTATCCATCCATGTTGCTGAATGCTTTTTATATTGCCCACCCTATTTAATCCTCACAATTAATCCTATAAGAGAGGACTTTTATTATGCCTACTTTTAGATGATAAATCTGTATTTTTATCCTTACCTTTTCTAGTTTCTAGAGGCTGCTTGCATTCCTTGGACTCATGGCCTACATCATTCTGACCTTGCTTCTGTGATTTCTCTGACTCTGACAACCTGCCTCCCATGTAGAACTATTTCAATTGCACTGGACCCACCCAGATAACCAAGGTAATCAATCCATCTCAATGCCCTTAACTTAATCATGTGTGTATTTTTGGTTTTGACATGTAAGGCAACATATTCACGGGTTCCAAGAATTAGAATGGAATCATCTTAGGTAGGAGGCATTAGCTGGCCTACTAAATAACCCAGTTCTTACAGAAATTAAAAGATATGCCAAAAGCTACACAATTGGTTACAATGAAGGCTGGGATCCTGTTTTGTTGAGTTCTGTTTGATTCCAAAGTGCACATTTTTATTTATGTCCCATGTTTGTGATAGTAGGCACTGCTTTACGGCATACTCAATGATGCTATACATGTATAGAAAACTTACTGTGAATTTACTTGATTGTCATTCTCAAGATGGTTTGTTTGATCCTGCCTGAAGCCTTTTTCTTAGCCATAGCTACAGAAAAGTGAATCTGTTTCTTGGAAAAGTGCATATGTGTGTTTTCTCCCGGGAACTGCAAGACATTCATGTCCTTATGATTTACATCATATACAAATCTTGGCACCCAGTTAGTTTCCTGTTGGCAAAATGACTTAAGTGTATACATCATTCTTATCTTAAATGTTTGTGAAAGTCAGTCAATGAGAATTTATCAAGTACCCAACAATATGTTTCACATAAATCTATATGCTTAAAGTCAATAAGATAATTACTCAAATGTCACCCCCCAAAAGTGTCATTTCTCAAATGAAAATTTCTAGAAATGTGTAGATTGTGAAAGTACATAAACAATGTAACTGCATAGCCAAATTATCCTTAAGGACTGGCATCTTCAACGAGACTCTACGGCCCTAATACACAGGCGCGTGCACACACACGCACACGCGCAGACCTGTGCATGTGTAAAATCTTTTCAGTGAATCAAGACTTTCATTCTTTATATGTAATCCCCAGAAGAGTAATATGACCACAGTAAGGTAAGTTAGCTTGTAAAAAAAATTGCCAATCTAAGACCTATGATGAATTAGACAATAAATCACAAAACATGGTAACATTGCAGATTTCATCGACTAAGAACAGAGACAAAAGTGCTGAATTATATTTTGGAGGTATTATACTGATACTTAAGGACCCTTTCACACAATATTACATACCAGTAGAACATTCTCTCCAACCTCTTTTCCTAGTTAACTCATATCAATATTTTAGGCATCACCTTCTTCATGATACCTCTATTCCCATGCTATGTAAATGTACTGTTTCCATGTTACCACAGCACTCAATAATTACCTCTATAGTGACACAAATTATCATTCAAATTATCTGGCTATGGATCTGTGCTATCCACTATACTATGACCTCCATGAGGTCAAGGCTATCTCTTACCTAGTGGTTCTCAGTCCATAACATGTACTAGAAAGAAAGTGCTATGGGAGCCAGAAGATAAAAGGCCTAACACCTTGTGGAGGCATTTGAGAAAATTAGCTTTCAAAGGTGCTGAAGCTTTTAACATAAGTACTACTCTGTACTATATTTGTGCTTTTCCCAGTTATAAAAACCCCCTCCCTGGCACTAAAATTAGTTCAAAGTGGGGGAAAGCAATGTTTCAGTTAAAAGGAAGTACATATTGTATGTGTAATTCTTCATAGATAATAATAAAAACATCAATTATGTAAAGATCATGACCTAGTAAGAAATTAAGCTTCAGAAGTCAGCAAGAATGTACTGTACATGGAAATTTCACTGACAGCTGCATGCTAGCCCTCACTCTAAGGGATTTGGAGGACTATGAGAATCCATGCTGAGATAAACTACATCTACTCCAGTTATGGGTGTCTAAACTCACTCCTAATAACATTCTCTATCCATGATTAAATAAATTGAAGATTTACCACATCTAATTTTGGGGTGTGTGTGTGTGTGTGTGTGTGTGTGTGTGTATGTGTGTGGTGGGGGAGTATATATATGCATGTATGTCTGGTGTCCATCTGCCAAACTTGAAATGATGGTTTCTACCTGCCAAATTTGAAATGATGCATTAAGAGAAAATTTTACAAAGAAAATAACTTTTGAACAGAAATTTTACAAAAGCCTAGAATTTCTCCCAGTGCAGAATGAGGTATAAATGTTTCATGGTAGAAGGATGTGCAAATCCACAGGGTTCTTCAGGAAAATAAAGGGGGAAAAAAGGATGGGACCTACAATGAAATTGGAATTAGTAGGTGGAGAATATTGAAAGACAAAATTGAACTTTTTAATAGCCATTCTAACAGAAGTAAGGTGATATCTCATTGTGGTTTTAATTTACATTTCCCTTATGGTAAGTGATGTTGAGCATTTTTTTCATATATCTGTTGGGCATTCATCTTTTGAAAAGCTTTTTTTAATGCCTTTCGCCCAATTTTTAATGTTTTTTTTTTTTTTCTAGCTGACTTGCATGAGCTTGGATGGAGAAATAAAGAAATGCTTGTACACTATTGGTGGGACTGCAAATTAGTGCAACCCCTATGGAAAACAGTATGGAGATTCCTCAAAGAATTAAAAGTAGACCTATCATTTGGTCCAGCAATCCCACTATTGGTATCTACCCAAAGGAAAATAAATCATTTTGTCAAAAGATACCTACACTCAACAAACTGAGACTCTGTCTCAAAAAAAAAAAAAAAAATAGAACCTACATTCAAATGTTTATTGCACCACAATTCACAATTGTGAAGCTGTGGAATCAACCCAACAGCCCATCAATTCATGAGTGGATAACAAAATGCTATGCATGTACTATGCAGAACTACTCAGCCATACAAATGAATGATTACTACCTTTTGCAAAAATTTGTATAGAACCAGGGGCCTTTGTTTAGGTGTAGTATCATAAGAATGAAGAAACAAAAGCCATGCATACTCACTATTAAATTGGTGCTAATTGATGAACACACATATGCAGAGAAGTAAAAGTCAGTGGAAATCAAATGGGGGTGGGGAAGGAATGGACAAAATCCTAACTAGCAGCTACAGTGAACACTATTTAGGGAACGGGCACACTTATAACCCTGACTCAAACATTACAAAAGTGATTCATGTAACCTAAAGCATTTGCACCCCCCTTGATATTCTGAAATAAAAATAGATACACAAATGAAAATTATATATCCACATGGAGGAAGAGAAAAAAGAAAGGTAAATTTTTTGGAGAGGTAAGTGGACCCAAGACAATGAGTGATCTTGAATGCCAGGATGAAGAATAAATGTTAACAGGCAATGCCATAAAAAAGATTTTTAATGGGATAGTTCTTTAATAAATAAATTGATTTTAAAACATTTAGACCTTAATACCATTTTTGTTGATTCTTCATGCCTCCTTAGGTCTAGCTACTTCTTCTTTGCCAGAACACTGTCATTGCTATTTTCTCATGTTGAAACGTGCATGAAAAACTTCACAATAATGTGAAATTATTCAGGACCCAGTTAAAGACCCACTTCATTCCTGAAACAATTCTGAATTCACTCTTATTAAGTACTTACTAGTACTCTATCTATTTCAAGTTTATGAAGCTTATAATTTATATTAGAGTTAGTTTTGTTTTTTGTCTGTGTCTTCTACTAAATTTAAACTCCTTGATCAAGAAGGCGATGTCTAATTCCACACAGCAATAACAAGAGCACAATAACCATTGACAGTAACTATAGATGCTTTCTGCTTGGTGGGAATTCTTCACACACATTGTAAAGACTCCCTGATTTGGACTTTATGATCATGAAAATGTGTTATAGGGATGCACAAAGTCAAATACCTTGTGTGTATGAATTTTCAATTAGAAATTCTACATCCACCATCCTTGCTCTTAAACATGTGTAGTATTGTTCCTTTGCCAACTCCAGAATGATTCTTTGTTATAATTTAATACTACATGTTATAATTTAATACTACAATTACTACTCTCATTCATTTTATGAACAATTTTACCTCAAAAATATACATTAATTTATTAAATCAACAAATATTTATTAAGCTATTTTATATTCTGAATACTTTTTATTTGTCCAGAATTCAGCAATAAATCAGACTTGCAACCATCATAGATTGTCATGAAAGATGATGTGCCTCCAAAATGTCACTTACAAATAAACTTTCACTCATTTGTAATAGGTATCAACACCCAAATTATGCCTTCTGCCATGATTTTTAATGACAAATATAAACCTGAAACAGTGTTGACTATTTTAGTGAATTCATTTGCCCTTTTGGACATTTTACTGACAAACAGCATTATTAAGAGGAACACGTTTTCATAAGAGTTATGTGGCTAGGAAATTACAACAAATTACTTTTGACAAATTATTTTCTTGCTTATTAGGGTATATTAGTATACATATATCAAAATCTAAACAAGTTAGAAGTGCTTACATTACAGGAGGAAATAGTTTTAGGCCCAGGAGCAAGCCTTTGATGCAAGAATTCTTGACACTTGAATTCATCATGTTATAACTGTTTGGGAAATAGCTCTAACCGATAAAAAGTAAATGTACTCTTTACTCACGGCCATGAATTACACGAGTCGTGTTAACACGTTTCTTATGTCTGCAGTGCAGTCCCATAAATAAGCCATTATCTTTTTCTCTTTATTTGCATTTAGATTTGCATGTTTCATATGCATTCCTTAATATGGTGTTAAATGAAATACAGAAATAATGGTAATAAACCAGTTACCCCAAGATGTGGGAGTTAAGGAACTCAAAACATAAGGTTGCTATTTTGAATTCATTAAATGTTAAAGATTCAATAGCTGTTTAATTTGCACCAATATGACCTGTTCATGACTAGTTCTTTCCAGATTAAATGTCAAGAAGTCAGTTACAGCTGCAGTGACCAACCCTTGGACTGTGGACCAGTGCATATTGGTGGCCTGATAAACAAGGCTGCATAGCAGGAGGGGCCATGGGGCCAATAACTGAAGCTTCACCTGTGTTTACAGCTATTCCCCATCACTCACGTCACGCCTGAGCTCCATCTCCTGTCAGGGAAGCTGTGGTATTAGATTCTTATAGGAGCGTGAACCCTATTGTAAAGTACACATGGGAGGGATCTAGGCTGTGTGCTCCTTGTGTCTGATACTTTAGGGTGTAGATATAATGTGCTTGAATTATCCAGAAACCACCCTCACCCTGGGCCCTTGGAAAAATTGTCTCCTGTGAAATCTGTCTATCCCTCAAATGACTGCTGCTTCACAGCACCATCCTGCAACGTTCACACCTATGGTTGGATATGACTGTTGATGAGCATCCATTTATGGTAACAAACATGTCAAATATTTTCAGGAACGATGCTTTAACATGTCTTACATATTTTACAAAGAGCATGAATATTAACACAGACTGACCAAATATATAATCAACCCTAACTTTCCACTTTTGAAGATAATGTAGTCACATAAAATACTCCTGTTTGTGGACAATTAGTCTCTTGCTTTGCAACTCCTTATTTTTCATTCATTGATTTCATATCTTTCTTTTTCCCTTTTATTCGTGCTATTTTTACTAGGTTATCACTGGCCATTTTAAAAGCTCATAATCCCTCTATTTCAGTCTTTTCTCCACTGAGAATTATAATTTTATAATTGCTCAGTACTATCGCATTTGCCTGTGGTGATAGAAGATAATCCTGCTCCAAAGAGAAATGATACGGGAATAAATCAACTTTGTTATAAAATGGTAACAAACAGATAAGGTAGTGTACATATTAGTAGTAGTTAAAATAGAATATGTAATACTTATATTTTCTCTTCTATTCTAAAAGGAGATAATTGAAAACATATTGCCGAATTGTCTGTCCGAAAGAAAAATATCATAGATAGACATTTATATAAATTATGTTGTATGAATCCTAGTTTTAAAAATTACATGTAATTTATTTTAATGACACTTCCAAGAAATCATAAATTATTCCATATTCAATGAAGAGTTGAAACACCAATACCTATTGAGTAATCCACCTGACATTATTAACACACTTATGTAAAGAATACAACCCTTCCTTGATTATATTCTTTGATTCTCAGCTGAGTTACATAGATGCATAGGTAGCTACACAGAATATCTAAATTATTTATTGGGAAAAAATTAGATATCCCTAGGTTTATGATAAAACACAGGACTTTGAAATTATGAACACACAAATAATAACAGAAAACACCATCTGCCATTAAAATTGTTAAATTAACTCTCAAAAACCATGTATTTTAAAATTAACTCCCAGATATAACTAACAGGTTCTGGCAACCTTTCCAACTACTAGAAGAAAAAGATGTATCAGAAAACACAATTGATGTGTGGTCATTTTTAATGTGCATGCCTCAATTTTGATCAAATTGATGAGAATTTGATGAAAATTTATTACTTTGGTGCATAGCAGAAACTAGAGACTTTATAAAGTCTAGAATAAGAATAAATCATTCATTTCCATGGTTCAGAGCCCTATGTGGAATATGAGAAGAATGAATTTTAGAGCTGTTCCCTTTCTTTCATGGAAAACTAAGGAGTTTAAAGAACAAATAAATCTCAGTCAATTAGAATGTTGATGTAAATTAATGGTCCATAGTTGCTCTCAAGTTTGTAGCCCTGTCTTTTCTCTTTCCCTTTACTAGTATGAACTCTTATTTTCCTTTGAAATATAATTTATGACTGGCACAAACGTCGAATGTTACACAAATAATTTCATTATCTTTTGCCACTCTGAAAATTGAACTATTTAATCTTCTCTTGTTCAGTGAGGATATATAAATAATAAACTATTTATTTCAGTGCTATATCTGCAAAGACGACAATGGTTTTCAAGTCCCCATAAGTCACAATTTTCAGTTTCTAGCTTTGAGAACCAAGGTGTTAGAATAACCACAGAACATCTGTTTTATCCCACAAAGGCATAAATATATTCATGATCTATGTAACATGACTTAGTAAAAAAAAAAGAAATAAACAGTTGTGTATTATGTTAGAGAAACATGGTGTCACTTACCAATCAGTTTACATCTTAACACCCATCTCCATTCAAAACTGACACTGAAAGAATTAAAAAAAAAAGAATTAAAATGTAAAAGTTAAAACATAAAAGTTAAATATTTAATAGTAAACTTAGAAATGACATTGATAAAGCTCCCTTAATATAACTGTGATTTAAATATATGGTATTTACACAAAATACATTTCAGCTACACTAATGACCAAGATACTCCAAGGTAGGCAAGTCTGTGCAAACACAGCTTAAAATTTATGGAAGAGAAGTAAGCTGTTTAAAAGTATCGACTAGGTTTAAAATGCATTGAGGATAAATAATAATTCTAGCTCAAGTCTATGCTCACTTAGTTGTCTAACCACATATGATACAAATTCACTGTAGCTCTTTGTCATAACATGGGGATTGACAAACTTCTCTAAAGGGGCAGACAGTAAATTGTCGGAGCCTGGGATGCCGGGTTTCTGGCCCAAACCTGGGGCTTCGTCAGAGCCGGGAAGCTAGGTTTCTGGCCCTGGCCCATGAAACTGTCTGGATGTGATCCGCTGTGCCAGCTTTCTGGGGCTTGGTCTCATTCGGGTCACAGGTGCCAAAGCATCTTAGAAGTCACAGTCAACATTAGCAGGAGGAGTATCTCAGCAGCAGTCTGTCCATCCTAGTTCTCATATATCTGCAGCTTCTCCTGAGGTTATTTATAGAAATAATCCACCACAGGTGGAGACTGCTATGCAACAATGTCTGTGTTCCTGTCACATGCTCTTGTGCTCTTTAACCAGAGACCAGGGATGTTAAATGATGTTATGTCCCTGCCCCAATCCCTTATTCCCAAGGTGTCTCCTACCTACAGTAACTATTTTATAATTTACAGGAATGTGGTCTCTTTCCCAACTACTCAACTCTATTACACTATGTAAATAACCCTGTGTTCCAATTAAACTTTATTGACCAAAACAGTAAACTAGGATTTGGCTTCACACCAGTTTGGTGACTCCTGGGAAAACACACTAAAAATTCGAAATTAAAATGTGGATTAATTAGAACAATCCCATATATCAATAGGCAAGAGAGATAAATAGAACCTTCTCTAAAGAAGACAGATGAATGGCTAACAAACATATGAAAAAATGCTCATCGTCCCTAATTATTAGAGAAATGCAAATCAAAACCACCCCGAGATACCATTTAACCCTAGTGAGAATGGCCCATATCACAAAATCTCAAACCTACAGATGCTGGTGTGGATGTGGAGAGAAAGGAACACTCTTACACTGCTGGTGGGACTGCAAACTAATACAACCTTTTTGGAAGGAAGTATTGAGAAACCTCAAAGAACTCAAGCTAGACCTCCCTGCAATCCCATTATTGGACATTTACACAAAAGGTAACAAACCACTTTTGTAACAAGGACACTTGCACTAGACTGTTTATCTCAGCTCACTTTACAATCGCCAACATGTGGAAACAGCCTGAAGGCCCACCAACCCGGGAATGGATTAACAAGCTATGGCATATGTATACCATGGAATACTATTTAGCCACTAAAAAAGATGGAGACTTTACATCCTTTGTATTAATCTGGATAGAAATGGAACACATTATTCTTAGTAAAGCATCATAGGAACAGAGAAGCATGAATCCTATGTACTCAATTTTGATATGAGGACAATTAATGACCTAGTACACGATGGGGGGTGGGGGAAGGGGAGAGCCAAGGAGGGAGGGATGTGGGGGAAAGGAAGAGCAGAGAGAGGGAAGGAGGGAGGGGGGTGGGAGGCCTCAGTGTGTGACACACCTTTTGGGGGCCAAGACATAATTATAAGAGGGACTTTACCAATAAATGCAATCAGTGTAATCTGATTCCTCGTACTCTCAGTGAATCCCCAACGATAAAAAATATATTTTTTTAAGTACCAATATTAACATGTAGATTCTAAAATAGAGAGAACCAGGGGAACTGAATGACCAGGGCCCTTAGCTTCAGAATAGCCCATGAGTTTTAAAATTACTCTATAAAAATCAGTGGAGTTCTCAGCCCCAGCATGAGGAAATATGAGACTAAGAGTAACTATTGGATATATGGGACTAAGAGTAATTGTTGGTGAATATTAAAAACATAAAGTGGATATTAATATGAGATGTATATCTAAAAATGGAATAGTCAATAACAATATGAATATGAATAAAAATATAAATATTCTTAAAGAAAGGAAGACAACTATGATTTTTATGCTTTTAAAAATAACTATGCTAAATGATAGCACAATTTGTGGAACCTAGCTTTTGTTTCTAGATCATAAAGTTTAAATACAAAATGAAAGAGAACAGAATGGAATTATCCAGAGACATTTATTATACCAGTTTTATAATTTTGGGAAATTATTAATAGTTGAAAAATAAGTCTACAAGGAAAATATTGAGTCTTGAACTTTGACTGTGCAGTGATCAATATGTGAAGAATTATTCCAATAATTTTTAAAGCACCAAAATGTCTGTATTAAAGAACTTTCTGTTCAAAAACATGAGTCCAGAAAGTATTGTTCAGAGTAGGGTCTGAGGTTAGACTGGAAGGCAGCAAAAGGAGCCCCCCACAAAACTCTCAGTACGTGATCATTAGGGAACCAATATTAATTGGAAACAAGGGGCAGACTGAGTTGACAACAAGCTTAGCTATTCAGAAGAAGAGTTTTACTCATTTTGACAATGTGGGGTTGAGTCAAAAACGAGAAATGGGGATTATGCAGAAGAGAAACCACTGCCCTCGTATATGACAGCAGAGGTTAGCAACAAGAATTCTTGCCTTTATTCATAGGTATAGCTGATAGCTATTCATGTTGAATTTCTGAAGGTAGCTCACTAGGGTAGACTAGACATTGCAGTTCAGTATTTAATGAGCCAGCAGCTCCCCACAAGCCCATGTTCTCACACCCCCACTTCCACTCCAAGCGTCCTATGTCCCTTTGTAAACGGCTGGCTTGTCCTAGAAACTGCTTTACCTTTATACTCAAAGAATGATTCTACCCCAGGGAGGTATTAAGGAAGCATGTTTAACAGACATTTAAAAGTGAATTTTTTGCTTTCCTCGTTTATATAACTCCCTGCTATCTCTCATCCCCATCTATAATTCCCATCAAGGAACAGCAGCAGGGGAACACAGACTGTCTCCACCACTTGAGACCTGCCTGTTAGCCAACTTGGCCCCATTCTTCCTCCAGCTGTGGTGACTTCTAGCGATGAGAGAATTGTGTCTCATGCTTGAAATAAAGAACATAACTGAGTGCAGGGAGAGGGTGGAAGAAGGGAGGCTGATTTTGAAGGACAATCTTTCATTTTAATGGATCCGAGAAATGCAGTTGGAGTCTGTGTGGTCAGAAACAGTACAGCTGAAGCCCATGAGTGCTCAGGCCCCTAGGTACAGGGGTTGACTGGGCAGTGGAGGGGCCTTGTACAAGCAGTACTGTCTCTCAGCCAACACCTTTGGGCACTTGGTGATGCTGAGGGAGGGCGACTGGGGCCTTCCTCAGGCTTGAACTACAGATACTACTGGACATTTTTACCAGCAATGAACTAAAAAGCATAAGTCTCAGATTGTCTTCAAACTGGGCAGTGATGCTAAGAACGAAATGATGCTAATCTAAGATTTATCAGCAGCTACAGGAAACTGCAGTTAGGAATGGCCTACAAAAATGAATACAATATTTTCCAAAAATATTTTTTACATCCCTTTAAATAATTTACAAAAAGCTTCAAAAGTTCTATTTGCCAGGACACATCTGTTTAATCAAAACTTCACTTCCTGCTAGTGTACACATGTACAGGACTAAGCATAATGGACTCCTGTTTTCTCTCCCAATACTTACAAGTACCACCTGAACGCGGGCACAGAAACACACACATAATGCCACTTTCCACAAAGGCAACAGGAACCAGGAGGCATACTCACTACTTGAGGGCTTTACCTAGGGTGACCAGATGTCCCGCTTTTGGCAGGACAGTCCTGCTTTTCAACAATTTGTCCTGCGTCCCTCTGTGTTTTAAAAAAGTCCCCATTTTTGGAAAGAATGCACAAACAGTGGGAGAACAAGAAGGGAATATATGGTTTTCAGCTGCCATGTGGCTATGTTGTCAGAATATGAGTTTTATATTATTTTTGTTAATTTTATAATGTTAAACTGTAATAATAACAAATAATTGCTGAGAAGTGATTATCGAGAACTGCTTATCAAAGTTTGCATTGTTGTCAGGCCCTGCCCTGCCCCGTCCTGCTCAGCTTCCCCCCACCCCTCCCCCGGCCATGTTGTCCCGCCTTACCGATGTTAAAATCTGGTCACCCTATTCAAGAACCCATTCTTTGGGCTTCCAAACACAGGGCTGGGCTGAGCCCGGGCCACCCTGAAGGCCCACAAGGACCAGCCCTGCAGATATAGCCCCAGGTGGGAGCTGAGGAGGCTGACCTGCCTGCCCTTCTAGCAGTCTTTCTGAAGTACAAGAGCTGGGTGGATGGCAAGGGGGAGAAGCACATCAAAAGTGGGCAGTGTGGACCCCCGGCCAGGCTTTTGGGTCTCCCTCTCCACACTGAGTCTCTTCCTCTGAGTTTCCTGTGCATGAGCCGGGCAGCCATCACAGGTGGGCAAAGTCAGCCTGAGGCTGAGCATTTAGCTCCAAGCTGGGAGTCAGGAAGCTGCAGCTCCTATAACTCACAGGAAATATCCTAGCACCTCCTGCACAGCTGTGCAGCTGACCAAAAGCACTTTAGGGGCAGAAGATCAGGCCCCTTGTGGATTTTGGTCATTGTGTTCATAAACATTTCTCGTACTCATTGGAGACCCTTGTCAGACATAGTCCCACTCGGGGCCTGGGCAGCACCAGGTGACGTCTGGCCTGGTTGAGCAGCAGGGCTTTTTCCACTCTGGCTAAGGAAGCTGTAAGTGCTCTCCACGCTCCAGATCCACTCCCTCTCCTCCACTCAGTCCTTAGGCTCCAAGTGCACAAGCCAAGGCTCTGGGGCCAGCTGCCTCCTGATAGCATCTCTGGCCGACTGGGCCCACCGTGCTGACTGGTGGGGCCCTACACTTGAATTTCTAAATTGCTTACAGACTCCTTGGTCTTTTTTGCCAAAAACTTCCAAATCTCACATTCAGTGCTACTGCCACTGTCCACGGAACTTGTGTACTCAGACAGGGAGCTGAGGCTTGGAGCTGGACCCGGATGCTCACTGGGGAACAAATCCCCTTCAGCAGCACTGCTCCTTAAGTGGAAGACAGGATCCCATCCTGGCCCCCAGCACCCTCCAGTGTGGTTCTTAAACATTCACATGCTGAAAGTCAGGATGT
This sequence comes from Otolemur garnettii, assembly GCF_000181295.1. Classification (NCBI taxonomy): domain Eukaryota; kingdom Metazoa; phylum Chordata; class Mammalia; order Primates; family Galagidae; genus Otolemur; species Otolemur garnettii. The sequence goes on along the minus strand of NW_003852396.1, from coordinate 21,311,300 downwards.
GATTTTCAGGTCTTGATCCATCACTAAAGCACCCTGGTCTTTTACCAAGGTCTATGCATTTTACCTTATTGAAAACTTGCTTCAGGGTACAATTCATTCATTGGCTCAACCAATATTTGAGTGATTATATTTTCAATACACCTCTTATTTCGGAAACAACAGTGAATAACACACACTAAAAAACTCTGTCCTAACCAACAACCTTAATAAATCGTCCCGTTACATAATAGGTTATATGATCACAGTGTTAGGTAGGAAAGAAGGAAAAGGAAGAGGAAGGGGATTGGGAGGTGCGGGGTGAGAGTTAACCAGAGCAGCGGGGAGGTAGTTTGCAATTTTAGATCAGGTCTGTTCCAGCAAGGTCTGTCAACATTTCAGCAAAACTTTGGAATAGAAAACTGATGTGGCAAGGCACTATTTCTAGGAAGAATGATCCAGAGGGACAACTCTACTATAAAGACCAGGCCATAGTTGTAGACTGAGGCTGCTTGCCTTTTCGGAGGACTAGCGAGTTGGCAGGTGTGTCTGGAGGAGGGGAATGAGCCAGATCTTAGGAGACACAGCTGAATAAGGCAGGAGGAGGAAAAGCAAGCCTGGGTTTCACTTTTGGCCCTCCTGTCTACTAGGAATAGGCAACATAGTTCCGTGGTGAAGAGCACGAGTCGGGAGTCTCGTGATACCATAAAAGTTCCTTGTTCAGTCTTTTACTTACTGTTTCTGAGCAATTTCCTTGACCCTGTAATTTTTGGTGTCCTCGTTTGTATAATTGGGGAAATAAACATAATTGCCAGGGAGGGATAGAGAAAAGGTGGGTGAGGAAGAGCTTAGAAGGTGTTACACCTGTTAAGACACAGAGGCGTCAGTGCCAAGCGTGTAGCCGGTGTGGGAGACTGAACTGACGGCTCCAGCTCTTCCTCCCACTTTGCAGTTACTCCTTCTACAGCGGAAGAACATGTTCCCCACTCCTTAACTTTGGCTGATCTCTGTGACCTACTCTGGTCCAAAGAATAAAGTAGAAGTGACAGTGTGACAATCTGAGCCAAGTCCTTAAAAGGCTGTATTTCTGCCCTTCTATTTTCATCTTGACCCTAACCCAAGTGTTCCCAGTGGTTGGAGGAAAGTGAGGATCACAGAGGGGGTACAGAGACAGCTCTGCCTACCCTAGGCCTGCAGCAGGGGCAGCAGTCCCTGTAACACATCGCGGGGAAGCAGAGCTGCTCCACCAGCCCAGGGGAGCCTCAGCCCACCTGAAGACACACAGGTAGGCACATGCAGCCGTTTCCACCACTGTGTTTGGGGACACTTTGTTGCATATCACCGTGTCATTGATGTAGGAGGAATTAAACACATCCTAATCCATTTCTTCATGACTTTGAGTGAAAGAAAACAGCCCCCTTCCCCACAAAAACACTCCATCTGCTGATTGAATACCTCCATTTGCTTTCTAAGTTTTAAGTCTGAAAGTAGATTGGAAGTTAAAGCACAGGTCGAATTCTTCAACACAAAATGGCAACTTTTACCTTGAGCCTTCCTGAGAGCCATTTTACAGAGCACCTTGGAGAGTCAAGGTAAGTGCTGCAAAGCGTCCCATGGTACAGAGAGCCAATCGTGGGGAGTCTGAGGGGCATCCTTGATCCTTCCTGAAGGACTCTCTTGATCACTTCACATACAGTGGGGAAAGTAGCTGCTTGAACCCAATTCTTTCCAAATGAAATATATGTAAAGGAAAAAATAAAACAGTCTGCGGCTGGGGGTTTCATTGCTGTCACTGATGCTATTGCTATATTAAAATAACTTTATTCTATCCTCATTATTTATGAATTATGAATTTGGATACTGGCTAAAATTTATTTGTAGCCCCCAAATTAATGCTTGTGGCACTTTCCAGGTAATGTGTGGGTGTGTGCAAAGTGGCAAAAATGGAATTTGCCAATCAGTGTGTTCCCACGGAGGGGAAACAAGGAGATGCTTCGCCTGCTGGTTCAGTTCTCATAGTGGAAACCAGTGTCCTTTTCATGGTCTACGTTTTATCACAGTTTCTCACTGTGTGTGGGTTTCTTTTATGTTGGTGATTTCACTGTTTAAGGTCGCTCCATGTGGAGCCCTGATGTGCTTTCCAGGGCTCTGCAGCACCAGAAGTCTGTGCTGTGCCTCGTGAGAACATGTATTTATTGGGTAAGCGTCCTTCACATATTAATTACGTGCTGCTTACCCTGAGTTCAATGTCCACGAACCAACAGTATATCTTAAATAAGGCATCCCTGAACATTAAAAAATGATATACTGATCAGTGGACAACAGTGTTGGGACTGGGGCTTGCAGAAACATAACCCTGCATTTTCCATAGAAACAATGGTTCATTTTTTGCTAATGCAGTGTTCCTCATAACTTCCTAAAACATACTACCTCAAGTAGCGAGACTTGACTGTGGAAACATGTGCATATCTGTGTGTGTATATAAACATATACATGTATATATATTTCCTAGCATATATAACTAATATCTCTTTAAGAATAACATTTTATATTCTCTATGAGTTCCAATCACCAAGCAGTTCATCTCAGAAAGAAGCCACCACTTTCTCTAAGGAAACCCTAGGATCTTCCAGAAGCAGATAACACCGGACAGTGTTCTTAACTGTACTCATCATTCACAAACATTGGTAAGTACTGAGCATTGCAAGTCTTTGATTATTTATATATATATTTCTTCTCTTGTAACATTAAAGTTAGATTGTTTCTGTGGAATTCAGCAAGAGAAAAAGAGATGAATAGTAGCTTCAGACTTACTTATCAAGAAACCTTTTAAAAAGAACATTTCTAAGTCAGAAAAACATCTCATCAACAGTCTCCAACCTTTTTGGCACCAGGGACTGGAAGACAATTATTCCAAAAACTGGGGGTGGGAGTGAGGGGGTTGGTTTTGATTTGAGTCTGCAAGCAATTGATTTATTATGGTCTCTGGGCAGTCAGACCCCTCTGCTGATGGTAATCTGTAGCGTCGTAGCCTCAGCTCTACAACACGTCATCAGGTATTAGATTCTCCCAGGAGCATGGTCCCCAGACTCTCCCATGTGTGGTGTCCAGTAGGATCTGTGCACCTATGAGAATCTAATGGTGCTGCTCGTCTGAGAGGAGGTGGAGGTCAGGTGGTGATGACAGGGATGGGGAGAGGCTGTAAATACAGGTGAAGCTTCATTCCCTCACCCACCAATCACCTGCTGCTCCCAACAGGCCACAGACCAGTTCTGGTCCACAGCCAGGGATTAGCAGCAGCAGCCCATTAAATGAGGATTATGGAAAGATATAGTGAGATGTATGAGGAGAAATTGGTTAGACCTAAAATACCACTTTGTCACTGAAACTTCCTTTCTTTTGGAACTCCTGGCCTCTTCCCTTTACCACATTATTGTCCGTAAACTCCATTATAATGGTCATTTTATCCTTTCTCCCTTTGATCTCTTCTCCCCCTCTAGCCCGGCCAAGGTCTGATGCATAAGTAGTTTCCAAAGCACTGAATGAACTACAATTAGGAAACATTTAAGTGTCACTAGACCACACTGGGGCTGCCCTCTATGTTTTATGTGACGTGTATCATTCATAGTATTTGAAACATGATATTCATCTCAGTACAAACCACCTCGAACCAAATATTTCATTCAACCTTACTGGGAATTTCTTTTTAAGTTTTCTAATGTTCATTCTAAACCAAGCCCAGTGCAGTAGAAAAAGTGTGTACTTTGGTTAAATAGTGTTTTACATTCTGGCTCTGTCACTTACTAATTACAAAACATCCCAAAACTTATAAAACCTTCTTAATCTGCAGTTTCTTTGTGGTAGAATAATACCCATTTGGGATAGCTTTAGGGGATTTTACAAGACCTCATATGTAAAAATGCCTGGCATGTCACATCCACTTCATACCCATAAGTTTTTTGTCTTCCGAGATTGGACTTAAGTGCGTATCTTGACATGATTCAACATTGCATTTAATTCTCATAGACGTTATCAGTGTTGTTTTTAATATCCAGAGGTATAGGAATCTGGATACAGCTGGAGGGCTGCAAGTTATCAAAAATGTCTCTGCTATAGGCAATAATTTTAATCTTAATTAACTCCATCTGGAAGGAAAAGCAGGTGTTGAAATTGATCACTTAAGTACAGAAAGCAAAGCTGTTTACTAAACTCTCCCTAAATTAATTTGGCTGAACTTATGGTTAAATTGCTTTTGAGTCACTTTTCTATAAATATCTTATACCAAATGCTGAAATGGAATAAGAAGTAGACCAGGCAGATTTTAATGAAATGTAACAAATTGGACTGAAAGGTCACCTAACAATAAAAATTACATTTTAAAAATGAAAAAAAAAATGCAATAGTCAGTTTTGCTTCAATAGCAGGTAGAATTTGAGCAAAAACACATAAGGAGTTTCCTACACATGATTCACAAATCATCTGCACCAAATTAACATGGGTCGTGCTAGAAAAGGTAAAAGTCTGGGCTCTATGCCAAACCTATTGAATAAGACTTTCCAGCAAGCCCTTGGAATCTGCATTCAACAACTACCCAGGAGACTTTCATTCTTACTAAGAATCATTATTCTAAGGTCAGAAAAACACTAAATCACACTGATAGTGACATGAGGTCCTAGAATGATGACAAATAAGAATAATGACACTCGGAGAAGGTAAAATATCACAGAAGCTTTGAAAATATTGTTGAGAATCTGCATGCCAAAGTCAAAATTCTATACACCATGTAAGAAAATAGTGACGTAGTGGTAACATCCACTTGCTGTTTTGCCTTCTGTCATTTTCTAACTCCTCAGTAGAAAGTCCATAATCCTTACATTTCTCTTCAAGACCCTTCCTAATCTGACCTGATTGATTGTCCATTCTGTTCCAGGGGTGGGGGAGAGGGGTGTCCCAAACCAGCATCCTCAGCACCACTCAGACTAACAGAGCTAGAGACTCTGGTGGTGAAACACAGCCATCTGTGTCTTAGCAATGCCCCCAGGAGATTCCAACGCACCCTAAATTTTGAGAAGGGCTGTGAATTTTTTATGGTTCTATAGGTATTAACTAGAACTGCCACAAACAAGGCATGAGGAAGAGACTAGAATGTGGACAACATCATAATTGGGTCTCGTTTCCCTGTCAGAAAAGATTGCCAGACCCTGCTCATGTCTCCAACCATGAAATAAAGAAATTATTGAGTATTTACTACCTCCCTTTTCTTTTTAGTGTGTTACATTTATTGCCCAATTAATCCTCACATGACCTAATTATATGGGTTTGAATATTGTCAGTTTTATTGCACAATGAGACAGAGAGATATTAAATCACAATCCCAAAGCTACATAGCTGCTAGGCTAAGGGGTAGAACCAGGAATGGAACTGGGACAGTTCATCTCTACAGTGATTGTTTTTTTCATTTTTCCTTTTTTAACACTCTACACATTTTGTCAAGAAATATTACCAACTCTCCAACACCATTTGAAGAATTCCTAGTCTTATTTGAGACAGACGATGGTCAAATTTAGGGAATGATTAGAATTAACTAGCTGAGAATATTTCCAACATCATAAATAATGACATTTTGCCATTTGGGTAACATTTTCCCAAGATTTCTCCTTTTCATCACCTCAAAGCCTGTTTATCCTTGTATTTCCATTAAAATATCACTTTATTAGAAAAACCTTTCAGCTGTATGAACATGAAGTGCAAACAATGTACTAGCACCTTGATTTTACTATCTATAGACTAATGAAAACAATATTATTTAACCATAGGGAAATAGTGTGAAAAGAAGGAATTTATGTAAAGTGCATTTTAATTTTTAAAACATGAATCATCTGCTTGCAATTTGTCATAGTATATTTCACACAAGATGTTAAGTGCATACTGACTGACAGTATCTAACTGATCTTTTATACAATAATTAGCAAAATTAAAATGTCTTTATAAACTGCTTGCCTAAAGTGCTTTTGTGTTAGCAATTCATTTATCAAATCCCAACCTTTACCCTCCACCCCACAGTAAAGCAATGTTTCTTAAACTTTCTGCACTAAGAGATTAGCCTAAAATGCTTTTTAGAAAGCTATATTATTTATGTTTTTCTGGAAATTCTAATTATTTAGGTCTGGAATATGACACAGATACATTATATTTTAAAAAATATTCCAAATGATTATTATGATGAGCAAAATTTATGGTAAATACTACAGTAAATTCTATAATTCTTCTGGATATAAAAAATGCTCATCATCCCTAAATATCAGAAAATGCAAATCAAAATCACCCTGAGATATCACCTAACCCCAGTGAGAAGAGCAAACATAACAAAATTGCAAAGCTGCAGATACTGGCAGAGATGTGGAGAGAAAGGAATCCTTTTACACTGTTGGTAGGATTGCAAACTAATTGCCTCTGTGGAAAGAAGTTTGGAGAACCCTCCAAGAACTAAAGGTAGACCTTCCATTTGACCCCCCAATCCCATTACTAGGTATCTACATAAAAGTAAAAAAAATCATGTTAGCCTAGGGAATTTGCATTAGAATGTTTATTACAGCTCAATTCACAACCACCAGGATATGGAACCAACCCAAGTGCCCATCCACCATGAATGGATTAACAAACTGTGGTACATGTGTACCAAGGAATACGTCAACCATAAAAAAATGGAGACTCTATATCTTTTGTATTTACCTGGATGGAGCTGAAGAACATTCTCCTTAGCAAAGCATCACAAGAATGGAAAGGCAGGTATTCAATGTACTCCATACTGATAGGGAACTAGTAGATGAACGACATGACCATATGAGAGAAAAACACAATTAAAGGCAAGTGGGTAGGAGGCAGGGAGGAGAGGAGGGAAGGAGAATGGCAAACTCTCTCCAAATGGGCACAAAGTCAAGATATATGGCGCACCTGGGTGAGGGTCTAAACTGCAACTTGGATGTTACCTAACAGATGCAAACAATATAAGCCTATTGTTTGTACCTTCATATTAAGCTGAAATGAAATATAATAAGTAAAAAGATACAAAAAAACTCACACTTTATCTAATAATAGGATAGACATCATTTTTGGACGTAGGTCTGCTCTTTTGTTCGTATACAATGATGCCTTTGCATAAAGATGTTTCCTTCAGACATAGACTAGATATGTGAAGGTAGACCCATAAGATTATAATACTGTATTTTTACAATTCCTTTTCTATGTTTAGAAAGATCAAGACACATAAATACTGACCATCATGTTGCCCTTGCTTACAGGTCTATACCATCCAGGTGTGCTAAGGTACACTCTCAAATTTGAAAAAAAAGATAGAATTGCCTACTGATGCCTTCGTCAGAAAGTGATCACCTCATTAAGCAATGCATGACTATATTTGCTTGCCAAATATTTGCAGTTACATTTATACTAGCTTAGTAGTTCTTTACCTCAATATATTCATCAGAAACAGTGGAGGAATAATCATTTCCTAAAAGGCAGGTATGTTTTAGGAAGATATTAGTTTGAATAGACTAGGTTATGATGCAGTGATAAATTAGATCCTGAACCTCAGTGGCTGGATACAATAAATTTCTTGGTCATTCACATGGTCACTGAGGATTAGCAAGAATTGGGAGAATCCAAGTGGAAAATCTTCTCCATGTGATTGACACTAAGGTAAATAACCTAAGTTTCTACACCACATTGTAGCTACATCATCTAGGATTTGTAGCCTCTTCAATTACCAAAGTAGGGGAAGGGAGAGACTGAGAAATGGCACTTGGCTATTTTAATGCCTCAAGTTGAAGGCAAACCATTTCAGTCCATAGTTCCTTGATCAAAAGAGTCAAATGGCCCAGTCCAAATGAAAGGGGTCTTGGGAGCACAAAGTGACAGATGAGAATTGTCTAAGCTTTGCAAACTCTGTTCCACTCTACAGTCTTTTGTAAGCACGCTGAGTGTTCTAAATAATAACTTATCTTTAATCAATTTTAAGCTACCAAGTAATCTGGGAGAAAGAGAGGTTTTAATTGAATTGGTCTCTTGCCCTAAGAATTTAAACTTTACTTAAGGCTGTAATAAATAACTCATTGGATTACAAGGAGTATATATTAAAGAGCTAATTATGGGATACATGCTTTGAATGCAAAAAGTGAATACAGTTAGTAAGGCAGAACTTCATGAAAGAAATTAGATCAATTAGGACCATAAGATCCTGAAAAAAAAATCTTGGAATATGCAGGCAGAGGAGCTTTATTTAAGGAAACCACCATAAGAAAATACAAGTCATGCTTGTGGTATTTAAATAATCATGTAATTAAGTTCCTAATTTAGGAAAATACAATATGTTTCATCATTATAGAAAAAGAGGAAGAGAAAAAAAATGCTTTTGAGAAACGTGCATGTGCAAAGATGTTGCTAATGCTTTGCCTGTGTTTTCTGTATTTCATAATCAACAAAAACCCCTAGAAGCAAACATTTCCATCTTACAGATGAGATCAGAAACATGAAGCAGCTAGGCCAATGTCACCAACCAAGATTGAAACCCCGAGGGGCCAATGTCTGTGTTGGGATGTACAGATGTTTGTCCCGACTAAGTGATGCTTTGCTAACCTGAGGCCTCCTCTACTAGAACTCTGACTTTGAGAAAGAGAATACTTTTGCTATGAAACAAGATTAGTAATTTTTAATGAAGTTATAATCTACTCCCAGCTGTACTCAGTGAGCCTGTGATAACGTTGTATGTAACTTTTCTATAGTACAGGACCACGCCGTGTAAAACAAACAGGCAGGATCACTGAGGCATATTCCTATTGAACAGTCCTACTCTGCCTTTTCCTTCTAAATTGCACACGAATTGGCAGTTAATTAGCAGCTCATTAGCAACATTGATAAACCACGTGACAAAAACAAATGCTGTTCTAACAGAAGGGACGGAGCTTTCCCATGAGGATGAAACAGAATATAGGGATGAAAACAAGATGCTGGCTTTCTAGTTTACATTTTCTTAGTCATTCATATATTCAAATATTTACCAATTGCAATGTTCAAGGCAGTAGGGTAGTTTTGAGGATGAAAAAAATGAGTGACATACAATTCCTTTCTTCAAGGAGCTCGTGATACAGCAAAATGATTAAAACCGTGACATGCCAGTTGGGGTCAGTGACCCTACCAAAGATGTTTTGTATGTTTATTTAAGCAAGGCAATGAAACACGAGAAAACAAACCACTGCTCTGCACCCGTTTTTAAGAGTCTGAGTATTTCCTCTTTGCACAAAACCTTCTTGAAGCCAGAATGTGATCATTTTAGGGGAAACTTGAGCATTATATTGATATACCTACACCAGCACATCAGTGCCACATCTGACTACTCATTGTTTTGGCAAGACTCCTTCCAAGTAGTCAAGAAATCTCTGGCTAAGACGCCAGGCCAAACATTCAGTATGTTTGAGAAATGGGAAGTGTTATGAATGACCAGATCTAGTCTCCCTGTAAACCGGAAGTTTCTTTCTCAATTAAAAGCAATCAACTATTCTTTATTTCCAAAAATGCTCTTACAATTGTGTACAAACTCTTGGCTTATCTCTCCATTCTCCTTGTGTTCTCCCATCAATGACTGTGAATCTCAGAATGTGCCACATTGTATCACACCTGTTATTATTCTTACTCCCTTTATTAGAGTGACCTTTGACCTCCCAACCGACCTGCTTTATCTATGTAATTCCTCCCCCTACTTTCAGATTTAAGTAACATCATCAAATTTGAACTTCAGCTCATTTCCTGCAGCCCCTCATTTGCTTCCATTGAACTCATCACACTGTATCAGAGAGACTTTATTCGACGTCTATTTCTCCCTTTTGGCCTTTGAGACCCTTAAGAGCAGAAATTGGGTCTTTTCATCTCTGTATTTTTGGTGGCAACTACTGCACAGGAATAAAGTATGAATTGAATATTTGATTAAGTGAATCAATAAATGTGGGCTTTTCAAATTGCAATCTGGTGATATAATGGTGATATAAGCATTCTGTGCTAGCATGTGTCAGCCATGGAAGAGTCTGCTTTAAGCTACAGGTACGGTTAAATGGAAAACACACATGTAACTGTTTTTCTCTTAAAATTAATACATCTAAATCAATTAAATCATCTTACAGAGCATAGGTTTAAATAAATGTAGATTTCCTATGGCTGTTTTCAACATGTTTGTACTTGTTATGATAATAGCTTACTAAAATATGTATAAGATTCTACCAGAAATATAGGACAATTTCAACTCTCTACTTACACAGATATCAGCTATCAGCATTGTGTGAGTTCTGTCTATAACCTGCCTTTGTAAAAGAGCTAAAACTTAAAAGGAGCATATCATTTTTTCTGCACTTTCCTCAGTGCAAATATAAAAGAAAAAAAAGAGGAACAACCCATAGGCTCTGGCAACTAGAACATGAATTCCACTTAGCAAGTGGGCCTGAGACACCTGTGAAACAAACTAGAACGTTGAGCTATAAAAATAAAAGATGACTTGTGAAAGGATGTGTGAGGATCACCATGGGAATGTAGTTCTCCTAGCCCTCATTCAGTGTCCTTCCCCGCCAAGTGTCCTTTCTAATTCACCTAATTTATCTTAGGAGCAATTTTCTTCCCAGAATTGGGAGATCCCAAGCCTGTAGGAGTCAGGACAATATATATAAAAGCAATAGTTTCACATCCAATTTAATGTCATCTCACTACCATTCTTTGACACATCTTGGAACTTTCTACCAACTTTTATTTTGATGACTCTCAAAGACAAATGGAGGAAAGACTGACAGTGATTGCTGAAATGAAGCAGCTGGTAATTTGACAGAGCATGGTAGACAACCAGTGCCTTGCCTTGTAAGAGAAAGTAACTCCTCTTACAGAAAAGAAAGAAGGTAGTTATATTAGTATCCCATTGAGACTTAGAGTTTATTAAAATTAAAAAAAAAAAACAAAACAACTTTAATCGTTGTGGTGGTGGTAGTGTCCAGTGATAGGAAAGATAGTTGGGAATGATGATGACTCTCGCTTAGCCAAGAAGAGCCATGCCAGAAGAATTTCAATGTACATATCTGATTTTCTTCTGGATATTAAACTGAGAAAGGGTTAGTAAGAATTAAAATGGTTGGGTAAAATATTTAAGAGCAATCCCCAGACCTTGATTGTTGGGAAACTTCAAATTTGGGGAATTAAAAAATCAAAGTTTTGGGAGGCACCTGTGGCTCATAGGAGTAGGGCGCTTGCCCCATATACCGGAAGTGGCAGG
>NW_003852396.1:21259674-21300002 GCF_000181295.1 Otolemur garnettii | reverse complement strand
GTATTGGGGCAGTACCTGTGGCTCAAAGGAGTAGGGCCCCAGCCCCATATGTTGGAGGTGGCAGGTTTCAACCCAGCCTCAGCAAAAAACTGCAATTAAAAAGTATTGGGGCAGTACCTGTGGCTCAAAGGAGTAGGGCCCCAGCCCCATATGTTGGAGGTGGCAGGTTCAAACCCAGCCTCAGCAAAAAACTGCAAAAAAAAAAAAAAGAAAATTAAAGTTTTATAATAAATTCCAATAGTAAAAGAACATGTGTTTTAGGAAAACCAAATAAATTTTAACAAAACATGCATAGTTAATAAAAGGCAAAGTGGTATTGCCTCTTTGAGACATGATCAGCAAACCAATATTTTTTAAATTCCCCCCAAAGAGACAATGTTTCTTTCAGTTTTATAACACCCTAGACAATAATAATTAAAAGTATCAAACTTATTTTTACAAGAGTACATGAAATATAAAATCGTGGATGGGCATGGTGGCTTATGACTGTAATCCTAGCACTCCAGGAATCCAAAACAAGAGGATCCCTTGAGTTCAAGAGCTCGAAACCAAGCCCATCTCTACTAAAAACAAAAAAATTAGCCAGGTGCTATGGTTGGTGCCTGAGGCCCAGCTACAGGGGAGGCAGGAGGACTGCTTTAACCCGGGATTTTGAGGTGGCTGTGAGTTAGGCTGGTGCCAGGGCACTGTTCACTGGGCAACAAAGTGAGAGCTGGTCTCAAAAAAATTTTTTTACATGCATCCAGAAAGCAAAGATGAACCTAGAAGAAGTCTAGTTGGTAGCTCAGAGAATACATTGAGACGTCTCCTGAGAATGCAGAAGACAAAGAAGTGTGGCAAAGATTAACATAATGGGAACGACAGTAGAAGGAAAAGAAGGACATCAAATGTTTTGATCTTAGAATTTCAGGAGAAATGAGTAAGATCATGTGACACAACACTTAAAAATTGAAGAAAATTCTCAAGAAGAAAAATAACAATACATTACACTTCAGTCAAAATTGAATAGAAATGTTCCACACCAGGATGCGTTTTAAAGGAACAAAAATTGTTGAATTTCAGTGACAAAGATTTAAACAGACCAATCATTAAAATAGTATTTTAAAAAAATATATGGAATTAGTCTGACTCAACTATCTCCTATGATAATAAATTCCAAACAAATTTTGGAATAAAACTTTCGATAGGATTTGAGTCTTTGTGTACATGATGTTCCAAAGTTAATGAATATGGTGCAAGATAATGATGTAACCTAACCTGGATCAGATAATTAAGCATAGTCAGAAAATGTTTTTTTAAAGATTAATTTAAAGAGAATTTCCATCAATTTTAAAATGAAAATTAATAAGAAAAATAATATGGTGATTATAATACAAAAGGGCAAATGAAAATAAAGTGAGCTTCATATTGGGGTAAGTTTGAATGTTTAAATATGTAACTCTATAAAAACAATATTAAAAATACTTAAAAGATAAGTTATTTGGGCTTCTTCCATGACTTAGCAATTATGAATTGGGCTGCAATAAACATTCTGGTACATATATCTTTGTTGCAATGTGATTTTTGGTCTTCTGGATATATACCTAGTAGGGGAATTATAGGATCGAATGCAGGTCTATTTTTAGATCTCTAAGTGTTCTCTAGACATCTTTCCAAAAGGAATGTATTGGTCAATAAATTGTAGTATATGTATACCATGGAATATTATGCAGCCTTAAAGAAAGATGGAGACCTTACCTCTTACATGTTTACATGGATAAAGCTGGAACATATTCTTCTTAGCAAATTTCCTCAAGAATGGAAGAAAAAGTATCCAGTGTACTCAGTCTTACTATGAAATCAATTTATAGCTTTCTTAGGAAAACTATAACCCAATTATAGCCCAAGAAGAAGGGGAAATGGGAGAGGGAGGGGAGGGGGAAGCTGGGTGGAGGGAGAGTAATTGGTGGGACCACACCTATGGTGCACCTTACAAGCGTACATGTGAAATTTACTAGGTGTAGAATATAAATGTCTTAACACAATAACTAAGAAAATGCAGTGAAGGCTATGTTGACCAGTTTGATGAAAGCATTTCAAATTGTATATAAAACCAGCACATTGTACCCTATGGTTGCATTAATGTACACAGCTATGATTTATTTTTAAAAAGGTAAGGTATTTATATAAAATTATTAATTCTGACCATTGGGCAATTGATTAAAAACTAGAATAGATTCTTATTAGAACATTTGAAATGAGCTTCTTTAGCTTATATGGTTAATTATTGTAGAAAACACAGAAGTAGAAGGGAATAGACATGTGTGTGTGTGAGAGAGAGAGATTATATACAGATAGTGCTTGATTTATCAATGGTTTGATTTAGGAATGTTCTTTTTTTATTTCAAAGTGTGATGGGGTTACAAATGTTTTGGTTGCATGGATCACCTTTGTAATATTTGAGTAAGGGCTATACATGTGCCATCCCCCAGACAGTGTTCACTGAACCCACTAGGTAGGTTTTCACTAGTCCCTTTCTCCCCATGCACTATTTGATTTCCATGGAGTTGTACTTCCCTCTATGCACACTTGTCCCCATCAGTTCATATTTAATAGCAAGCACAGGTGGGGTTTACATTCTTTGGTTACTTCACTTAGGACAATGGTCTCTGTGATGGTGACAAAGTGATATGTACTCATGAGAAATTGTACTTTGAATTTTGATCTTTTCCTGAACTAGTGATATTTAGTCTGAGTCTTATGCTCTTTGATGATGCTGGGCAGCTGTAGCCCCAGTACTGGCAACAGTACCTAGCCAGTAACATGATCCTAGGGGTAAACCACCCAAACAACCATGAAAGTGTACTATATTCAATAAATTAAATGATAGAGCCAATGCTTTATTGTAAATACACACTTTATTGTACTAAATGATTGTGTCAATTAAGATAGGCTTAGGCTAAACTATGAAGGTTGGTAGATTGGGTGTATTCAATTTGTTTTTCAAATTATGATATTTTCAATTTATGGTAGGTTTATTAGAACAAAATACCACTGTATGTTGAGAAGCATCTGTACATGTAGCTATGAAATGTGATATTTTATTCACTGGAGTTATGAATTTACAGTACTGCATAATTTGAAGGTGGTCATCTATGACCAAATTCTTCAGTTCTAGTGGAGAGTAATCAGAGAAAGATTACTTAAAAGGATTAAATTTAAGCTGACATTTAAAGAATTAGTGAAAATTAAGCTTGAGCAGTGCAACAGAAACATACCAAACTTCATGATATAAGTAACTTTTTAAATTTATGAACATTTATATATACTTTTTATTTTCCTATTCACAAATTCCTTAAGTCATGTTGCTTCCGACTTCAAAACATATTCAGTATTCTATTTTTTCCAGCTCTAATATTGCCTCTTTTCTCTAACCAAACAATATTTCTCTGTATACTATTGTGAAAGTGAAAAATAAGTGTTTCACCTGTTAGACACCTGAACTCTGATTCACGTGTAATTTCTTTAATTTTTTGAGATAACAATTCAAACTTCATAGCCCTTTATCTTGAAATACTATAGAATGAATTTCCTAGAGAACAGTGACATTTCCCTACATGACTTCAAGCACACTTCTCAATTTCAGTGAATTTTGTGTGAATGTACCACTTCTGTGTAATCTCTTGTTTGTATTACAATACTGTGAGTAGTCTCAATAATGTCCTTCCATAACACTTTCTCCTCCTCCATTCTAGGGCCCGGAGAGAATTACTTCTCATGTCTCTTACCTCCTTTAATCTGAAATGTTACCATAGCTCTTCATTTACTTGTATGTCATTGATATTTTAAAAAATATTTTAGTCACCTCTCCTTTCCTTAAAATACAAATCTTCTTTATTTTAGGTTTTTTGATGTCTTTTCATGATTAGTTTCAAATTTTACATCCTTGGCCAGGGCACAAGTTTCCAGCCCATCCCCAAGCCCCACCCCACCACAGGTCAATTTCAAGAAACTTATCCAAACTGTAACCATTGCTACCTGAGCTGTAACCATTGTGCTGCCCAAGCTGTAACCCCAAGCTGTAATTATTACCCAAATTGTAACCCTGCCCTGAGCTAACTCCAACATTCCTCTTCTATACTGGCTTGCTTGCTTAGCAATGCATAAAGAGTATAAAAGACAATCTGCCCTCCACTTTGGGGCCGCCTGTCTCTCAGAGCAGCAGTCCTCGGCACAGATGTAATAAATCACCAATTGATTACATCTAAATGGTGTCTGAGTCTATCTTTTCAGGTGGCAAGGGTTACAACAATATGTTCTTCTTGAGTTTGGAGGAACATGATGTCCATTGGTCCCTTGTTAGTAATTCTAGTCTTGACAATATGCTAATAGTTTTTTCAACTTAACAGATATTTGCTCATTGATTTTATATAACAGGCATATATTTTAAAATACAAGTATGCAAGTTAGATTATCAGGATTTTTGTGGTCATATAAATCTCTACTATTGAACATAGTTGTGTTTGTCTTAGACTGTCAATAGCTTACCATGGTTGAGGTATTTTATAGACATTATGAACTCTATTGTACCCTCCAATTGTAAAAGAGTAAAAAGTACAGCAAACTAAGAAGAGAAATACTGTAACTAAAATATAAAGTTCAGATGAATTTTTTTCCATTGAAAGTGGAAAAATTAAAAAAAAATACAAATGGAAATTAATTAAATGCCCCAGAGAAGAATCAAATTCAAGAAAGAACAAATCAAATGTGGCAACAAAAGAAACTGCAGCAAGAGACAAAAAAGATTGACCCCCTAGATAGGGCAAGATCAGCAGTCATGTGGGATACTTTTATATCTGAGACTTACAGGAAGCCAAATACAGTAAATGCTATGGTTCCCTCTCCACTGGGAACAGACTCTTCTTACTGCACCTGTCAAGGACAGTAGCTGGTGATGACTCAACACCATGTTCCTCCTAGAACTTCCTGCTGCATCTCTGGCAACTTCTCCCTCCACCCAGTCCTGCTTTCCTTATTCCCTTAAAAGTTGTATTATTGGAAAAATACCCTTTTCCTTCCTCCTACCCCATCAAATGACTTCTATGGCAAGTAAGTCTCTAGCTATGAATCTGTTTTCTGAGGGAAGCCAATACAAGGCAGGACCAAAGAATCTTCCATGTGCTACTGATTAAATGAGTATTGGCAGGTATAGGTGATGCAGGATGCTCAAATGCTTGCTTGCAAATAAAATCTTGTTAAAATACTGCTGATAAGGCATTATGTGTAATATTTTTTCGAAATCAAGAGAATAGAGTTTTACCTTCCTTGGTATGTTTTGAATAAAGTTAATTTACTTTGGAAATTATGCAAGGAAGACAAGAGAATGGGAAGTAACAAGGTATAAAGTGTCATTCTTATGTTGTAACAATGCATGTGGAAATTTCTGACCCAAAATAAACCTCTGTCAGCTTCCAGATAATTAGACTTATACAGAATTTGGGTCTTTTTCATCATTAAACAAGACTCCGATAGGCATCCATATTTATAAAAGGAGAAACCGAGCTTAATGAGGTTAAACAACTGATTCCAAGCTACATGGCAGCAAATTATAGAACTGGGATTTGAACTAGTACAGAAGACTTCAAAATCTTAATTTTTTACAATGTAACTGTTCCAAAATATGACTTAGAGTTAATTTAAATTGTTGGGAGGAGGGGAGAATCCAAACCCTATCCATAGCACTTCTATCCATAAAATATTCCTTCCTTGAAGACTCAAGATGAATACACAGAACAGTGTGAGGCTCCATCTCCAGAGACACCTGCCTTCCAGTTGCTTTTTGCCGGTAAGTAGCTGGATGACTTTGGCCAAGTTAGTTGGCCTCACCAAAATACAACTTCCTCATCTGAAAAATCAGCATAACAATAATAATATCCTAGAGTTTTTGTGGGGATAAAATATTGTGATGAATTAAAATGCATAGGACAGTACTTAGCACATAGTAAGCACTCAGTAAATCTTAGCTATTATTATTAAACCTACTCCAAGTAAAATGTGGAAAAAAAAAAACCAATGAAAGATTGTTTGATTCTCTGTTCTGTATTTGTGGTAACATGATATTTATAAATCTCAATAACTGACAAGGTATTTCAAGGTCAAATATTTAACAATAACTCATTAATTATATTTCCCATTTAGTAAATCATTATCGGAACAAATCATTAGGTGACCTTTTTTTGGTTACAGCAATCCAATAAAATTTACATTAGCCAGTGTTTCAGGAACATTAGTCTAATGTGCTTTCAGAGATCACCTTCTCTGAGCAGGATAATAAGTTTGTGTGAAAAGCATAAAGCATGGAATACATAATAAAATTTGGACTTTAATGAACCATCTTGGCAAACTGACTAGTACTATAATTCAATGGTGAGCATTCCTTAATTAATGACTTAAAACAGTAGAGAATATTCCCTAAATGCTACACTTGATTATAGTTTCAATTATTTTCTATCTTTCCTATATACTCCTGATTTGTTGGGCAACGTGCAGTGAATCTTAAGTGACCTTGGTTATGAAAGTAATAGGAGAGAATAGGAGCAACTTAAAAAAAAATGACAGCACCGTTTGTAATGAAGTTTCCAATCCTTTCTCTAAAAATACTGGTAGTTTTGACTTAGATTTGAATATCAATTGACTCCTATGTTTTTCTGAATGGTATCCTTACTATAAAAGGTATCCTTACTATAAAAAAATAATAAAGTATTACTAACCTACTGAATTAGGCTTACCTAAACAAATACATTGAAAGATTTCAGGAGCATTAGACTAGTAGATAATTTAAAAGATAACTTTGTCTTTCTTCTTCTTACAGCCTTTGAAAATAATTTGTGACAATGTATTATAATTGTTTATACCACTCTTATCCCAGAAGTAAGAACTCCTCCTGCCCATGTCTGTGTTTCCTAATACTGACTTAGAATATACTCAGATCTGCCCGTGTCTGTATTTCCTAATACTGACTTAGACTATACAGAACTGCCCGTGTCTGTGTTTCTTGATACTGACCTAGAATATACTCAGATCTGCCCGTGTCTGTATTTCCTGATATTGACTTAGAATATACCCAGTGTGGGATTTGTTGAGGAAATGACCAAATGAAAAATAGCAAATGAAAGTTTTTCCTTTGGGTCAAAATATTTTCTTCATAGTGTAGTATAATGTTCTAGATTATATCCAGAATGTTAACAAGTTAGCATATTTCTACAAATCTATGATGTCATCATTTGTAAGAAGAATCCTTTTTTTTTTAAATAATAAGAAATAAAACCCAAACACTCTCAATTTAACTGGCAGAAAAATTCCAATTTCAGTGATATAAAAGTTGAGAATAAATTCATCTTGAATTAATACTGAGTTTTTTCTTGGTCTTTATACTTTAATGTGAATAAGCTTCAAACACTTGCTAAAAGTAAAATGGTAATGAAATAAAATTGTTTACCTCCCTTTAATGAGAAAAAAAATGACTTAGAAAAAGGCTGCTGAGGAGATTGAAGATAAATCTCTACTCTTTAAATACATTTTTTTCCAGAAGTAGTTGGGTCAAACACAGATATTCTGAATATTGAGTAAAAAAATAAACTTTGGTTCCACATAGTCTCAGCAACTATTAGAATTGCTGCCCCAACAGGGTTCTTATAAGGAATAATAGCTTGGAAACAACAGGTATAATAACAATTTCAAAGCTAAGATGCTGTAATTAGTGTGTAGTACAAAGGACTTTGCTCTAGAAAGAAAATAAGTTTTAGGTAAACTTGAGTTTATTTACATCTTTTATAACTAAAATAACTGCAATTTGTGTAATATCACTGTTTCCTAAGCTATCCATACATCTTATCTTTCACACACACACACAAAACCAAATAAAAAAAATCAGCATAGATACTTCTTATAGACTTATACCTTATGATTTATATTTTAACATAAATAAAAGATATCTACACATATCTGAAAGAGCTGTTATTTGTTGGACCTCTGGTGTCAGGAAACCAATTAATGGTGAATTTGGAGAGAAAGAAAACACTTTGGAAAATTCAATTTGCCTTGTGGCTTTAGACCTCAGCTTAACAAAACCAGATAAATTACATTACAACCCACCAGCTACTTTACATATTTTGGAGGTAATTTAGTGCATTACATTGAGATAAATTATGTCTCAGCTATAACCTCATTTTTTAACATAAAGTGGTATTTCATTTATTGTCCCAAACCAATGAGGGGTGGGAGCCAGGGACATGCAAAAACAACCTCCACATGGATATGTGACTTTAAAGGGATAGGCATTTTGGTTTCAGCTAATTCCTTCTTGAAAAGAAGAGTAATAGTATTTAATTCTATGCTCTCTGATGGTAACTCTTAGAAAGCGGGGGGTTAATACTATATGTACAATCTTCTCCAGTCTTGGTCTTCCTCACCGTAGTAAAAGCATCTCACCTCCAAGTGATATGCTGAAAATGAAGCAAAGTTGTGAAACCCTCCCCAAAACAAGCTCTTGTCTCTTCACATCTTCTCTGTTAGAGGCCCATCCGGTACAGGCTCTTGTCTCTATAGATCTTCTCTGTTAGCTGATCACAAAGGCCCACTCAGGTAAGCGAACACTCAAAACTTTAAACGATTATAATGTTTCTCCTAGAGGTACCTATTACATTGCTTAATGGTAATAGCTATAATTGCTTACTATATAGCTTATTCATTAAGCCTTTAATGAAGTTGTCTATTTATTTTTCTTTGTATCCTCTATATTCCTTTGGAGTGGGGCTCTCCTGACTCTTGTCACCTGTCCAAGCACCATGAGACCACCTGTTGCTTATTCTTATTCATAGGGATATCGAAATATTCATGAATCACCTCTTCCTAGCAGAAGTAGCTATGTTGCCTAACAAGACCTGACAATACTCATCTTTCCTTACTGTGTATCCAGGGACAATCAGCTGCCTACACTTTCTCTCCCCTTGCACACGAGTGCTCACCAACCAGTATCTTCTATCAGTAAGTAGGTAAGGTAGGATCAGTAGCCTGGTAATGGCCAGTGCCCAGCTGGGTTGAGACTCCCTGGTAGTTTTGTGTACATTAAATTAGTTAATACACACAAAGTAGTATAAACAGTGTCTGGCTGAGTAAGTGCTTTGGTACTCTTTTCTGACATCCTCATCCTTGGTAAGTGAACTTGAATATACCATATGTTGGGCCTTTTAGACTCAAGGTAGCACGATGAAAAAGCCCAGGTATCTTCTAAACCTCGTGTGGTAGCAAACTTCACTAACATCATAACCACTTCACTGCTCAACCTGCTTTTAGGGTTTTGCTGTATGAAAAGAGTTGTTCTAGCCTAGAACCTAAGGGTAGGTGGATGGCCAGGTATTCAAACACTAAAAATTCTAAGTCTTAATCATTGTGACCATTACAGAATTCCTAATAAATATTTGAAAAATGTATCTCTAAGATTTTATCAGCAACAAAGCGTCGTTAACTACCAATGGTCAGAACTCCTAGGTTGCTGTTTTCATGCTTAATTTTTGATAAAAGAAAGAGGAAGGATTGATTAGACAAAACTTGGGGGTGATGCTTCAAAATGAAGCCATGACCTAAAAAAAGAAAAAAATGAAGCCATGACCAATTGGAAGAAAAACCAAGGCTTTGGCCAAACTTTGGCTCACTCTCTTGGTGGTGGGTAGACAGTCTAAGGAACTATGACAAGAGGGAAAGAAAGATACTATAAAAAGAGTTTATACTTTTACTTATGAACAATATTTTTTCTACCTCCACTTTAATTTCTATAAAGTTATAATATAACCAATCTATCTGCTTCACTCTAATATGAAAAGTAGAAAATTGAAAAGATTCAACACTGCTTACAAACATTAATAATAAATATAAAGACCTGTTAGCTACCTATTTCTTGATAGCTGTATCTTGATGATATTTTCATGTGAAAGAAAATTTTAGAAGAGTTCAACTGTCCACTAGTAGTGTTGCCTTAAGCAGGTTATTTAAGGTTGCTGAGTTCCAGATTACCTATCTGCAAAATGGAATTATTAATGGCTCTTCTCATTAACTTTAAATTGCTCTTTCAATTTGATACTGTAAGAGAATGAAATCTCTTTGTATAATGAAATGCAGTATGCATATGGAAGGGCTTATTAATTGTAAGGTAATATGATAAACAACAAAGTTAAACTTTCCAGATCACGTTGTACTGAGGATTCAGGCATCTGTTTCTTTCCAAAATACTAATCCCACTTGTAGTACATAATTGCACGACTTGGAAAGAAAAATGCTATGAAAATCCCAAGAGGTTTGTATTAACCTTCGTGAGTTATTTCTACAGTCATCATAGAAAATGAATTGTTAATGTGTATACTACAAATAATCACATAAATAATGACGGTGCCAAAGAAACAATCAACCATTATCCATGCACATTTTACAGCAGTCAATTCCAAGTGCAAATACTTGGCACCTTAAAGGAAGGAGTTGACTTTGTTAATTTTCTAGCAAGAAGGCTAAATAGAAAGGAAGTGATTCAAACATATGTGAGCAACAGGGCTCCCTAGCATTTGAAATCCCTGAACAGCTGGTGGAAAGAGCTTACGGTTGGTCTTGCATTAGGGCTGGGAAGATGAAGAGAAAAGGAATGGGTTAGAGAAGCCATTATAGATGTTTTCCGGGAGATGGGTTCAATTTTTCTGTCAAAAACATTTCCAATTCAGATTGGGACTTCTGCTACCATGCAACATCTATCATTCCCTGGAGATCTATGTCATGCTAGACATTGTCAGAAATGTTATATGTCATTACTTGATTTGATCTCCACAAACTGTAGGGCTATGCTTTCCATTTTGTAATTAAAGAAGCTGAATTTAGAAGGGTTAAGTGATTTGAGCAGAGTTAAAGGTAAGATCCGACTGGGAAGATGTCTGACTCTGAATCCAACTTTGCATCACTTTGTTTCCCTCCCCAGCAGGCAAATACAGAGGAGACAAAGGGGACTTCGACCTGCCTGAGAAAGAACCACACGCTTCCCATCACACCCCGTCCCTGCAAACCAAAGGGGCAGTTGTTATAATTTATTATATTTTATGATAGGTTGAACCATATTAAATTACCAAATATAAGACTATCTTTAACCACTAAAATCACAAATTGATATGTTCAACTTAATATAAGTACAAAGAAATTCAGCTTTTATGTTCCTACCTAAAATGTGTCCTCCCTACTTTAACTATCTCGTCACTCCTCAGTCTCTTACTTTACACTTCACCTGCCAAAACTTCTCCTGTTCTCTCCAGATGTACCTCAAACATCCAGCCAAAGAAAAGAATCTCATTGACCCTAAATAGGAAATATTTTCTGCCTCCTTGCACTTTTCTCTTTTGATTTTGAATTGTAAATATTTGGGTCTATATTTAATTATTCCAATGATATCATGTTCTCTTTGAGAAGATCATATTTTTATCACACATCATTTTCTTTTCTTTCTTTCTTTCTTTCTTTCTTTCTTTCTTTCTTTCTTTCTTTCTTTCTTTCTTTTTCCTTTTTGTTGTTGCAGTTTTATTGGTTTTTTTTTGGCTGGGGCCAGATTTGAACCCACCACCTTCAGCATATGGGGCCGACACCCTACTCCTTGAGCCACAGGCACCACCCCATATATCATGTTATCAATACTGGAAACATAGTATTCAGTAAATACTATCAATGGCATGACATTTAAACTACATATACCTGGATCTTATTAGTTTTTGTATAGCTTTGAAATTGTCTAGTTACAAATTACATACTTAAATCTAGAGCCTCTGGTGCAGGAGCTTTGTTTTATATATTTTTGAAGCATCCAAACCTAACCCAGAGTTGGGCATATAGCTGGCGTTCATTGAATCCATGTTCCATGTACAGCACAATTTGCTGCCCTGGCCCCATCACAGCTGCATATCTTAACTAGGATAAATGCACCTTTTGTGTCTGTTTACTGACTTTGCATTTGATTTGGTACCGTAGTCAGTATTCCTCCATGGGTTTCATGGTACCATTTGGTTTACCAACTCATACTTCAGTAAAACGTGTATACACAGATGGCGATGATCTTTCAGCAATCTTAAAGCTTCAGAGGCATTAAGTTTTAGGCAATACACTTGAACCTGTCTGTAATCATTAATTGTCCCCATATTTCTCTGTGAATCAGGACTCACTACCTTAATCTGTGGCTTAACCATTTAAGAGCACTAATAAAATTGCCTGCATATTAATATTACAGGGGTATAAAATCTTAAAATAGTAAAACAAAACTAGTAACACTACATTCCATGAACTTCTTAGGTGCTTTGCGTCATTATTAATCCTTATAAGAATCCTATATCTACCACACTATTAAACTGTGTTACCTATAAGAAGAGACCTAAGATATGGTCACAGTTATATAGTGAGAAATTGCTAAAGCTGGGATCTATACCAGTTTTTTTCTGACTCCACAGTCCAGGTTGTATTTCATAATATTCTCTCAGAAATACAACAAAGTCCAAGCACAACGCTGACGGCAAACATTGAGTGTATTTATACCATTTTTTACTCTTTCAATCATGTGTTCTTGCAACATAATTAGCCATTAAATAATCAGGTGTAATTATTAAGAATCAAATTACAGTGATAGCAGACAGGTAACCAACATTTTCTCTTTCCAGAAAGGACCATAATTGCTATAGCACTTTGCTCAAACATTGTTTTCTGTGGTCATGATAATAATCCTTGGAGATAAATTTGTACAATAGCCCCTCTCTGAATCTCAAATAAACAAAGGAGAATTCAACAGTTAATTACTCCTTCAGGTCAATAGCCAATAAATAGGAAAGCCTGCTTGCAGAACCAGGTCTAGGGGACTCCCCACTCTCGTCCTACCTCAGAAAGCTGCGCTTGCTCCCAGGACCTGTGAAAATTTCTCACTGTGGACAAATGCACCTTGGGAATTTCTGCGTACCTCAGTGGACTAATAGGCCTTCTATTGCCACTTCTGGGGCTTTGTGACATCATGAGGAGTATTTTTAATCCATTTTGCACACTTACTTGCTTTAATTTTCTTTTTTAATTAAAGCTATTGGCTGTCAAACAGCCAAGTGCTTTGCATAGAGAAGTTGTTAAGGATATGAACTGACTTGTAAAAATCCTAAATAGAAAAATTCTGAGCTTCAGAAATGGTCAACCTGTATATTTATTTATGTATTTTCTTACTCATTACTTAGAATACCTATTTTTCCAGACAAAATGCTAAGTTCTGCGAACACAGAATGACCAAATTTTTATTGTATAAATTTTCAAGGAAGTCACCCTCTGTAGCACTGAATCCAGCTCTGAGGTGGACTTGGGCCATTACAGATAATTTTATTACTGCAACTTTTCTGGTCCTATCGTGTTAGAATCCTTGGAATACAATGGTTATAATAAATAAGACTATAAAGTGAATTTTTGGCATTAAATGGTGTGGAGGATTTTTGTTGTATCATCCAAGCTAAACTAGAACTAAATTTCTCAGAATTCCCTTCCATGAACGGTTCCTGCTTCACTTGGACACATTTTGATAAGAATTTGAAGTAAAGAGGGAAGATCACTCATCTTATTTTGACGTTTGGAAGATCAGTGCAGCTCACCAGCATGAGCTCCAGCTGTGTACCTCTGACTTAAATGCTCGTGGGTTGATCTTGGTGTTGTGAGACAACAGCTGGGCCTACAGAATCTCTGCTTTTTGCTAAATTTCCTCCTTTAGCTTCTCTGACTTCTGGGCCAGGTGCATATTTTGCTCTATGATGAAGAGAACCTAAAAGCTTCTTTTATAGAATATTCCCAACCTTAAAAGTGAAGCTTTGGAAATGATGAGAAGCCCAGATGTTCCAGTTCAACTTTGAAGTTTCTGGCTGTTCTTATTTCCAACACCTCACGCACGTATTCTCTCCTAGGTCAGCCTCTGCTTTAATGACGTTAGACACTGGTACCAAATGTAACAACAGCAGCTCTACATAGATTGTGTAACCAGATTCCACAGGGCACATTGTCAAATTCCTATAATAGACTAATACGTATCATATTATACCTATATAATATATTATATATTATATTATACCTATATAATATGCATCATATATAGGTGTATTGACATGTGTGCATGTATACATATACATAGATATGGGTACAGATTTGAATATATATACATATATAAATCCATCTATATATGCAGAGATAGATACACAGACACAGATATTGTCATACACTGCACAATGATGTTCTGGTCAACAGTAGACCACATATATGGCAATGGTTCCATGAGACAGTAAAACTGTATTTGTGATGTTCCTTCTTTATGTTTAAATGCATAAATACTTAGTATTGTGCTATAATTGCCTGCAGTATTCAATGCAGTAACACGCTATACAGGTCTATAGCCCAGGAGCAACAGACTACACCATATACCCTAAGTATATAGTAGGCTATTCAATCTCAGTTTGTGTAAATACACTTACACTGTTCACACTCATGACAAAATCACCCGACAACACGTCTGTAGCCCCATTGTTAAGTGATATGTGTATATGACTGTATGTACAAACACATAAACAGCTATCTAACTGTCCACCTAAAAACACTTCAGTGGTTCTGCTTTTCTGACTTGTATAGAATAGGAAAGGCAAAACCCTTTCTGGTGTACAGAGAAAGGTACTCAGGGAATGCTAGAATAAATCTATCATATAAGATGTTTTTATTCACTGCCTAAACATATCTCCTGGAAGACTCGAAAGAACATTCCCAAGATCATGACTGTGAAAACGCATTTGTGAGGGGGGCTCTCATCATCCTTGAACAGCTCTGTATTGTTCTCCTCAATAGACTAAAACTGACAGAAAAAACAACTGCCGTGGAACCAAGCTCCCTAAATTTAAAATAGGATCCTGCTATTGCAGGAGCCAAATTTCAGCCTTTATTGCTAATGTTAACATCAGTAAGGTTGCCAAAGGGTAGACGAGGTGACAGAGATATCAGAGTAAACAGCCTCCGAGTTATTTGGCATTGACTAATCTTGCTGTCCCCACACTGAAATAGATGGGTAGACTTCTAAAGTGTATCTTGATTTGTGTAAGCAGGAAAGCTCTAAGCCTAACCATAATGGCAAATCAAGGGGTGTTAATAAAATCCCAGACGTGAGCCAGGTTCCAAACCCAAGTCCAATTGAAGAAAGACTCAGCATGTAACCAAAAATGCCTACTGCACGTCTTTCTCCCCGATTTTCCTCAAGGAAGCTGCTGAAACTTGTTGAGTGACTGCATTAGGGAGGAGAAATAATCAGACTTCTGAAGAATTTCCAGACGGCAACTCTGAACTGTCACTAAATCCTTCCAGCCCCACACCTCAATTGCAGTTCTCCCAGCCAAAATAGACTTATGGTGATCTGTGGAATTTGGGGGCAGGTCTGTCTACCATGAGTACAGAGAATACACACTGCAGTTTCTCCCCAGGGAGGGAAGGTTAAATGGAAGTAGATACAATGAACAAGTGGATAATTTCCACAGAGGTTATCTGATCAGTGGAAGTATTTTATGGTAGGGATTCTCAAGAAGACTCTAGCACTGCCTCTATCTACTGAAATAGTACATCCAAAGCACCAGTCCATGTCTGCATGGATTACAGAAGTTAGTGAGCCGCCCTGAGTGGCTTGAAAGATGCAGGGATGGAGATTCCTCCCAGTGCTTCCCACACACTTTCCAAGCTTGTGTAGAATGAAGAAGGATCTTGGAGAATGACAGTGGCTTATCATGACGTTGAGCTCATGGGGATTCCAATTGCAACTTTTCTTTTAAATGTGCTTTTATCGTTGGAGCAAATCAATGTATTCTCTGTCACCTGGCATGTAAATAGTGATTTTTACATACCCCATCATATATTTTCTCAACCTCCTTCGTTTGTTAATAAAGCTCATCAGACCATTTACTTTCAGCTTGAAAGGCTAGAGATGTATCTTTAGTGTTTTACCTTAGGGCTGTATCAACTCACCATCCCTGTTTCCTAACCTAGTCTTTGGCGATCCTGCCATCTATCCATACCATGGAACATGAAGCTCTTCTATTCCATTGATGATGCCATGCTGATTTGACTCAGTAAGCAGAATGTAGGTGCTTCCTTAGATACAAAATTAAGGCATCTATGCCAGAGAATGGAAAGAAAAGTTCACAGAAAGTCAGGAACCTGCCAAGCAGGTGAAATTTTGAGGAGCCTAGAGGTTTGCAGTGTGGTAGTTAAAAAAAAAAAATCGTTGCATCTGAATTCTTCTACTGTTCAGAAAGAGCCATGATGCCTAAGAAAACTGTTTGGACTTTGAAAGCAATACTTCATCTGGACATTCCATTTTGATTCATTTACCAACTATGTCAAAATATTATCAGTGAGGCCCAGAACAAGATAAGGTTCAGTAACGGGGTCAGATGGCTATGCAAACTATTCTGCTACTTAAGCCTGTGACACAGCAGGGTGCTTGTATTCACAGAACATGAGGCTGTGCCATAGAACATTGGCAGACCGTCATAATAGCATATGCCTTTGGGATTTGAATCAAAGCCATACCACCCTCCACAGATAATTATTCTCCTTCTGAGTAACATTCTTTGTTTTGATACTAGACCTTCATACAGTCTGAATTCTTGACAATGACCCACTAAGTTACTATGTAATCTCAATTACTTTTCATGAATTGGGTAGTGTCTGACCCACCAATCCATAAATTGAGTATGCATAGCTTTCCAGCATCAAATGTATATTTTAAATAGAACATTGAGCTTAAGTGCATGAAGAAGGAACATGTAAGTTACATGTGCAAGTGGTATAGAATCCCCTGGCCTGCACTCCTGTTATATTACTCCCTCATCATCTTATCCTATCACCTCCCGCAAAGTTCTTGATGACCAGTTGTCTGAGGAATAAAATGAAATCAGGCCAGCTGTAAATGGTTCTGAAAAATATGATGGCATTCCCTGAAAGTGTATGCAGTTAGAGCACTAGATCTCTGAAGCCCCCTGATAAAATTACTCTGTGGAAACCCTAAAAGACAGTAGTGAGCTCAAATTCTCCCAATATGCCAAAAAAAAAAAAAAAAAAAAAAAGAAAAATGCTGGTCATTAATTTTGCAGTATCCTTGTTGAATCTTTGGTTATAGTTAATAGTTTGGCTGAATAGACGGGGTGTGGAAGGAACATGATCGGGAGCTTGGTAATGAGAAGGAATGGAGATATGGACCAACTTTTCTGAATGGAGGCAGAGTATAAAGATAGGTGTCTTTCCTGTAAATGTTTACCAAAGAGCAGTCTTAGGAGAGGAGGATCTTAATAATTAGATGGGCATTAAGTCACGAGTCATCCTTTTTAATCAACTACTTCAGTGTTTATTTCCCAATAGGCTCATGTCAAAAAGTGGTCATGGCAAAAAAAGAATGAATGTTACATGTGGTCTCAGCAAGATGGGCTTCCAGACACCCAGATGATGATCTGGTTATAGCCGTTATTCATTAGACCCTAGCAGGTTAATTAGATTACCTTTCCTGCCACTGGCTAATTTATAGAATTCCTACCCCCACTGTGATATTCCGTACAGCATTTCTCTGAACCATGGAATTCATTTTACAGTGAACAAAGTGTGACAACTGGCTCATCCTCATGGATTCACTTGTGTCACCATCACGTGGAACCAGCTGGCTTGATATAAGGGTGGAATGGCCGTTAGAAGATGACTTACAGACATGAGCAGCAACGTCTTACAGCCTTGAGGGCAGTGTTTCCAGGAGCCTGGGTATTTAACATGCTGATTATTTGAGGACTGTTTTGCTGACCTGTGGTGTCAGATAGCATGTCAGAAGAGAATGCACAAACCCTTTATTTGATGCCCATGCTGTGGCTCAAGAAACTTTTATTCTTTCAATGGGCAGAAGAAAAGTGAAAAATTGGGACAGCCCTGCAACAGTGACTGAGAAATTCTAACCAATGGAGAATATCAATGGAAATGCAATTACAGCTTGTGATCCTAGATGCCCCCAGAACACACACACCAACTCATATTTCCAAAGGACCAGTGAAGATTTCTGAGTTTTAAACTATCAGATCAGAGATGGGATTACCCTGAACTGGGGAATGTAGATTATCATGTAAAAAGAGTGAATGCTCCCTATTCCCCCCAAATATAATAAAATAGTACATATTTCTCCATTAAATATTCTTTTGTTTAATTATCATCGAGGAAAGGTATTCTTTTTGAAAATAATGGTTCCAGTATCTAATTTTTAAAAGAAAAATAGAATTGTAGCATTTACTTTGACGAATCTTCAAGCATTTAAGGGTCTCAGATCTATGATCTGAACAAAAATTCTCCACTTCCTAGAGTTAATACAAACATAACTGCCATTAAACTATTTCAAAATTATTTCCCATTATGATATCTAATCTAGATGATTCACAGAAACTTGAAAAGTTAAATAGCCACATAGGCTATCAGATTGCTCATTGTTTTATAAAAATAGACTACATATTATATCATTATTGTGTATAATCTGTTGCATGTCTATTTTTAATTACTTATGAGTAAACCAATGGGAGGGGCATAACTCCCTGCCCATCAATGGAAACCAAGACCTTTGCATGAATCCCAACCTCACTTCCAACCCCACACTTTCTCCCTCTCCTCTGACTCCCCTGGCTGTATCAGGGTGCTGGGTCCACATAGGAAGCTCATTGGCCCTGATATAAAAGCACATTAAAAACTCTTAAACTTTATTTGCTTCCTTCATCAGCTACTTATAACTCATAGCTTAAAAGTGACACATATCCTAAATATAAATCACAAATACATAGATCAGTGGTTCTCAACCTTCCTAATGCCACAGTATATTTTCATAGTTAAAAAGGGGTTGTGACCCACAGGTTGAGAACCGCTGACTTAGAGGGTAGTAATAACTGTAAGTAAGAAATCTTAAGGATGAACTATCTGTGAATGGTAAATGCATCCCCAGGCTGAGTGCCCACAACTGGTTTCCTCTGACACTCCTTCAGATGTGCATAAAAAAACAAATGAAGACCCAGACAGACACCTGGGCTCTGCTATCTGTGAGCTCAGAGATTTTCAGTAGGCATGTAATTTCTCTGAATCTCAACTTTCTGATGTCTAGAATGGCATAAAATGTAATATGGATGGATCTCTTGCAATATATCCAGAGTACTGCTTCAGAAAATGTTGTAAAATCTTACTCTAAAACATTGCTTAGGACATAATAAGTACCGAATAGATGGTAGCTATAATTATTTTATAAGACATCCAAACTTACGAATTGAACATGCCATAATTTGTTACATTTTGAACAAGAAAAACACTAATTATGTAACAACCATTTTTTTTTTACCTGTAAACAGAAATAGAAAAGTGGCAAGTAGCTGTTAGAAATGTTACAAATAAACTTCACAGTTTTTTCAGAATGAGTTTTTGCCTCTGTTTTTTCAACTTGAAAGCAAAGGAAATCTGTTTTCCAAGGGCTCTGCCACCCTCCCTGCAGCCCCCATCTTTAAAATAACCCCTTATTTGCTTGTTTTCTATTGACTTCCGGCTGTGTTTTTCATCAAGTTGTCTCATCTGGAACAGAACAGATGTCCTGCAGGCCCTAATTAAGGCTAACTAAAGTCCTCCTTGCTTTCAGTTCAATCCAAGATAGCAGCAATCAAGAACAATGACCCTATACTGCCAGGCAGGACCCTCTACTGTCCCTTGCAGCAATGGGACAGAGCCCCTGAGTCAAGTGGAAGTCCAGAATAATACTGGATGGAAATGAAAAATGATTCCTTTGAATATCAAGCAGACACCAAGAAGTTTTAGGAAGGTCTTAGGAACAATATTTGGCAGGAATTGGGAACATAGTCCTTGGAAAGCAAGAAAACATGCTCACTTCCTGTTACAAAATTTTCCATTCTGTAATCTCTAAAGTTAAATTGGACTTGAAAGGATTTAAATCACATTTAATTTTGATTTATTTATGCTTTTGTTTACAATGAATTGCATTAAGGAAGCTGCTATCTTTTCTGGTCCTTGTTTAAATCTAAGAAACTTTGAGTCCGTGCTTGGACATACCCTTGAGTGTTTTGTTTTTCAGGCTGATGTGAAGTATTTATTAAACTTTTGCCCCTCAGAACCAGCCAACACTGTGATTCAGATAGAGCAGCCGATTTGTTCTGCACCACCCCACTCCCTTCGGAACCAACCATCACACGTTGATCTCTTCCTAGTAAGTCTGTGCAGTGGGGTCTGACAACCCATCTCTGCAATGGTGGCAATGGACCTGAGGAGGGTCTCCAAGGACAATTTCTACCTCTCTTTGTCACATTATTTTCTTTGTCTTCAATCTTCCTCAACTTTCCTCCCTAAAATCTGAGGAATTCCCAGTGGCAAGATATTGGGGGCATCTGACTATAGGCCTATGCCCTTTGTTATGGAGTAGTTTTATGGAGTCATTTTGTGGTTGAGGGCAGGAGGACGGATGAATGTTGGATCCAGACTGGCCAGGCTTCACCTGTGGCTTCCCTTATTCTTGCCTCTGGGAGCCTGGGCAATTACTAGTTTTTCAGTCCATTTGCCATTATCTGTTTTTGTTTGTTTGTTTTTCTTTTTTTTAAGACATTATGGGGATTAAGTGATAAAATAAGTATAAAGTACCCTGTAATTCATGGTCAATAGTAGTATTTAACATGAAGTTTTCTTTTCTTTCAAATTATATTAAATTTTGTGATGTGGAATTCATACAATTCATATGTCTTCCAATAGTAGAACAAATCACAGACTTCTGAAGGGCAGGGAACACATTACTAATGGTTCTACTATTCATGACTCTTTGCTTCAGCAAGAGTGTCTGCTGCTCTATCAAAGACCACACATCTATTGCCACGGTTACATACTTTCATGCTAAAGGACAAAACGGTAGGGTTTAGACCCTTAGAATATTATTGGAGCTTGTATCTTTGAAGTCAGACAAATTCCTGAGTGACTGTGCATCTTTGCAAGCTATCCTCTGTGCTTGGAGTAAAGCTCAACCTTTCTAGCAAGTTATAAAGCCTTGAAATGATCTGATTCCACAGAGCTCTTCCGGCTCATCTTCAGCCAGTCCCCACCTCTTGGTCTCCTTGTTGTCACCACCATCTTTCAGTCTTTTCACGTGTACTTATTTCTCCCTCATCTAGAATACACCTCCTACTCCCTCTACAGACTACTAATTTCTCAAGATGCACATCTAAGATTTCTACCCCTGAGAAGCCCTTCCTCCTGGTTCCAATCTTGGCATTTCTCGCTTTGTATTCTCAAAGTCAGGCATCAGTCCAGCCTAGAACCACATTTTCCAGCAGGATACACCACTCAATAAACCTTTCTTAAATTAATGAGAATTTTCTCAGTGTATTATCATGACTTGACTATTTGTTTCCATTAGAAAATCTTTTACAACAAAAGATGACATGACAGCCTATCGTAGCCCCAACCCTGTCATATGATAAGCAGTTGGTGCCTGTATACTGAACAATCTAGATAGATAGATAGCTACATAGATAGATTTTTTTTTTCGAGACAGAGTCTAACTCTGTCACTCTCAGTAGAGTACCATGGTTTCAGACCTCACAGCAACCTTAAACCCTTGGGCTAAAGCAATTCCCTTGCCTCAGCCTCCCAAGTAGCTGGGACTACAGGTGCTCAACACCCTGCTATTTTTAGAGATGAGGTCTCTCTCTGGCTTGGGATGGTCTCCGACTTGTGACCTCAGGCAATCCATGTGCCTCGGCCCCCCAGAGTACATAGATTTTAACTTCCTCTTATGGACTGCTATACAAGTGAAAAGGATAGGGTCACATAAGGTGAGGCACAAATGAACCGAGTTCTCTTTGTAGGAAAGGTAAATTTTTTATTAACAATAATTACTAATATTTATTTAATGTTACATGCAAGAGAGTGTGCTAAGAGCTATATATGCAACCTTTTGCAATCATTATTGCAACCCTGAAAATATTATTCTCATCTGAAAGATAAAAAATTGAATTTTAGGGGCAACACCTCTGCCTCAGTGGGTAGGACTCTGGCCCCATATACTGAGGGTGGCAGGTTTGAACCTGGCCCTGGCCAGCTAAAACAGCAATGACAACTGCAACAACAACAACAACAAAAATATCTGGGCATTGTGGTGGGCACCTGTAATCCCAGGTACTTGGGAGGCTGAGGCAAGAGAATCGCTTAAGCCCCAGAGTTTGAGGTTGCTGTAAGCTGTGACACCATGACACTCTACTGAGGGTGACAAAGTAAGACTATCTCAGAAAAAGAAATTGAATTTTGGGAAGTTGGTATGTTGTTAAATGTTACAACTCTAGAAAGTAGTTAAGTTGGGATGAGAACTTAAGTCTGTATGAAGCCAAAGCGCAAGTTTTCAAAGATCAGCTGTACTATGACTACTGGATTTCTGGATAATAACCTCCAGATTGTCATTAATATAGTAACAGTAACTAAAAGAGATTCCCTAGAATCTTTAAGAAATCAGGTAGCAGATGTCAGAAAATATAGATTCCAGCCCCAGCTCACACATCAACTAGCTGTGTGTCCTTGATAAACTTAGCCTGTCTGACATGCAATTTCTGATTCCTAAGTTGGAATGGATTCTTCTTTTCTTTTATAGTTAGCAAATAATAACTCAATTGTCCTAAGTATATTGAGAGGTACTATTACTATTCTCATTTTATAGATGAAGAAACCAAGGTTCTCAGAGGTTAGAAAACTTCCCTAAGTTTTCACAATAAAGGAGTTAATGACTTTGACTTCAAATTAAAAAAAAGAAGAAGAAGAAGAAAAGAAAAAGAAAAAATCAGGTAGCAAATGATTTAAACTGAGTCCTAGGGACAACTTTAATCTTCAGAAATTTTGAGCTTATTAAGTGGAATTTGATGAATGTACCAGACATCAGGTACAGGGCACGCAGCACTGTGGGGCAGGAGGTTTGTGATATGGTGGGACATACATTGTGCTCTATCAGAATAGTGTAAATTCTGCTAGATGCTTTGAAAATGTGAGAACAGAACACGTCTGTCTAATGACATGTGGCTTTTGATTTCGTTGGTTAACAAAATTTGTTCATTTACTTACAGCCGAGTAATTTTTTGAAATTTAAATTCTCTCTTGTTCTCACTGTTGTAAGAATAAGAAAGATAAAAGTTTCTTCCCTTATTTTACCCCCAACAACTCTCAGGGTTCTCTTATCAAGGTGACAGTAGAATGGGGAGTAACATCTTTGTGTTTTCACTGACCATTCTACAGGCCATTATCCCTGTGTCCACGTGCCCCAGGACTTTGTTTTGTAAGACTCATTGACAAATGACAATCTCAGAAAGACAGGGTTGCCACTCAGTTAGTGAGGGGAATGTTAGCACCCTACTGCCTGAGAGCGCTGAGTGTTAAGGGTTCCTAAAACCACTGTGCACTGGTTCAGACTGTCATAGCGCAAAATTCTCTACCTGATTAAAACCATCATGCACTGGTTCAGACTGTGATAGCCCAGAATTCTCTGCCTGATTAAAACCACTGTGCACTGCTTCAGTTTGTCTAGACTGTCATAGCCCAGATTTTCCACACAATTTTCTGCAAGGGAAGGATTTCTTGAATCTTGCAGCTTCCCTTGACCTTGTATAAGTGAGGTCATATTTCCCAGCAACCCTAGAAATGACTCCTAGTATAATTAGATATAGAAGAAAAATGAGGCTCGGCTCCCACAGCTCAGTGGGTAGGGTGCCGGCTACATACACTAAGGCTGGCTTGTTTGAACCTGGCCCAGGCCTGCCAAACAACAACAACAACTACAACAACAACAGCAACAAGTCAGGCGTTGTGGTGGATGCCTGTAGTCTTAGCTACTTGGGAAGCTGAGGTAAAAGAATTTCTTAAGCCCAAGAGTTTGAGGTTGCTATGAGCTATGACGCCACAGTACTCTACTGAGGGTGACATGGTGATACTGTGTCTCAAAAAAATTAAGAAATTAAAAAAAGAAGAAATGTGAATTAACAATTTCCTGCAGCTTAAGTGTCTTGGTACATATTCATGTTGACTACACACTTGTTTAATAAACCTACACTGATAACCAAAATGTCATAGGTATTTTGTAAGGCAACAGGATAAAATAACGATCAAGATACATCTCCTGATTTTAAAAGGTCTGTTGTAACTGGCCAAGACAATAAAGGTTTATACACACACACACACACACACACACACATATATGTGTGTGTGTGTATGATATATATCATAGTACAGAACAATTAAGACAATAGTAAGCATAAACAAGTAATTTAAAGAGGAAAAAAGGAGAAATTGCATATTTGGTCTTTCAGAATCAGGGATGGCATTTTGCAAAAAGAGACCAGCAAAGCAGAGATCTAAAAGGCAAAGAGAAATGGGGATGTCAACGAAAGTTGAGGAATATGGGATGAGATCTATTAAGCAACTTGCAGATCGAGAAAATGGC
Source organism: Otolemur garnettii (assembly GCF_000181295.1). NCBI lineage: Eukaryota > Metazoa > Chordata > Mammalia > Primates > Galagidae > Otolemur > Otolemur garnettii. The sequence continues at coordinate 21,275,425 of NW_003852396.1, read as the reverse complement.
ATTGCTGTGATTCAAAGTCTATGCTGTTTCCACCAATGTATACTGTCAGCAGTCTTCTGTCTAATGAAATGCTGAATGGACCCACCAAACAAAATACAAAGAAAAGCATAATTTAACCAGTAAGACCAATATAGAACTCAGTGTTCATGCCCCACCTATGGCCCAATCTCCAGAAACAGAGGAAGAGACCAGATATACACAGTGAGTCCAGTAACTTGCTGGTTCAGTACTTCTCCTTTTACTGATCGCAATCTAATGTTGGTAAAATCCGGACCTTAAAGAGCCTTCCTTTCTCCCTTTGGTTCCAACACATGGTAAAGGGCTACAGTTGAAACTCTAGACTAGGGAGGAAAGGCCTCTTCCTCTCTGGATGGACCCCTGAAGACACCATTGAGTAGAAGATACTAAAACGCAAAAGAAAGTGTTGGCAAGTCCCGAGGCTCATCGTATCTATTACAGGAGGCTGACAGGAACCCAACACACAAGAGGTTAATACGCGTGTGCAGCAGCCGGAGCAACAAGACCAGCAGCATAGACAGCCGTGCTGCGGGCACCATGAATTTGCATGAGATGCAATTGTATGGATACATGGCCCTATTTGATTAATCACAGCGTGTAGTGGGAAGCACTATTGCATAGAGCATATCTTTCCTGTCCTAGCATCCATTTGCGTGTAAGACACATTCTACAAAAAAGCAGTTAGGAAATGGGCGTCAGGCGCATAAAAGGTTTATGTTGTTTTTACGAACAAAATTGCTGTTTACAAATATCACACAGCAGGTTCTCTGTTTTATGGACAGAAATAATTCACTCTTAAGCTATAAAGGTCCCAGAGAAATAGGTTTGCTTCTCTCCATCTAATTTTAAATTACGAGGAGCCCATGATACCATCCCAGAGGTTTGTACCTTTCCTGGCCATGCCTTGAATATTCACACACACCAGCCAAATGATGAATACTGCTGGGCAGGCTTGGTGGCCACAGTTCATTTACAGCGTGTTAGCTAAATGTCATTACTTTTTGCATAGTACAGGAAAAGGCGGAGGTTTCTATAGCAATAAAGGGCATACTCTTCATTTTTTCCAAAAGGGGTATATTTTAGCCATTTCAGGGGGATAGGAGAACAAAGATTGTAGGCAAATAAAAAGTAATTTCTATTCCAAAGTGCTTTTGAAACAATCTTCCAGATACAGTATAATTTTAAAAAAAATTAAAAGCATTTTTTGCCTATTTAAAGTGTTCTTTATTCTTTGTTTCTTAAAGGAATCAAGTATTTCATTTGGAAAATGGGATTGGCTTTTTACTTGAAAGAATCAAGTATTTCATTTGGAAAATGGGATTGACTTTTAAACTTACCATTGATGTCATAAATTTCGTAAGAGTGAGACAACCTTTCTCCTCTGCCTGATTGTTAGAAGTATTTATAGGACTTCTGGTTTGAAATGGCAAATAAGCTTACACTTTAGTCTTCCCTCTATTAACTACAAAAAAGTATTATTACATCATCATAACCAAGAAAAAAAAGAATAAAATCCAAAAAGACTAAAAAATAAACTTCTCAATTTAAAAATGGTAGAATTGACTGATGACCTTGCAAATAAAACATAACAATTGTAGAATGAAATGTAAACATTAAATTGTCGTAACATTTTATGGGTTAGAAGAATAGAAAAAGAAAAGAAATTTTAAAGTTTTAAAATTAAAAGCTGTTATATCACTGTAACACTGATCATTAAACAACAACAACAAAATTAAACGTGGAGAATATTTCACATTTTCTCCATTTACCGTTTTAAAGGTTTTGTTCCCTGTACACACATTTCTCCTTTAAATTAAAACATAAGATACCTCACCAGTTAACCTTTGGTAAATGATATACATAAAATTGGTTGCTGTGTCCATCATTTAAAATAATGTACAGTTTTCTCTAAGAAGATATCTCTAATGTATGTTAAATAATAAAAATAAGTCATAACACAGTATGTGTCCTATGATTCCAGCTTTGTTAACAAAGAAAATACAATGGAGATGAACTCAGGGTAACAGACATAAGGGAACATGGACGCTGAGGAAGGTGGAGGGGTAGTGAGGTTGGTTTTTTCATTTTCCTTCTTTTTCAAAATTTTCCCAATTAAAACATGTTTTAAAATACATGTTTTCAGCTCTGAATTCTGGGAATTGGATTTGGAGACTTAGGACTGATGTTCAAGAGTAGCTTTTAAAAAAGACAACCCCCCCCCCCCATGGGATTTGGCTGCACAGCAGATTTGAGAATGAGTGATCTACATGGATGTCTCCAAGTGGGGATCACCAGACACCTCAGCGGTCAGGGGAGAGCCAGCGTCTCTGCTATTGCTGGTGACATCCTGAAGAGCTGAAAGCAAGTCCACACCACCCTGTGATAACAGATGTTGGCTATCTTCCGCCAGTCTTTTTCTATTCATAGAAACAATTGAAGTTATAAACTACTATTTTCATGTAAAAACACACAGTTTTCTTGACAATAAATATTCCTCTAAAACATAATTTTATTCGTTGTACACTATTCCATATGCAACATATTTTGGATGTCTTATAATACATTGAATAAGTTCCTTATTTTCAAACATTTGGGTAAATTTGATGACGTTCTCTCCTGCAGTCACTGTGAACATTCACAGTCACAATTCTGTATAGGTCACCAATTATTTACTTCTGGTAATATTTGAAGTAGAACTTAGAACATCGACATTAAAGTGTAAATTTTATGATCAATTAGTCATCCACAGGAGATGCAACATTGCAATCTCTTGGACTGCGGATTTTAATTTTCCTATAAACTCGGCACCAATGAGAATTATACATTTAATGTTTGGAATCATGGCAGGTATTTAGAATTATTCTCTTTTATTTTGCCTATGGACTTTATTATTTGTACATAATCAAAAATATAACATCCCTCTAATGTTCAAAACAATATAGCAGCTCATTCTTTCATGCATAAACAGATTCTTTGTTGAGAGTAAGATCATCTTTCTGTTAGTATTTCATCCCAGGAAATTTACCAACTTAGTGCTATGTGTTCAAGACCAAATATGACTCATTAGTGCGGTCTAGTGCTTTCAGTTTCATCAGGGGAATAGATATAAGCAGATAAATGAAAAGTCATAAATCTACTACCAGATGTGTGCAGAGAAGGCTAACGTATCTTGGATCAGAGGCCTTGGGAATCAAGAAAGAAAGGGATTCATAGAGCAGATAACACCTGATTGTAGGGTCATCACCACCACCACCCCACCCCACCCCTGCCAAATATACTTCTCCTACAAGTGCAGTGGTATATTTGCCTAAGGAAAATGAGTTATTCTCAGTTAGGTGAGGTGGAGGCATCTTGCTTTGTTTACTGTCTCTGGTTCCCTGACAATACTGATAGTTTTATCTGCTGTGTAATAAGTAAACAAATTTGGCTTTCCTATGGAATGCATGTTTAAGTTTTTATTTTATTTTATTATTTCAGGTTAACATGAGGGTACAAAACAGCCAGGTCACATTATTTGAATTTGTTAAGTAGAGTCCCTCTTGTACTTGTGTACCGCACCCAAAAGGTGCCAAATACCCCTACTGGTGCCCATTAAGGGAGAGCACCCCAAGCCCCCTTCCCCTGCCTTCATTCTTCTTCCCCCCAACTTGAATTGAAATGAGTTCTTCTCCTGTGTGGGTGTGAATTATGTCATCTACAGCCTTTATATTAGTATTGAGTACATTGCACACTTGCTTTTCCATTCTTGTGATACTTTACTAAGAAGAATGTGTCTCAACTCCATCCAGGTTAATACAAAAGATGTAATGTCACCATATTAATATTCCATGGTATACATATACCACAGTTTGTTAATCTATTTCTGATTTGATGGCCATTTAAGTTATTTCCATATCTTCAGGATTATGAATTGAACTACAATAAAAAATCTAGTGTAAATGTCCTTATGATAAAATGATTTTTTTTTTCTTCTGGGTACATGCCTAGTAGTGGGATTGTAAGGTCAAATGGAAGGTCTAATTTGAATTCTTTGAAGATTCCTATCTTTCTTTCCAAAAAGACTGTATGAGTTTGCAGCCCCACCAACAGTATACAAGAGTTTCCCTCTCTCCACATCTGTGCCAGCATCTGCAACTTTAGGATTTTGTGATGTAGGCTGTTCTCACTGGGATTAGGCGATATCTCAGGGTGGTTTTGATTTGCCTCTCTCTGATGACTAGGGATGATTAGCACTTTTTCATTTGTTTGTTAGCCATTCATCTGTCATCCTCAGAGAAGGTTCTGTTCATGTTTCTTGCCTACTGACAAATGGGATTGTTTGTTCTTTTTTTGTTGAGTTTTTATTTTTTTTTTAATTTGAGTCTCTATACATTCTAGTTATCAACATTTTGTAAGATTGGTGACATGCAAATATCTTTTCCCCTTCAGAAGGTTGTCAATTTTATTGTTGTGTCCTTAGCTGCGCAGAAGCTCTTCAGCGTAATTAAGTTCCATTTGTTTATTTTTATTGTTGCAACTGCCATGGAAGTCTTCTTTATAAAATCTTTCCTCAGGCTTACATCCTCAAGAGTTTTTACCACACTTTCTTCGAGGCTTTTATCATTTCATATCTTAGACTTAAATCTTTTATCCATCTTGAATCAATTTTTGGTAAGTGGTGATAGGTGCAGGTTCAGTTTTAGTCTTTTACATATGGTTGTCCAGTTCTCCCAGCACCTATTCAATAGGGATTCTTTTCCCCCAGAGTATGCTTTTGTTTGGTTTATCAAATATCAAATGGCTGTAAGAAACTGGTTTCATCTCTTGGTTTTTTATTTTTTTCCAAGTGTCTATGTCTCTTTTTTTGTGCCAATACCATTCTATTTTGATTACTGTGGGCTTATAGCCTGAAGTCTGATAGGGTGAGGCCACTGGCTTTGTCTTTATCACTATGAATTAATTGCCTTTGCTATACAGTGTCCTTTCTGGTTCTATATGAAAAAAAGAACTATTTTTTTCAAGTTCTTCAAAGTATGATATTGGTATTTTAATGGGGATTCCATTGAATCTATAGATTGGTTTGTGTAGTACACACATTTTAACAATGTTGGTTCTCCCCAGCCAGGAGAGAATTCTTCAATTTTTTAATGTCTTCTCCTATTTCTTTTCTTAAGGTATCATAATTCTCTTTGTAGAGATCCTTTACCTCTTTTGCTTGGTAAATTCCTAGGTATTTCATTCTATTTAAAGCTACTGTCAAGGGAATTGTGTCTTTGGTTAGCTTCTCAACCTGACTGTTACTGGCATATACAAAGGCTACTGTTTTGTAGACATTGATTTTTATATCCTGAAATGGTACTATATTTCTTGATCACCTCCAGCAGTCTTGTGGTTGACTCGCTGGGGTTCTCTAAGTATAAGTTCATATCATTGGCAAAGAGCAAGAGCTTGACCTCCTCTTCCCCCATTTGGATGCCTTTTATGTCCTTCTCTTTCCTGTTTGCATTGGCTAGAACTTCCAGAACTATGTTGAATAGTAGTAGCGATAGAGGACATTCGTGTTTGGTTCCAGTTTGGCGATAGAGTAGATCCTTGTCTGGTTCAGTTCTATGTGGAAAGGCTTTCTGTTTTACTCCATTCAGCATGATATTAGCAGTGGGGTTGTTGTAGACAGCTTCAATCAGTTCGAGAAATGTGCCACCTATGCCCATATTCTTAAGTGTTCTTATTTAAAAAGTGTTCTTATATAAATTTTATAAGTGTTTAATTATAAACACTTAATTTTATAAGTATTCAATAAGTGTTCTTATTTAAATTTTATCCAGTGCTTTTTCTGCATTTATTGAGAGGATTATATGGTCTTTGTTTTCATTTCTATTGATATGATGTATTACATTTCTGAATTTGCATATGTTAAACCAGCTTTGCATCCCTGGAATGAAGCCTACTTGATTATGATGTATAATTTTTTTTTTTTTTTTAGTGTGTAGCTGTAATCTATTGGCTAAGATTTTGTTGAGTATTTTTGCATCTGTATTCATTAGTGAAATTGGTCTGTAGTTCTCCTTTTCAGTTGAGTCTTTTCCTGTTTTTGATGTCAGGCTGATCTTTGCTTTTGTGGAGGAAGATGCCTTCCTTCTCAATGTTCTGGAATAATTTCTTCAGTGTGAGTATAAGCTTTTCTTTGAAAGTTTGATAGAATTCTGGTTTGAAGCCATCTAGTTCAAGAAATTTTTTTGTTGGAAGATTTTTTAAAATCTTTCTTTAATCTCAGTGATTGATTTTTGTTTGTTCAATAGATGTATTTCATCCTGGTTAAGTCTAGGGGGAGGGTGTGATTCCAGGTATTAGTACATTTCCTCCACATTGTCAAATTTCTGAGCATCAAATTTCTTGTAGTAGTCTGAGATTATCTGTGACAACTGCTGTTATTGTCCCTTTTTCACTTTTCACTGAGGTTATTAGAGATTTTACTTTTCTGTTTCTAGTTAATCTGGCCGAAGGTTTATTGATTGTATTTTTTTTTTAAGAATGAACTTTTTGTTTCATTCCTTTTCTGAATGGTTCTTTTGTTTTCAATTTCTTTTATTTCTGATTTAATTTTGATTATTTCTTTTCTTGGGATTAGACTGTTCTTCATTTTCCATTTCTTTAATATGCTTCATTAGTTTGCTGTTGTGCTTTCTTTCTGTTTTTAGGGTATAGGCATCTACTGTGATAAATTTCACACTTAGGACTGCTTTTGCTGTATCCCACAAGTTTTGGTATCTTGTAGCTTCATCATTGTCATGTTTGAAGAAGTTAGTGATTTCCTCCTTTATCTCTCCCTTGACACAACTGTCATTTAGCTTAAGATTGTTTAATTTTCATGCCTTTATGTAGGAATGATAGTTTTTGCTAGACTTGCATTTCACCTTTATTTCCTTGTGGTCTGAAAAAGACACAAGGTATAATTTCAATTGCTTTGCTTTTTCTGAGTTTTTATTTGTGTCCTAGGATAGGATTTATTTTGAAGTATGTATCATGAGAAGAACAATATTGTCTTTCCAAAGGCCAAAGCTAAAAGAACAGCCCGGACCATGAGCTCATGATCTCCTTGAGCCTGATCCCTGTTGCAAACCATCCCCAGGCACTCAGAGAAAAGGAAAAAAATAAATAAATATAAATCAAGACAATTAAAAATATAATTATATAAGATAAAGATAAAGGGTAATATCTTAGCTATTGTATCAAAAATTTATGTTGGAAAAAGGAATAAAGTAGAAAAACTCTATCAAAAGAGAAAAAAGGAGAGATATAAAACGAAAGAGAGACTAAAAGGGGCTGAAAATCCATAACAGATATGAGGAAGCCTTTGCTATTGAAGACATTAAAAATGGAAAAATAAAAATATAACCAACCAAACCAAACCAAACAAGAAAAAGCAACAACAACAACCACAACAAAAAGAGAAAAAAGGAAACACACACGTACATATTGCATTATATTGCCTAGACACCAGGTGGAACTGTGGTGTTAGGAGATGGAGAAGACAAGCTTTTTTTTTTTTTTTTAATGAACAATGAGTGTTGGAAATCACCCTCTAGTTGTGAAGGAGGTGGGGTCCTGTCTTCCTGACTTAGTTATCCCCCAGCAGGGCCTGGTTGTTTCATCAGCATTCAGTCTCTGCTGGGACATGGTCTTAAAGCTCTCACCAGATTCCTTAGAAGGCACGTCTCACAGTGCCCCCCCATATAAGATGACCAGATTTTAACATTGGTAAAGCGGGACACCACTGGGGGGAGTGGGACCTGGGGACACCATTGGGGGGAGTGGGAGCGAGGGCCTGACAACAATGCAAACTTTGGTAAGCAGTTCTCGATATCAGTTCTCAACAATTATTTGTTATTATTAAAGTTTAACATTATAAAATTAACAAAAATAATATAAAACGCATATCCTGAAAAATAGCCACATGGCAGCCAAAAACCGTATATTTTCTACCTGTTCTCCTGTGTTCCCTAGCTTGTCCGGCATCGTTTCCATAAATCAGGGCTTTTTTAAAACGCCGCAGGATGCAAGACACATTGTTAAAAATCAGGACTGTCCCGCCAAAAGTGGGATGTCTGGTCACCTTACCCTCATAACAATGCCTTGTGGGGTAGGTACAGCTCAGCTCAATGCAAGAGTATATGCCTGAGTTCAACAGCTGCCCGGAGCTGGCCGTGCATTAGGACCCTGAGGAACATTTCTCCCACATAGCCTTCCCAATGGTGGTACAGCTAACAGCCAAACTGAGGGTAGATCCACCCCACCCAGTATTCAAACTGTGCCACCTGACACTCTTCAAGTCCACTCACTCTTTTAAGCTTTCCCAGGGAGCTTAAGTCAGAAGCAAGACAGCTCCTTCCTGTCCCCACTCCTCTGTGGGTGGCACCAGCCGTTTCCACAGATTTGCCTTTTGTGCTGATTTTCTTCAGCTCCAGACCTCCTCACTGGCTCCTGCGGTCCACCACTGCTTCCCTGTGCTCCTGAACTGATGTCTCTAGGGTGGTTCCCCCTAGAGTTTTCTTTACTCTGCCTTGTCGTGAGTGACCAGTAGGGAGATATTTCTACTCCACCATCTTGATCCACTTCTGCTCTCCCACAGTGCTAGGATTTGGATGCTACCATACGTGATTCACATTTTTGTCCGTTAATGATCTGTGAGTTTCTTCAAATGAAGTCCATTTTAGAGTCCATATACAGTGTTCTGCAAAACTGTTGGCATCCAAGTCAACCAGCAAAACACAGGAGCATGTTTAAGATTTCTTTTTTAAAGACCCTGCAAGGCTTATCCGTTGCACATTCTCGTGTACAGCATACCAGGAGATGCTCTTCTCACATCCCCCTTTCCTCCTGGCCATTGACCCTGGAGCCCTTGCTTCTGGGATTGCATCAGCCCAGAGATCACATGGTTTTCAGTGTCTACTAAAACCCAGAGAAAGTCATGTCTCCTTTTTGATTGTCAAGTCACACTGTGGGAGCTCAGCATATTTGAGTGCTGTTTCTCTTTTCCCTGCTGTATCATTCAAATTTCCTATGTCCATTTTCCACCCCCTCCCTATATGTACCCATCTCCAATGAACAGAAACACACACTAAGCTGGAACCCATCCATGATTATTGCTCACTCACCCAATAACAAGTTTGCTTGGGTATTTGGTGATAAGAAACTGGGTGTGTTTTTCTTGATGGAGAGGAAAAAAAGACAAAAATAAATAAAAATAAAGGACTTCCGTTCAAAATTTGAACTCAAGCTAATGTGCCCTATTTTAGAGGACCTGATGCTTCTATCAGCTGTAAAAGTAATACTAGTTGGTAAATAAAGCTCTGTGAAGGCAGCAGCTGCAGTGTTGCCAGAAACTCCTTCTCTGACATTTTGCTTGAATATTAGTGTGGAAAGGATATCATGGAAAACACGAAACCCTGATTTTATGTGAATAAAAACATCTTGCATGCTATGTTTTAAAAGTTATTAAGGCAAACATTTCTAATTTGGGACCTAGAAGTTGCTATTTTTTTTTTCTTGTTCTTCTTAGCTGGATCATGGAAATGCATCTTGCCCATACCAAAAGGAACTGACAGAGTTAAGTCATGGTCTTGTCCTAGTAAGTGATTATAGGCAAGGAATTTTATTAGAAAATGAGCATTTCACTGCCAGGCAACCAGCAACCTCTGGGGCCAAAATAACTGAATGAGGCTTGTATCTCATGCATAATATTTTACTGGCTAAAAAAGCTGATATCATCACACAGCATTTTGAGTACCTTTAATCCATAGATCAATAAATTATTACCCTGTCATATTGCATCACAGCAGATGCACATAAAATAAATTGCTTTTATGATTGCTCAGTTCAGTCATTATAAAATATCGAACACAGGTACTATGTGATTCTTTTTGCTAATCCAGATGCTATACTGATCTTTCTTTCTTCTTGGGTGTGGAGAATCACTCAGTAAATACCTTTTATTTACATCTTTTACCAACGTTTTCCCCCATCCTCATTATCTTACCCTCCCTAGATCTCTGTGTATCTAGCAACTAGCATGTGCTTGAATTATGATAAGATAGAGAGAGAAATCAAAGACATGACATTTCCGACGTAGTTGGGGAACAAACCTAAATAGTGAAAGAAGAGGAAATACGATTATAAAATTTTGCAATCCAGCCAGTCAATGTCTGGAGAAGCTGTAGTGGCAGCAAGGGATCAATACAGACTATAGTAAGTAGTCACTCCCTTTACAGAGCCCAGGTGGACTCCTAAAGAGCAGGAATGATTTTATTAGGCAGAGAGGAGTAAGAAGATAATTTAGGCATAGAGAGAATAGCATGGATAAATGTTGGAGTGCCTGATTTTTTGTAGCTATATATGGGGAAATCATTAAGAGAAATTATTTTGCTAGAAGAGAAGATTCCTCATTACCACCTGTCCACTTTTTTAGAGTCTTCTTCCTTTGCTTGCTTCATAAGGCTTGTTTTCTCAGAATTTATTGCAAGGTCTATTTAATTTTTTACTCTTTCAGAGTTTTATTCACTTTCATGACTTCAATGCTTATCTTTATCCTTATTATTTGAAAATTTATATCACAAATAAAGGCCCTGTTCCCATTTTCTAGAGCCCTATTTCCAAGTGCCTGACTCTACCTGGACACTCGACTTCTAGACTGATTACATAGAACTTAACTCATTATTTCTGCCTCCTCCCTAAACCATCTTGTTCTTCATAAGTTTATAAATGACCCCACAGCCCACCCGAATTCCTAAGCAAATAACCTGAAAGTATTCTTGATGACCCCTGATTTTTTCTACTCCACATCTTATTAATTACATCCAATAATTAGCACAAAATTTTTACAATCTCCCCACATCCACAGACAACAACCTCCCAAATATACAAAGTAATGGAAATCCATAGCTGTAAAATGTTATGTCTAACATAAAAGAAAAAAACATTAATTTTTCTTAGGATTAAGGATAGCGGTAAAGCAACTATTTGTGTTATTTTTGACTATAGGATTAGCATCCAAATGGTAATGATAATTATCATTAATATTAAAGCAACTGCTACTATGTTCTAAATATTATAGCATAACTTTTATGTATGTGGTTATTGCTAATAATAAGCACAATATATTCACTGGTAAGTCCTGAGTCTTGTGCCAAATACATATATCGTATGTGAATATGCCAAGCACCAGGTAACAGCAGAGTTGTGGTTTTTTTTTAATTTCAGAATATCAGAGGTACATGTGTTAGGTTACATTATTTTTGTACAGATTGCATCAAAGTTATACACATAAGTGAGCATGTCACCCCGATAGTGTGCACTGTATCCAATACCTGTGAATTTACCCATCCTCTCCAGTGGAAATGTTTTAAATGGGGTTGATGGACACTTAAGGGAAATTTTTCAAGCCTTGATTAAAAAGTAGAAGAGTGAGAAGAAAACTATCTAGACACACATTTGAGAGAGGAAGCCGTGGTAGCAGCAAGAGAGCTGCTAGAATCACAGCCATTTAGCCTGGATGAGGATAAGTTCATATATGTATATTTATATACACACAAAAGGTGCCAAAAAAATATACACACATCTCAAGAAAGATAAAAAAAGAAGCATTAAATTTGGAATATTCAAGTCATGTTTGACTTCTGCAATTACAAGAGGATCTCAGCATGACTTGTATTCATCTTTTCTTATCGCTATATATTATTATAATTTTTTTTTTCTTTCAAGACCGAGTCTTACTCTGTTACCCAAGCTAGAGTGCCGTGGCATCATAGTTCACAGCAACTTCAAATTCCTGGGTTCAAGTAATCCTCTGCCTCAGACTCCAAAGTAGCTGAGACTAAAGGCACCAGCCACCCACCAGTCTGGATAGTTTTTAATGGTTACTACAGATGGGGTCTCTTGCTCAGGTTGTTTTCAGAACTCAAGCTCAAGCAATCCACCTACCTTGGCCTCCCAGAGTGCTAGGATTACAGGCATGAGCCACCATGCCCAGCTTGAGTATTACAATTATAATACAATTTTTTTCTTCCTTAAAATGTGTATAATTTTTTGGCATTCTCTCTCTCTAAACGTATGCAACGGTACCTATCATGATAGTGTGTAGTGATCATAAGAACAATTGAAACAAATTTCAATTCACCATGAGGAGAGGCTTTTCATGGGCAAAGCTGGAAGTGAAACAGTTCCCATAGGCGGTTCTTCAGCCCTGGAGGGAAGGGATGACTCGGAAGGTAAACGATTACAAAGTAACAGGACTCCCAGGGATTCAAGCAGGGACATACAGGCTTTGAGGATCATCCACACTAATTCTCCATTTTTGACAAATATGCCTAAAAGGTTCTCACTTTTTTTTATTTCATGGTCGCTTAAGAATTTTATACCTTGTGGAATAAACAGTACTCTCGGTTTCTCCAAATCACTTTGAATTTGCATTCAAGTACAAATACATATCTTGCTGGGACGTGAGGAGACCATTCCCTCCTGGAAGCTTCAAATATAAACATATTTTTTGTTGTGGTGCTAATTGGTCACCTGTTGGTATTTCTCCCTGTATGCAATTTAATAATTGCTCAACTTAACTGCTTATAAGATGAAAGAGAATTGTGTGCATGTGTGTATTTGTAGAGCCTGTAGTTGGTACGAACCAGTATGCTGTATTTCAGAAACATGAACTAAAACAAAACAAAACAAAACCAAAAAACATGAACTAGAAAGCAGCTTAACTGGACTGGTGTTCATTTGACAGCATCCAGTCTGGAAAGAACAATTATTCTTCTCCTCTGGGGCAATTTTAAGGTCCCATACGCCAGTCACATGGACAGAAAAAAATTAAAACACAGCCAACTTAGTCATTTATTAAACATCATCCTTAATGTCTACTGTGAACTAGCCTTGTGCAGTCTAAGGATTGAATAGATGATCACATCAGAGAATTTCACAGCATAGTGAACATAATAAGTATGAAAAATTTAATCCCAACCTGACATTTGGCACAGCAAAAGACAGGGGGAATGATAACCCTGTTTGGAAAAACCGAGGAAGGCTTCACAAAGATTACGTTTCAAATGAACATAGGAAAAAAAGAGTGTTCATTTGTTTATTGTTCATGCATTCATTCATTTCCTTATTGTTCATTCATTTATTTATCCATCTCTCTTTTCATTCAGTATGTTCTGGTACTATAGTCCAGGAATGCTCTTGGCCTAAAAACATAAAGACTTTATGAAGTAGTCTGTATGTTAAAGAAGCAGACATAAATACAAAGAAAATTAAAACCCCAAGCAAGTTTTCTAATGACACCAGAGAGGAAGGTAGCCTCTGACAAGGAGAGAGATGGGATTCAGAAGAAAAAGGGGTATCTGGCTAGAGGCAAAGGACCAATGATGTTTACTACATCTGGGGTGCTGGGAGGGAGAAGGGAACGTAGGCTCTTGACATAGTTAGGGAAGGTGACATAAATAATAACCGGAAAGTAAAGCTCAGGTGCAGTGGGGCCCAGTGAAGCTGAGTCTAGAGAAGAAGCTCTGACCTGATCCAAAAGGTTTTTTGACACCATGGATGTCAAATTCAAGGACACTGAATTGAAAGGAATTACAGAAGCAGTTATTTCTTTGCTTTTTATATAGTCATGATGCCAGTATGGAAGATGAATTGACTTTCACGTCAAAAGGGAGGAGAAGCAAGCTTTTCAGCTATTCTGATGGGAACCAGTAGGACCAAGTGTTTATTCTTCATATGGGTCAGATTTTTGCTCCCTACCCTAGGAGAACTGATAGCTCAAAGAGGGTTTGGTTCACCATTATTAAGCTTATAAATTAATCAAAAGAAAGAGCATAGAATATTCAATATTTAAGAAATAATGTATTATATACTGAATGAAAAATTATTTTCTAAACTATTAGCAGAAAATTCCAAATATTAAATACCTATCAATACAAATATTAAATATTCTCACATTTTGCCCATTAATGCATTTGTTTAAGACACCATTATTTTTGTGATTTATCATTTCTCTTTAATTCTAATTACTGAGGGCAATTGCAATCATGGCTATGCTCTCCAGTGTGCTGCCATCAGTGCCGCAGAAGGTTGACACTGACCAGGTAATGGAGTTCATAAGCCAAAGGAAATAATGTAGTATAGAAAACACTTAAGACTTTAAGAAAAAAATAAGTCACAGTAAATATGAAATACATCAGATTGATATCTTCAGATAATAGAATAACTCTTAAAGGCATGGAATTATTTGAAATAATACCACTGGTCATTAGAGGTTTTAAAACCAACAGTAGAACAATCAGCTACAACACACCTGTGATGTAAAACATGCAGATAGAAGGGTGGCGTGTTCTTACTGGTTTTGAGATTTTTGCAGAATTATACCATATTCAAGGTTAAATTTCTGAATAATAAACAGGGATTCAAATATAGTTGCTGGTCTCTTAGTGTTTAAGTGGGCATCAAGATAAACTAGAAATCATCCCCACTTTGCAAGTAAGTGAGGCTTAGATAATTAGATGTTCAAGGTCAAAATCACCCATCCTTAAAAATACCCAGACACATCTTGTTCTTGCTTTAAGTCATGTGCTGTCCTATGGGCTTTATAATTACCATAGAACCTCCATACTGTAGAAAAAACTCCCTACCTTGACCACCTCCTTAAGCTTACCTAATTTTATAGAGCTGGTATGCACCACATGTACATATCAGTACACTAAGCCTAGTTCCTTATGTTGACCACCCCGTATGTCATTACAGTATCTTGGGTGTTAAGCTTACAGAGGTACTACTGTATACAGCCCTTACAATAATCCTACAAGATACAAATTATTATTACTTTTTTTTGAGACAGAGTCTCACTACATCGCTCTCAGTAGAGTGCTATGGCACTCTAGCTATGGCACAGCTCACAACAACCTCAGACTTTTGGACTGAAGCAATTCTCTTGCCTCAGCCTTTCAAGGACCTGGGACTATAGGCACCCGCCAAACGCCTGGCTATTTTTTTTTTTTTTTGCAGTTGTCATTGTTGTTTAGCTGGACCAGGCTGGGTTCAAACCTGCCATCTTTGGTATATGTGATGGGTGGCATAACCACTGTGCTATGGATGCAGAGCCTGCTATTTTTTTTTAATGTAAGAAAGATTTAAGTTTATTTAGTACTAAGAGGAAAAAGGAAGAATGGTTTCACATGAAAATTTTATTCAAGTTATTGTGTACATATTATTTCTGAAAGTCTTCTTTGTAATTTTTCATGTTGTACTGTTCAAGTTGCTTCTCTTATGGGAAAGATCACTTAACAATCACTTAAGTGATTCTCCCACCTCAGCCTCCCAAGTAGGTGGGACTACAGGCAAGCACAAACACACCTGGTTAATTTTATTTTTGTTAGCAATGAGGTCTCACTATGTTGGCCAGTCTGGTCTCAAACTCCTGATCCTGCTGAAGTGCTGAAATTACAGGCATGAACCACCATGCCTGGCTCAAAACTATCATTTTAAATAAGCCTTATAAATTAAATTTTCCATGGATCTATGAATATAGATGTAGGAAGTGGGGAAGGGCTGAAAGTAGTAAAAGAAAGTAATAAGATATTTTGTGGCAAATATATCCTTCTCTTTCCCTAACCAACTCCTTTTCCCACACTTTTTAGTATGAATATCATCAAATAAGATAAGTATAGGAAGTCTAAAAATCACCAATGTTTTCTTTAGATTTTCAAAT
>NW_003852396.1:21205921-21259654 GCF_000181295.1 Otolemur garnettii | reverse complement strand
TTTTTTTTTTTTTTTTGCAGTTGTCATTGTTGTTTAGCTGGGCCCAGGCTGGGTTGGAACCCACAAGCCTCATTGTGTGTGGCCGGTGCTATAACCACTGTGCTATGGGTGCTGAGCCAGGGTACATATTATTAATGAACTTCATTTTACAGACAAACTGAGACATAGAATAGTTACATGTACTAATATAACTGTTTAATTCTCACACATATATACACTATCAATATCATGAAAACTGATTTTTCTGCTGAGAACATAGTGAAATAGGGAGAAATAAACAACCTGCCCAAGGCAATACAATTTAAGCGAGAAAGTTGGGTGTAGAGGAGAGTCTGGCCTCAGAGCCACCCACATCTCCATCCCCAGCCAACCACTGTACAGGGCCCAGGAGCTTTGCCAGGGCATTTGCATGGAACATCATCTGGGATGGCCACAATTTTTAAAACCTATTTTCAGGAGTGAGAAAAGAAACCCTTATTAATGTTCTTTCAGCATATATTTAATTTGTTGATAGTAGTGTCCTATCTCAGAAAGATTTTCCTCGATTGTATGTAATGCTATGGGGCTCTATTCATTTGCCTTGTTGCAAACTCACTTTATCTTTTCTGTGAGTATAAAGTAGCTCTACAGCCTCTATCCCAACTTTCTCTAGACGGTTCACTCATTCTCGGCATGAAGGCTTCTTCAACTCAAATCTCTTCTCAGATGTGCATCCAAACATAAGGTCCTCAGGAGACTTCCTACACTGCTATCAAAGTGGAATCTTGGCTATTCCTCATGTTCCTGCCTAAGGATTTTAGGTATGGAAGCATTCACATGAGGTTATGTAATGTAAGGCAGGGAGTTACTATCAGAGCAGGGGTGAGCTCCGTGGGGTAAGTGGATGTTTGGTTGCAATGCTGGCCTCATCATTCTTGTAACTACCCACAAGTAAGTCACTTTACTTCTCTGAGATTCAACAATTTATCTGTCAAAGAAAGGTTACTTAATCTTATCTCATAAAATGTTATAAAGATTAAAGATAATGCATGTGAAATGCCTTTTTAGCAAACAGCGAAGACTTCAGGTAATTTTAGACCTCTGAGAGGATATATGAGTAGAATTCAGAGTGTTTGTAAACTTGCATGGGAAAAATAGTTCCATCTGTATTTTCACTAAAACCAATCAAAATCTAGCATCTCCTTCAATTATAAATATAGACAATATAAATAATAAACCACCTTCACAGTACCTGTAACTTTGTTAAATAATTGCAGGCATTTTAGTATCACAGTAGAGGTGTGGTAGATACATTGAAATATTACAATAATTACTATTTTAAAACTATGGTATGGACCCACTGCCATATCTTTCTCTTTAATGAATTAAAAAGGGAGAACACACATTACTCTATTAACTTTCCATATTATTTGGACTAATATATTAGAATATAATTGATTGATTCATGCATTTTACTTTACACATTTGAAGACAGTTAGAGACATTCTTCTGAGAAAGGGCCATGGACTTCTCCAGATTGAAAAAGGTCATTAAAAGGGTTAAGAACTCAAGTTCTTCTTACCTCTTCACAGTCTGCTAATTGGTACTTAGAAATCGTAGCTGTTGATCATTATAGACCATGGGAACCTGGCTGTAGTGTAAGAATGAAAGAAGCAGGGAGATTTCACAGCACTAAGGGAGCTCCGAATATTGGAGGTTAGAAATTTAAGATGAGGTTAGAATTATTTACTTCACACCTGTTCATATTATTTCAATGCCAAGAATCAGAAAAACTTGCCAAGCAGGTTTTTCCCCTAATTAAGGCATTGAAACCCCCACTGAGTTCACCTGCTAACTCCAGGAGTTCCTGATTCCATAACATGAATCTTACCAAAGTGTCCCAAGATTTCAAATGGGGTCAAAGATCAATCTATCAGTTTACATTTGTCTTACCTTTCATTCAGATAAGTTATGCACCTAAACTTAAATCACAAAAACTGGGGGCCATTGGAGGCACTCATTTTCCTACCCAATGTAGCTTATTATAGTAAATAAGCGTGTGGCGTCCACCATCAGACAGCTTTGAGTTCACACTCCACTGTTTACCTGGGGAAGGTTCCTAATGCTCTGGGCCTCTGTTTACCCCACAGTAAAATAAGAGTATCAATACCCATTACACCGAACCCATTAAAGACCACATAGACTCAGAGTGGACTCTAGCTCAAGTCAAATACAGCCAATAGCATTTCACAACATAGTTATTTAGTTCTTTTCTTTCTTTTTTTTTTTTTTCTTTTTCTATAATTCTTACCTTCCCGTTACCTCATGGCTTAATGATTATTTTAGGCTTTTTCTTCAAACAACGTTATGAAAAGCTAATGCTTTGTAGAGTTGGTGAGTCCTGCATATAAATTCTACAAGCACCATAGACTTGTTTTGAGGCTGTGAACTGTCATTTCCTTTTTTGAATATATGTTTCTTTATAAGTGAAATAGTTTAAATAATGTCTAAGCCACATGTTTGTCATAAGGGTTAAATTACATATGTGAAGGTCCCTGACACAAAGTGGTTATTAGTAGCTAATTATATAGTTTTAGAGCAATATTTATCTGGGGTCCCTGGTAGCTGTGGGAGCGGGGGAAGTCATCTCAAATGGTCTGATTGTTACTGCTGGTGGAGGCGATAGGGGCATTTGCTGTTTTCTCCTAATATGAAATTATGATGGAAGAAAAATCTCTAAGTGTCACTAGACTTAAGTGCCTGGAGGGGATAAGGAATGAGAATTACTTAATATGTACGATGAATATTATAACTCTTGTGATGGTTACAGTAAAAGGCCAGCTTTCAGGTATGAAGGAATCCATGACAAAGTAGAATTCCATTCATGGTTTGGCGAATGCAACCAAGTCCCAATCAGCAAGCCAAATCCAACGGAAGATGAGAATAAAACTTAGGAGAATCATAGTACAATAATTTTCACATGTCCTCATTTGGGGGCTGTGACAGAACTCATGGCCTGTGTGTTATAATACTCATTTTGTAGAAGGATAACTGAGGCTCAGAGAGGCTGTTATTAACCCCAAATTATAAAACTAGTGAAATAAGCTCAACCTGTATCTGCACACAGAAATACCAATATCCCTCCCCCTACTTTGTAGCAGTGCTTGAGCAAGAAAGATAGGTCATGATATCCTAGTATCTTGATGAACAAGTCCTTATTTCATTTCAGATTTCTGTCTCCTTGTTTTTCTGTTCATTCTTTCTTTTTTGGTTCAGTGGCTCATACAATGTCCTCTATAAAAGAATGTTAACATTAGATTGGCCCTTCATTTGATCCTTGGCCTTTGGCCGGCAGAGCCTGAGACCCTTGGCAACGCATGCACGAGCACGCTTCCCAAGCTTGGGGTGGGCAATGTAGGCAAGTTGACTGAGTTTACAGCTGGCAAACTTTGGAATCTTGGTCTAAACCTCCTTGGGCTTTACAAGGGCCTTGAGCTCCAGGGTCAGTTCCAGCTCAGGCTCCCAAAGGTGCCCAGGCCCCCACAAAGGCTCCAGAGTAGAGGCATCTGTCTGCCATGAGGACAAAAGGACTGGTGTGACCTTTAGGCTGTCTATATGGGGTTGGGGTCCTCCTGTGCTATTGGTACAAATAAACCTGAGGCAGGATTTGTTAAAAAAAAAAAGTGTTAACATAGGAAAAAAAATTGATCTACTATTTGCCTATTTCTGTGGGACCATCACTATTAGCAAGAAAAGCATGCCTTTTATATTAATTTTCAATATTGCATAAAGGCAAAAATAGAGTTCCACTTGGGAGCACTTTAGGACGGAGTGTTCCCAGGTGGAACCAAACCCCAAGCCCTTTGTCCTAGTTTGCACCTGATTAACTACTCCAGTAATAACACAGAGTCCAATTAAGTTTAAGTACCTCCTCAGGTGTTTTGCAAAATCGATTCTGGTGTAGTTAAGCCCATCCACACAGGGAGGGGTAAATTGAACTACGTGAAAATAGCATCCCTTTTTTTATACAAAGTTCATCTGCCCCTGCTGTTTATTACCCACCTGAAGTCATAAGCTGGTGCTCGTGACACCCAAGTGCTTGCTGTATAAATTATGATTAATATGGAAAATAAGGAATGCACGCTCTTTATTTTCTCTGCACAGGTGTTACTGGAGACTGGGGAGGGGCTTCTGAGAAGTGAGTGAGAAGAGGATGGGACTATGATTTTTTTTTTTTTTTAGTGACATATATCCACCAAGGTCTGTGCTTCCCTTAGGTAAATAGAAACCTTAAGACACCTGGGGCAGATCACTGATAATTCCCTGGTGCTGCGGAAGAGCCCAGTAAAGAGGCCATCTGGCAATCAGCAGCATCATCTGACAATTTGCTAGGAGGAAACCGCATCTATTTAGTTGTGTGTGTGTGTTTTTTTTTAATCACTTTCCCCACACGATGGTAATTTTAATAGTATGATTCAAAGCGTTTGCCTCCAGTCGCTAATTATTCCAATCCAGACTACTCTCTCCAAGGTCCAATTACAGCAATGCCCCGGAGAGTTCAGACACACTTAAGTCTGTAGAGCAGTCAGTGTATCAGCTCTTTGTTTTATCTTCAGTTTGTCAAGGTTTGATGATTTTGCTGGATATTTTACCAGATGAGGCCATTATCTCCACTTGCCAGGCCAATCTTTCCTGCAAGATTCATTCATTCATTCAAAACTATTGATTAAATTCCTGCCGCAGTGAGACATTGTCCTGGGCAGTATAGATGGAGGGGAGAAGCTCATTCCTTACCATAGAGAATTTGATTTCTAGTATCAGGGATGTTAAAACACAATCAAGAATTACAATTGACAGAAAGCCAACACTGGGGCACCAGAGGGAGGCAGAGGGGTGGGGAGGTTTATTTCCAGAGGGGCAGGGAAGAGTCAAGAAAGGTGTCTTGGAGACTAAATTTCTAATGCTGAAAATTAAAGATTATAAGCTGTTCATGACATAAGTGGGTGAGAGGAATGGAAGTGCCCATGAGAGTTCTCTCCTGAGATCAGAGGTGTGATGGTGAGAATTCATTTAGTGTATTAGAAAAAAGGTGCCACCTACAAGGCTAGAAAGAGTAACAACTAACAGCTATCAAGGACCTACTACAATCCAGTCACTGTTCTAAGCACTTTATCTGTACTGATTTAATCAACTTAAATCCACTTATGAGGTAGAGTTATTATCTTTAGTTTTTTAGATGAATAAAGGTGAGGACTTGCCCAAGATCAAACAGTCAGCAGGAAACAGAACCAGGATTCACACCAAATAGTCTGATTTCAGAGCAATGTTCTGAATCACGACAAGCCATTCCAAGGACTTTGACAGGATCCAGTTTATGTGTTTAACCAGAAAAATTCTACTGCCCAATTTTAATGTTAGGGAAAAATATAGATCAATACACTGATACTTCAGTAGAACAGCTAGTCAAGAAAAGGTAACTTCAGCAGTCCAGAGAAGAGCTGATGAGATCGGTAATTATACTGGTAAAAACCATGGATAAAGATGGATTTCAATGTTGTTAAAGGGATTTGTTGAGGGAAGCTGGAAGAGAATGTGGGTAAAAGAGAAATGAGAGACGGCTTGCACTTTTCTGACATGGATCACTGTGCAGGACTAAGTTCATTATTTAATTTTTAAATACAACAATTCTGGTCATTAAGATATTTGCAGAGTTGATAAGCCAACAACCTCATTTTATTTATGTTGCAACTCAGAAATACCAGTTTATATCCAGGATGTAAGATTTAACTACTGCAGGATCCCATTATCTATGCATGAACTTTGTTTCAACACACTGTGTTGCACAGACTTCTTTCCCCCTCATAATATATACAGAAAATAATTCTCTCATCAATCTCACAAAACCTGCACATCCTGCTTTCAGCTCTACGATGACCTTTCCTTATTGCCTGAGTAATGCCTGCCTGGCCCATTTTGTAACAAATACAGATTGCTTTCCCTCTCCCTCTGCCTGGTGATGGGCCGATTAATAACAGCACAAGTGGCTGCTCCTTGAGATTAATTAATCACCTGTCATAATTGTTCAGCAGTTAAATAACTATTAATCTGGATGCTAGTCAGAGTGAAGGTTGACAGGGTTAGGAAAGAGAGGAGAGTTCTCACCATGAAATTAGGGTTAAGCTTTTGCTAAATTGCTGCTTTTGAAAATCAGGTTGTGATATGTTTGGGAAAATATCTCTTAAGGACTTTGTGTATATGGACAATTAAGGGATGGCAGGTCATTGCATGCTTATTATGTAACTATCAGAATGTGTTTCTTGGAATAATAATATAATTAGCACCATGTAAAGACGAGGTGGCATTAATCTGAGAGCTGTGAGTCAAGGGCTGTATCTGGAAAGGGCAGTTGTCCGAAGGACACAGAAAGATTCAAAAGAAGGAACTTCACTGAATTCATGGAGAGTGTAACAAAACTACTCTGACTTTCGCCTCACACAAAAGCAATACAAAAAGGGAATAGGAGGTGAGAAAACACATTTTGACATGATCTTCTGTTTTTCCTACCCATCCATAACTATGGAGTGGATAACAGAGAGTTTAGTAACAATCATTTGGGCTCGGCGCCTATAGCTCAACCGGCTAAGGCGCCAGCCACGTACACCTAAGGTGGCAGGTTCAAATCCCCAGCCCGGACCCGCCAAACAACAATGACGGCTGCAACCAAAAAATGGCCGGGCGTTGTGGCGGGCGCCTGTGGTCCCAGCTACTTGGGAGGCGGAGGCAGGAGACTCGCTTGAGCCCAGGAGTTGGAGGTTGCTGTGAGCTGTAATGCCACGGCACTCTGCCTAGGGGGACAGCTTGAGGCTCTGTCTCAAAAAAAAAAAAAAAAAAAAAAAAAAACAATCATTTGAATAGTTCAACATACAAATGAAGTTTGCTTCTGGTTCCCACGGAGAAGGCTTCTCCAACTCACCCCCAAGGAATGGGCACGTGAAGGATTTGGAAGGATTGTTTGGGAAGACATTCTATAGAAACTACCTCAAATGCAGAATCTGAAGGGTAGAGACCAACTCCGTCATTTCCATGGTAAAGGAGGTAAAGGATGTTCTTTTTCCCAGTCAAGATTTGGGAATATTGGCGGGATTTTTAGCTATGCATGTGCCAACTGCTGAAAGTTTGCAAGATGAGAGTTATATTACCAGGTTATCCTTTGGCAGAACCTGTTTCCTGCCCTAGATAATGTGAGCAGAGCCAAAAGAAAAGTCGGGGAAAGGGATACTTGGAGAACTTCCAGAATCAAGAACTACTATGGTAGAATTAATATTATTATTTCCTAATACTTCTATTATTGTGAATAGAAACAGGATCCGCTATCAAGACAGGCTAGTGTTAAAATGAAATTTTTTTGTTCTTGACCACTAGGTCTCACCCACTGTTTTAGTTGTTACCAAAATATCCAACCAAATTGATTATGCTGCTTTGGGAATACAATTTTACACAGTAAGAGACTTGGAAGAAATGCTTCTCTGTCATTTATTCTAATTATATGAGAATCGCTTGCATATCCTCTCCCTGAAGTGATCATTTTTCCAGGTAATACTCATCCACTGACGAGTCATAGACGTATCATGTACTAGCTATAAGTTCCTTTTACCCAATTCTGTTTCCATGAAACATCTACTTACTGGACCAAGGTCTATCCGTGCCTCAAATACACTGGCCTCTCATTTGTCTTCTCCCTTCCCTTTCACTTATTAAACCTCAAAGTCCTAAGATTTGGAGCAGCTCATTAAAGAAATGGATGGAAAAAAGAAGAGATAAAAGAGAACGTTTAGTGTTGATGTAAAATGGACGGTGGTGAGAGCAGGGTTCTTAGAATAAGGCTAAGTTTAATTCCTGACCAACTCTTACTAGCTTACTCACTTGGGTAATTACTAAACCCTCTGTTGTGTCTACTCCTTCCTCTATAAACCACAGATAAATTGCCTAGTTCATGGAGCTATCATAGGGATTTGCTTATATAAGATTTAATACTGTTACTGAACTCCTAGTGGGCATTTGGTAAATGAGGGGAAGGGAACCTTTTCATGTCAGAAAGCCGTTTTAATGAAGCTGTAATCAATTAAGGCTGAATTCAAGAAACTTCAGTTAAATATACTTAAAATTATTTCATAAAAATCTAAATACTATGTATTTGATAATTTCAAAAAATAAAAACTATTTGTTAATTCTAAAGTTAACCTTGACGACTTTGCTGTGTCTGCTTTTTGTTGGAAAGCATCTGAATGTTTGCCTGCAGCCTGGGGGTCCACGGTTCCCCTTGATCCTCTAGATAGGGGTCAGTCCTATGAGACATTGAGGGCTTCCTGGTTTGGATTAGGTAGAAGAATGCAGATTCAGAGCAATAAGTGGTTGAAAAGCAAGAAAATTTTTTTGGCATGTTGTGAAGGCAAGGGTAGTCCACTGCAGTCCACGTTCAACTGGATCTTCTTTCATAGCATCAAACAATGATTCTACAGTATCATGTCCTGAGACCGCAATCAGTTTCATCAACAGTTCTTTAGATGCACAGTGATATCAACTAAGTGAGGCTGAAATGTTAATTTGATTCTAATTTGATTCTCAAAGTCAGTGCACTTTTCTTTGTACTCCCCAATGAATAGGTCTATAATAGCTGCGTATTTTTTAAATTATTTTCATACACAGTCTTGCTCATCAATGACCATTGCTAACTGGGAAAATGTTCATCTGAAATGTTTTTTGGAAGAAGTGTTTTTTTTTAAAAGACAGACTTTTTTTTTTGTTTGTTTTGTTTTCAAAATTCTTGGACTTTTTGCTATATGTCATATATAGACTTGGTTTTCCCTTGCAAGGAAATATCTAAGTCATTTTGAATTACATGATATCACACAGAAATGATGCATTAGCATAGAAATCTTTCAATAATTCACACTGCTGATTCTGTTCTTCATAAAATTTAACTATCCATTCTCATAAAGTTTCAGCTAACTTTATGAATATTCTGTGACTTTAGGATGATAAGGCAAATCCACATTGAGTACACATTGTTCGACATTAGCATGTTAGGAAACCCACCAAGCCATGTTTCATTTGCATGAATATGGTGAACAATAACTACAATTTGTTGCAAAGTGTCACTTAAAATAATAGCTTTAGGACAGAGATTTTGCTGATGCAAGGTAACATGGAAATATTTAAGACCATCTTGATCTGTTAATATTTTTTAACGGTGCAATAAAATCCTTCATGTTTTCCTGTCCTGAAAGGCATACCATCTGTACATATACACACTAAATTTACCAAATTCAGTCCAAATTCACGACATTTACCTTGAAAGTTGCTGAAGATATATGTTCCCCATGTTCTGTTCACAAGAGTGCCCAAAGGGAGTGATTCATCACAGAAAAGAAAATTTCCTATTGTGACCTGAGTGAATTGTAACACCGAGTCAGTAGTGTCAGTTGATTCATCAGAAGCAATTGAAGAATGTGTATTATCCTTTGATCTATTGCACAAATTGTTTTGTTAAGCTGAAAGCTAATTGGTGTTCCTGATAATTATGATTGTCCCTGAAAGACATAATTGTTTGTACCTTGAAACATTCTTTAGGTCTAAGCATCCTACAACTTCAATAATGCCTTCTCTTTTCCCTGAGTGTGAGTATATAAGCTATTTTATAAGTTGATTTTGTGGCATTATTGCTAGGTCTTTTGACTGCTTAAGAGAATTAGCTTTTGTTTTCATCTTTTAATTTCTGCAATACAACCTTTTGTCTCTCCCTCTAAATTGTGATCCTTATGAGTGTCATAATGCTGATGAGCTTCGAATTTCTTTAATATTGATATTGCAGTATCTATCACAAAGCAAGCAAATTGTCTTATCCTTAGGAGAAACAAGGTAATATCACAATTCCCAATCCTCATTAGAAAATCTGTTTTCTTCTCTCAGCATTCTCTTGGTATTTTTTGACATGATAAGCTGTTAAGCAGCCAGAATTTAAAAATACCACCAAGCTGTGCAACTATTCACGAATCTCCCTCCATCAGAAACACAATGTACCACTGTCAACACCTGATAACAGACTGGCAGCCTCAACCCACATAAACTCTCACCAACCAGCCTCATGCAGCCGTGGTACCAGTCAGGCGAGTGAAGCTGAAATTAGATCCTGAAAATAGCAGTCATCAGTTTAGCTTACTAACATTCTGTTGTGCCTTTCAACCTGGGGAGATTATTTTGTTGAGACTTATTTAACTTTTTGGCATTTTCAAAATAAAATAAAAATATAAAATATGAACAAAAGTTATTAGTAAAAACAAAAGGATTTGTTTTCTAAAATTTGGATTCAGTCAAAGGGCTGCAGGTTCCCCACCCCTATGATAAACCTTAGGGACAGAGTTGGTTTAAGTCACAACAAGCTACTCTCTAGTTTGACATGAATCAGTAACATCATATGACGTATGTATGACTGCACTCCACGATCTGTCTCCAAGCCCAAAACCATTCTGTTGGCTAGTAGCTAGATCTATTGAGTTTATTGAGTTAATACAGAGTATTCTCTAAATAAATCGCTTATCCATTGAATTATGTTTCCCTAAAATTCATAGGTTGAAGTCTTAACCCTCAGTATTTCAAAAAGTGACTTTGTTTTTAGATTGTGTTTTTACAGAGGTAAATAAGTAAAAAAAAAAAAAAACATGAGGTGGTTGAGGTAGACCCCAATCCAATATGACAGGTCTGCATTTGAACATAGATATACACCTGAGGAAAACTGCATGTGCTGATCAAGCCAAATTTAGGAATGATGTTTCTACTAGCCAAAGAATGCCAGAGATTGCCAGAAAACCACCAGAAAATCAGCGAGAAGCATGAGACAGACTCTTCTAAGTATCCAAAGTGACCAGCCCTGAGGGTGCTGGGGTCTTAGACTTCTAACCTCCAGACAATAAATTATGGTTGTTTAAGCCACCTAGTCTGAGATACTTTATTATGGCTGCCTAGAGAACTAATAGAATATTGTATTATTTTCTTTCTACCTATTTTTACTTCTTTTTTTCTCAAATATTATCCTCTTTTATTATTTGTGGGTAAGTGTGATTGTCATCTCCCAATACATTGCAGGTAAGAATGTTTTGGCTGTTTTTACTTTTATCTCATACAGCAAAGTCAAGAGTGAGGTGAGAGGATTCAGGAAACATAGAAAATATTGCCACCATGCAAGTCATAAAATATTAATACATGGTGTTTGAGAGCACTGGCCTATTTTAAAGCTGTGAGTTCCTTAGGGACCTTGGTGTTTGCACATTGAATTTCTTCTTATGTCTGCTTTATCTTACCTTGATCCAAAAGTATTTCATGCTATACAAGGTTTGGCCATATACAGGGTGGACATAAAATTAGTGTGCAATTTAAAATAGTTTGACACAGTCAATTGCACATGAACTCTATGTCCACCTCGTATAGAAGCCCAAAGGCTAGCTGCTCAGTGGAGCAGAAGAGAAAAGCTCAGTCTGCCACTTAGTGTGCAGTCTGTTTATAGAAGAGTGGGCCAGAGTGGAAATGCATTTGAATTATGACAGATGTCTAGTTACCTTAACTTTTAGTGAATTACAGAAATAGGCAATGCATCTTTCAGTAAATCCTCAGTTATTCTACACTGAGCATCTGTGAGAATTGACCTGTAAATTACATATTCAAGAATATCAGAATTTAACAAAAGAATACATTATGATTGATGGTCTGGTGCCAGCGCGATTAATGATTTTTTATTAGGAAATACTACATTTGTGAGTCTGGTTCATGAATGTACGAGAGGTTCCATTAAACCATTTATCCTAAATAGATTGTTGTTCTATACACAAGTCTAGGACTTTAAACATGAGTTGACCTTCTAAATGCCCACCCCTCATATGCTTTAACAGATACTGGACAGAGAACACTGAAAACTTTTTTTTTTTTTATGTGCCCAGCTACCTCCAAGATAAAATAAAAATTCGTTAAAATGGCTTGGTGTCCTGCCACCTGCCTCGTCCACCATCTGCATGTCTCTTGGGATTTCCACTAGACATTTGAAAACTTGTCTAGTTTCATGAATAGGCCACATGGTTTCACATTCCTATCTCTCCACAACTGCTGCTTTCTTGCTCTGGAATATTCTCCTCAATTTGTGTGCTAGAGGTCCTCAGTTCACAAGCTCTCTTTTTCAAGAAACATGCTCTGATCGTGCTGTTAATCAACATGGTCTTTTTCTCTCATTCATCTTTTGTGCATTTTCACTATAGTGTTATAAATATCAGTCTAATTCTTCAGTGGACTGCAAGCTTCTTATGGGCAGGAATTTTGTCTTTATCATTGCTCTATTCTGAACCCCCCACATAAAAACTTAGAGAATGACCTTTCAGTATATGGGTAAGTGAATAGGTAATGAATGAAAACAATGAAAGAAGAGAAAGAGATAAATTATAAACTGATAATTTCCCCAAAGTTAAAGATTATACAGATAAATTTTATAGATATAAATAATTACAAAGATAATTTTCCTGATCTGTGTTTTTGTTTATGATGTTAAACTCTGGTTGCATGGATCAGCTGTCAGAATGAAGCCAATACTATGCATGCAAAGAGTTCTGTCTAAGCTATAGGGCAAGGTTGCATCCATTTTTTGAGCAAGTGTTAGTCTTTATAACTACAAAGAATAGAGGGGAGAGCCCAAGTAGAATAAAATCTGAATCTACATCTCTGTCTCTCTCTCTCTCCCCCTCTGTCGGTCCTACACAGAGCGATGAAAGAACCAAAATAATGGATCAGGACATTTGAGGATATAATCAGTGCTGATCAGCATCAACATATTTCTAGTCTTGGGAGATAATCTCATGCTAGAAAGTGAGTGAATCAGAAATGGAGTCTGTCTCCTCTCCCTGGAGTTCATCTAGAATGTGAAGGTCTCATGGGCCTTGAAAGCAGTGAGATATGATAGGAAATACCATTCTGTAGTTGGATGATAGACTAGTGCTGTCTGCTAATTTTTGCTTCTATTTCTATTTTTATTCCTAAGTTTTCAGTAATGAAATTTTGAAAAATAGAGGGTATCTCAGCTCTACAGTGGGATTTAATGTGGAACTCTGGCCTTTTGACTCTAAGAGGGAAAGGCTTAGCTCTTGTGATAAATGAAAAGATCCCAAGAGTTGGATAAACTTCCTGAGAACAGTAATAGATGTTCATGGTCCAGTTAACCTTCTTCAATGGAGCTGTCTCCTTTCAGAGCCCTAATATGGGTTTTATATCTTAAGATATGTTATCAAAAAACAAAATAAACCAACAAACAGACAAACAAAAAAAAGACGCTGTTATCTGCTACTCAATGCTTTCAGGGTTACCATTGACACAGTACCTGGCACAATGTAGGTATTGTCAATACATGTGTCTATCACTGTGGTTGTGAAATATTAGAGAATTTTCTTAATCACTCAAGAACTAATAAAAATGCCAGAAAACTACTACTTCAGACCATGAAATTTCTCTTTAAGATAGCAAGGATAAAAGGAGAAACAAATACAAATCAGAAAGATTTTCTTAAAGAGTTCTGACTCAATGTCTTCCATTTTACCATAGTTAATAACTTTATATTTCTCATCTTCCATTTAATTAAATAGGAGA
Source organism: Otolemur garnettii (assembly GCF_000181295.1). NCBI lineage: Eukaryota > Metazoa > Chordata > Mammalia > Primates > Galagidae > Otolemur > Otolemur garnettii. Next base: position 21,245,998 of record NW_003852396.1, on the reverse strand, counting down.
ATTAGAATTTATTATTCCTATATTAAAGTTTATTGTAAGAATTAAATGAGATAAATTAGTACCTTAAGTTAACAGTAAGTCTAATTGTAATTTAACATTTGGAGCACAGAGGGCCAATGGAGCAAAAATTCCTGTTCCTTTTCTGTAGTGTAGATACATTCTGGGATTTAATTACCCAGACAAGCACTGCAGGCCTCAGTTCCCTTATAGAAACATGGAAGCAAACGAACATTACTGTCATGTAATGCCAGTACATGACAGAACATTCATGCCAGCAAAACATGAGTGGAAATAATCTATATTACTTATGGATTTAGGTGTTTGAGAAGCATTGTCCCTAATTGTTAGAGAAATGCAAATCAAAACCACCATGAGATATCATCTAACCTCAGTGAGACTAGCCCACATCACAAAATCCCAAAACTGCAGATGCTGGCGTGGATGTGAAGAGAAGGGAACACTTTTACACCGCTGGTGGGACTGCAAACTAATACAACCTCTTTGGAAGGAAGCATGGAGAACCCTCAAAGAACTCTAGCTAGACCTCCCATTTGACCCTGCAATCTCATTACGGGGCATCTACCCAGAAGAAAAAATCCTTTTACCATAAGAACATTTGCACTAGACTGTTTATCACAGCTCAATTTACAATCACCAAAATGTGGAAACAGCCTAAATGCCCCCCAACCCAGGAATGGATTAAGAAGCTGTGATACATTTATACCACGGAATACTATTCAGCCATTAAAAAAGTGGAGACTTTACAGCCTTTGAATTAACCTGAATGGAAGTGGAACACAGTATTCTTAATAAAGCATCACAAAAATGGAGAAGCAAGAATCTCACGTACTGGGCGGCACCTGTGGCTCAAAGGAGTAGGGCACCGGCCCCATATATCAGAGGTGGCAGGTTCAAACCTAGCCCCAGCCAAAAAAAAAAAAAAAAAAAAAACTGCAAAAAAATAAAAGAATCCCATGTACTCAATTCTGATATGTAGTACACGGTGGGGGGTGGGGGAAGGGGAGAGCAGAGAGAGAGAGAAGGAGGGGGGAGTGTGGGGGAAAGGAAGAGCAGAGAGAGGGAAGGAGGGAAGAGGGTGGGAGAAGGGAAGAGCCTAGGGAAAAAGGAGATAGGGTGGGGGTCATAGTGTGTGACACATCTTTTGGGGGTGGGACACAATTGTAAGAGGGACTTTACCTAACAAATGCAGTCATAGTAATCTGGTTCTTTGTACCCTCAATGAATCCTAACAATTGAAAAAAAAATAAAAAGCAGCAGCAGATGTGATTTTCTCTCCATCTCATCTCTCTGTCTCAGCCTCAAATCAATGTCATTGACAATCTTGAAAGCAGTATCTTTAAGGGAATACAGTAGATCTACCATGATTCATAATCACTGAATTATTATTATACAGGGCAAAGCACTCTAGTTGGAGAAATGGTTATCTAGTTGGAGAACTCAACTACATATGCAAAAAACGTTTGTATAAACCCCAGAATTTAGAGATTATTATGTTTAGTGTTCATGACTCATAATAGCCAGATGTAGTAATTTGAAGTATAGTAGAGCTTAAACAACAGCCTAAAATATATGGCACTGGCTTAGCATCCAGGTAATAGGAATCAAAGAAACAGAGCAGTTCAGAAAGCTGGAGATTTCTGTTTTACTGTAACACAATATGTGGTAAAAATAATGTCCCTGCTGGCCCTATGGCTCTAGAGGGAAATTCTTAGATTAAGTCAAGTGTTAAAGTATGTGGCTACTACTGGCTATGCAAAGTATTCTACAAAAGAAATAAACTAAAGCAAGGATTAGAAAAATTTAAGCAGAGATCATTGGACATAGACAAAGTCTAGAGATCAAGGGAATTATAGATTGGAAAATTTTGCTGCTTCTGGGCTCTCAAATAGGAAGATATAATCTTGTGGGCGACTTGGACCAACAAGATGCATTAAGTCTCCTTAAACTATTGCGCCTCAGTTCTGTTACAAAAGCCATATTATATGTGGTACATGTCACTTCAGTGCATCGTCAGATGACTTCAAGATAGGTATTACTATGTTTAAAAAGAGAGAGAGAGACATATGGATGACAAAGTTGAGGAACTAAGTGTATTTGAGGATTGTGTCTAGTAAATAATTCTTGATGTGATTACAGCCCACAGAACTGATACAAACACATAGTTAAAAGTTTGCTTTCGGAGGAAATTGTATTACCTAACAAACCGCAGCCCAGATTTAAAATTTCCCTGGCGTTCTGTCATTAATATAGCTCCTGGATCTCTAAACTTGCTTGGGCATAGAGTAGGCTGAGAAAATCGCAGACACGTGCAAGATAATGAAAGAAGAAACCTTGAAAGAGTGAATCCAGGAACAGTTAAGAACAACGATGTAGCAATTCCTCCCAGAAGGCATTATCACTATCTAATCAAGAAATTTTCCCTACCACAGAAAAAAGATTCTTTACAAGGCTGGTCCATGGGCCAAAGGAGAAGGGCGCTGGCCCCATATGCCGGAGGTGGCAGGTTCAAACCCAGCCTGAGCCAAACAAGAAAAAAAAAAAAAAAAAACTACAAGGCTGGTCCTGGAGAAGCTCACTATTGCTGTAGACTAGTGACCATTAAGTATCTCTTATTCCTTTATTTTCCAAATGAGAGTTTTCACTTTAGTTATTCTGTAGCTGTTTTCTGCACTGTATACTGGGTAAGGAATGTGTAGGCAACTTGTCTTTAAATTCAGTTTGTTTATCAAGTGATACAGAATTACGTCTGACTTGCTAGAAGAGGACTCTGATCATCCAGAGGTTTAGTCTTTGAGATGAGTACAGGAGCTGGAGGGCATTTAGGATTTTCTTTTGGGGGAGCAGGGGGCAGTGATTATGTTCTGTGGTTAAAGAAGGTGCACAATGACATTTGCTAGCTGGAGGGGCTGGCCTTAGTAGAGACAGCAGCAAACTATCCACCAAGGATCTGTGTCCTCTCCATAGAGTACAGACTATTTTTTTCTGAAGAACAGGTGTCCAGCCTAGAACTATAACTTCCAGGTGTAGTTCTTTCATCAACTCAGACCCATGAACTAATGGACTAGAAGCAGATGTGATGTGTGTCAGTTCTGGGCCAAGGTGAATAAAAAGGATGTGAACAAGAAGCTCTTGTTCTTTTCTTATCTCTAATGTGAATGTCATATAGTAAAGTGGGCAGACGTTGAAGATATGGAAGTTTCCTGAATAAGACCTAATTCTCTAATCCCAGAACCTACAGGAAGAGGCAGAAAAATAGAACAAAAGTCCCAGTAGTGTGCAGTTGACAGAAACTTAGACAAGAGCTTATTGTATCAAAGGACATCTGACCCCACCAGAAATACTAAGACCTGATGTGATTGATGGTGTCTCTATAAAACCTGGTTATTTTGTTCCTTTATCTTTCCTCAATACTGTTGAATAATTTTTTAAAAATACGGTCAGTTTTGGTCAGTTTTGTCAGGCGGTCTGGAAATGCCAACTTAAAGACCAAGAGAAACAGAAAACAGCAGACATTTCAGAAGAGAAACAAATTATGGCAGCTAACATGCCGTGGTGACAGTGGGACCAGCTATCAGGAGAAAACATTTAGTGCAAATTTTCAAATATTGGATGTAACTGGTAAGATCATCTTTTTACTGAGAGATAGAAAAACAATGTTTTGTTACTGGGAGAGGGTCTTAGATGCCTGACTAGTGACACTGTTTGTCGGACTGTGCCAGCAGGAAGGCAGGCCGCAGGACAGAGGAGAAGCAAGAAGAATCAGAGCTCAGGCGTGGGTACGGAGAGAAAGTCAGAGCTAGCTGGGGATGCCATGGAGAAAAGTGCAGAGCTGAGAAGTCAAAGGTAAAGTGGAGAAGATGCTGTGTGGACACCCAGAGAGCTCTGGAGCCCAGCAAAAGGACTCCCCTGTGACTCACAGGTGCCTTTGGTGAACATCAGAACACTAAGTATTATGAAGGCTTTTCCACCCTCCACAAGCCCAGGCATGGCAATATGAATCAGGGGTGGAGGGCAAGCTAGTGAGTCCCACGATTTTTGGCAGCCCACGTGGGTCACCTGCTCCCCTACCCCAACCCCGCAGTGCCACAAGAGGCCACACAGTGCCAGCTGTGTTCCATTCAGACACTTCCCCCAGCACATCCCCTATCAACTGCAACTGAGCAAGCAGTGTGAGCTGAAGCTGTCTGGAAATTAGGTCGTTCCCCCACCCAGTAGGACCACAGCATAGTCTGAGCTAAGAAGCTCACAAAGGGCCACTTCTCACTGTTTGAACTTCACATCCCAGGGTGAGGTTCCCTCAGAAAGGGGGGACCCACTCCTCCACTCCTTGAGGACTTATGATGGACGGACAGGTGTGAATAATTTGGGAACATCCTGTCCACCTGCAAGTGGCAGGGTCATTCAATAGTAGCTCAGATAAAGGAGCAGGTCTCTGTACACTCCAGATCTGAGAGGGGCCGTGGGATGCAGGGGAAAAGTGTGAGAGTTGGACTCGGTGCCAAGAAGCTGTCATATCCAACAGGAGAGTGTAGTGGGGTGCTGAAGAATGGATATCTGGGGGTGTTCCTGTTAGGGGACTGCCATATTGGATATGGGTTGGCGTTGCCCCCAGTTCCATGATGACCAAACACCTCACACTCAGTCACAGCTGCGGACTGGTGCTGCCGCCCCTTCCCCAATTCCTTACAACAAGAAGAGAAGTTTGTGGGACAGTCCCGCTTTTCAACAATTTGTCCTGCGTCCTGCGGCGTTTTAAAAAAGTCCTGATTTTTGGAAAGAATGCACAAACGGGCGGGAGAACAATAAGGTTTTTGGCTGCCATGTGGCTATTTCGCCAGAATATGAGTTTTATATTATTTTTGTTAATTTTATAATGTTAAACTGTAATAATAACAAATAATTGCTGAGAAGTGATTATCGAGAACTGCTTATCAAAGTTTGCATTGTTGTCAGGCCCTGCCCCGCCCCCCGCCCCGCCTTACCCTTGTTAAAATCTGGTCACCCTAGGTATGTGCTATAAACAGAGGTGCCCACAGATAAAGAGGGGGCCCCCTCCTCTTCCTCCAACGACTGGCAGTGGAGAAGAGGTACACGACTTTGGAACGCCCTGCCCACTGTGTTTTGCAGAGATGAATGCTAGGAGTTCAGACACACAGAGGAGGGTGTGGTTTGAAAGCTACACTCGGGAGGTGAGGGAGCACATGTGAAATGATCTGCTGGGAGGGTTTGTGGGAGGCCAAGGAGTGGCAATCTGGGGGAGTGCCCACTTCTCCTTGCAGATATACTGGGCTGCTAGATGAAGGTGGAAAGATCCCAGCTGGGGTTAAATCACGCAACATAAAGGCCCCCCACTGTGAGCCTTCCCAGTTTGGAAACACATCCTGACCCTCATACTCATGGCTCCCCCGAGTGGTCAGAGAAGTATTTTCTGAGCTCAGCAGAGGCTTTGCAAAGCCTTTCAGGATCCTTCAACCTAGCAGCAAACTGCCTTGCTCCTCCTCCCAAGTGGTGGTGGAAACAAGCAAACTCCTGGGAGCTTCAGGATGTCTCCTAAAGCTTGGAGCATTTACGTACTCCACCTGGAGGACCAAAATCTCTGCCAAAAGCACAAAAGACCATCTCAATATACAAACATCAACTAATGACAGGGAGAACAAGTCTATAGGGCTTCAGAGCATTGCTGTTAAAGCATTCATGTTGTTGCTGATGTTTACTCACAAATATCACACACCCCCCAACCAATATCAGAATTTAAACTGGTGTATCCAGCACAATTCGTGCTACAGGAAAGAGGCAAAGGCAGCAGAACAGAAGCCACCTAGAGGGTCATGAAACCTCCTAGAACACCCCACAGGAAACCCAAGACCTATGCTCTTCTCTCTGGAATGCTCAGACCTGTCTCTGGGGACTCAGGAATAGTCCCACAAGCCAGGCCCAGTACTGCCAGGACTGGGTCAAGAGGCCAGATGAGAAGACATCAGCAAAAGAACTTCAGAAGTATGAAGAATCAGAGTCACCCCCAAAGGAAATGACACTTTCACAATGCATGCCAACTAAAATGAAAATATCAAATGACAGTTAAATGATTCCTAGGTGGGATTGTAAGGGAGTGCAAAGAAATAAAAGAGAGAATGAATGGACGCAAAGAATCACAAAACAATACAGGAAATAAATAAAACATTCACTAAAGAAGTTGAATTATTTAAAAAAATCAAACAGAACTTCTGGAAATGAAAAATCAATTCAAAGAAATACAAAACAGAATGAAAAGTTTTAAGAATAAGATAGAGCAGGGGGGCAGAAAGAATCTGAGAGCTTGAAGACAACATCTTGGAATTGAACGAGTCAGTCAAAGGTAGAGAGAGAAATAGTGGAGGGAACGACATCTACAAGGAATATGGGATGATGTAAAGAGGCCAGAATCAGGCAAATCCCTGATGGTGAAGAAGAAAACACAAAAAGGGTGGAAAACCTATTTGAGGAAATAAACGTCCTTCATGTTCACATGGATGGAGCTGGAAAATGTTCTTCTTAGCAAAGTATCACAGGAATGGAAAAAAAAGTATCCAATGTACACACACCTATTATGAAATTAATTTAAACCTTTTTATATGAAAGCTATAACCTAATAACAACCTAAGGATATGGGGAGGGTGGAGGGAGGGGGGAGAGGGTGGAGGGAGAGGGATTTGAGGGATCACTTCTGTTGTTCATCTTGCAAGGGTACAAGTGAATCTTTCTATGAGTAGAATATGAATGTTTTGACATAATAACTAAGAAAGTTACATGAAGGCTATGTTAACCAGTTTGATGGAAGTGTCTTGGATTGTGTATGAAAACACCACACTGTACCCCCAAAGTGCATCAATGTACACAGTTACCATTCAATAAAAAAAAAAAAATAATGAAGCCATGGTCTTGCTTGAAATCTAGATATCCAGGTACAAGAAGCTTAACAAATTCCCAGGAGATTCATGACAAAGAGGCAATCACAACAACTTACAGTCAACAGACTGTCTGAAGTTAATACAAGGGAAGAACTTTTGAAGGCCATGAGGTGAAAATATCAAGTAACTTACACCACTAATACCACCAATAAACAGGCTGAGAATCAAATCAAAGACTCAATACCCTTCACAATAGCAACAGAGAAAGTGCCTAGAAATATATTTAACCAAGAAGGTTAGGTTTCTATCAAGAGAACTATGGAACATTGAGACCAGAAATTGCATATGATATAAAAAAATGAAAAACCATGGTCATGGTTTTGCAGAATCAATATTGTTATAATGACCATGCTCCAAAGTGACTGATTCATGGGTTCAATGTAATCCCCATCAGAAAACCAAAATATTTTTCACAGGTCTAGAAAAAATATTTCTATGCTTTGTTTGGAACCTGTAAAGAGTCTGAATAGCCACAGCAAACTTGAGCAAAAGGAATAAACCTGGAGGCATCACTTTACCAGGCTTTAAGGTATAATAAAAGTCTATAGTAACCAAAACATCTTGGTACTGGCACAAGAACAGAGATATAGCCCAGAGAAACAGAATTGAAGGCCATCCACATCTTCCCATCTCACCTTTCACAAAACATACCATAAAATACACCAGGGAAAAGAATATATTTAATACATGGTGCTGGGAATGTAGGATATCTATATACAAAAGATTGAAACAGGAATGATATCTCTTATAACTCACTAAAATTAATTCAAGATGGATAACATATTTAAACCTAAGACATGAAACCATTAGAATTCTAGTTCTAGAAAAAAATCTAGTTCTGGAAAAAAAAAATTCTCCAGTTCTGGAAAAAAAATCTTATAGATAGAGTCCTAGGCAAAGAATTTATTAAGAGGACCCCAATGGCAATCATAGCAATAAAAAACATGAAGCAATGGGCCTTGATTTAATTAAAGAGCTTCTGCACAGCTTAGGAAACAATCAACAAAGTGAATAGACAATCTGTGGAAGGGGAGAAAATACTGTATGCTACACATCTGATAAAGGGCTAACAACCAGAATCTACAAAGAATTGAAACAAATCAGCAAGAAAAAATTAAACAATTCCATGAAAAGTGGGCAAAAGACATGAAGAAAAGTTTTTCAAAAGTAGACTAGAAATATATGAAAAATGTTCAATGTCACTAATCATCATGCAAATCAAAACTGCACTGAAATATCACCTCACCTCAGTGAAAATGGCTTTTATCAAAAAGTCCCAAAACAAAAGACACTCTTCGCATGTGGATAGAAGGGAACATTTGTACATTCTTACTGGGACTGCAAACTAGTACAAACTCTGTGGATAACAGTATGGAGATTCTTCAAAGAACTAAAAGTCACCCTACCATTTGATCCAGCACTCCCACTAGTACGTATTTACCTAAAGACAAAAAGAAGTCACTTTACCAAAAAGATACATTTACTTGAATGTTAACTATAGCACAATTCACAATTGTAAACATGCCCAAGTGCCCATGAATTTATAAGTAGATTACTAATATAGGGTATATGTATATACTATGGAGTCCTATTAAGCTATTAAAAATGTATTAATTAGTTTTATATTGATGTGGATTGAACTGGAGACCATTCTTCTTAGGGAAGTATTGCAAGAAAGGAAAAACAAACACCATATGTACTCGCTGTGAATTTGGACCTAACTGAACCACACTCGTGCACATATAGAAATAAAACTCAGTGGTAACTGGGTAGCTGTGAAGTGGAAGGAGAGGATGGGGGAAATCAGACCTGGTGGGGACAGTGCACACTGTTTGGGTTATGGGTAGGCTTACAATTTTGTCTCAAGCAGTACAAAACCAATCTATGTAATATAGACATTTATACACCTGTAACATTCTGAAATAACAAGGGGAGATGAAGAAAGCCTATAAGTTTTTTACCTACCTAGAAAAGAAAACAGGAGATAGACTACACCAGGAATCATTTTCAGTCTTCTGATAGAAGTTTTATAGTGAAAAGGACACAAGGTTTCGGGCCAAAAAGACTTGGATTTTGGTCCTCACTCCGTGACCTTGTGGTTTCATGGTCCCCACGCAGTGACTTTATTCTCCCATCTCTATTTCTTTGGGTGTATAATGAAAGTAGTAATATCTACTGCACAGGAGTAGGACAGGGTTAACGTTTATAAAGATCTGTGTCAAGGACATGGTATGTACAGAGTAGAAAGTACCCAGGATGAATTTATATACAAGTAGCTCCTTGTTCAGCGACATTAGTGTCACTTAAGTTATTTATGAAACACGACAGAGGACATTGTGATCACGCTTTTTTAAAATGTATTCCTAAAGCTTTTTGAAGTGAATTTTTAAAATATGTTTCCAATGCTTTTAGATATTTTACATATAAAGATAATCTAAGAACTACATATTTAATAAATACCTCTCAATCAAGGGGAGGTATTTATTGCTAGTTATTGGGGGTATTTATTACCTCCCAATAACTTAGCAAGTCTGACTTAACAGATACTTTAGCTATAGATCTTTAACGCTGTGGACTCATTTTCCTTTGGTGGGGGAGCACTACGCTATAAAGTTCTCACTTTCCTGAAAAATTGCATCCTTGTATATTTTACAAATTGGTAAGAAAAATGCAAACAACGTTTAGGAAATAATGCGTGGATCTCCATCCTGTCTCTGACATCTACTTGTTTTTCTTTCTTTGTTTCTCATCCCATACCCCTTCTTCATAGACTAGAAATAGATAACATTTGACAGAAAAAGAGAATTGAGGAAATGACAAAAAATGTTAGGCCTGATTTGTTCTCTAGGAATGAAGAAACTTCTTTGACAATCGTTTAATTATCCCAAAATCTGAAAACTCCTATTCTTGGTGGCAACTTGCCTTTTTGCTAGCGGCACTTGCTTTCTGCCCTGTCTTTTATTCCTTTCCATTGTGACATTGTAAGGTAAGGTCGCAGCCAGAGGGAGGTCCTATAAATCCACCTCACTAGCAGACATTGAATACTTGTGATCTCAGATGGTCTTTTCAGGATGTCACCCTCATTGCACAAACTGACTTGAGTTAATCTTTACAAAATGACATAAAGACTTTTCATTTTGGGGTTCTTCAAGAACTGCTTTATATACTCTCACGTGATTGGAGCTGTGGTTCATCTGCCCAGTGGTTGGTGACGACTGATCTTTTGCCTCACTCTGGAAATACAGGTTCGGTTTTCCTGGGGTCTTCTGATCTCTTTCATTCATAACCCTTTAGAACAAACATACCTTCTTCCAAGTTTTAATCTGTGCCTATTTCTATAACTGGCATCATTTCATTAAGGTCAACTTGGAATGCTGCTGGGAAGTTTTAGAAAACTTTAATATGAATAAGATTACCCATTTGAGTATTACTTTAGAACAAAAATTAAAAAAAAAAAAAAACTTGTAAGAAGGTACACTGTCCTGTCTGCCAAAAGAACGATCACTTTTTAAATTTTTAAGTCCACCCTCTTTGATTTCCATATGTCAGGAATTAATAAGCGCCATCTTTTTAATTGTAGGCCTTGGTGGAATATTCAATAGCCTGGGTTATTATTAAAATGAGCTAGAGAAACTCTTTCTTTTGGGTATGTGGGATAAGATGTGCTTTTTTACATTTAACTCATCTCCTTTCCCTGAAGAAGGAAGATAATTAACCTTTTAGAGTGATAACTTTTTGCCAAAAATTCTTAACAAAGAAGAAAATGTTTGATTATGGTTTTCAATAATGACCTCTATGTCTAACTACTGAATAAAAAGAAAGCTAGAGACTTAACATTTTGGATATTAATTTAAGACTCTTTCAAAAATCTGGTTTATGAATAGAAATTACATTAAAAACTGGTTGTGTTAATTCTTTGATGATAGTTCCCTGATGATAATTTAATTGAACCTATTGGAATGATTTAATTTAGTTTAAAAACCAAAATACAAAAATTGGGTTAGCATGGTTCTTTGATTAGTACATGACTTGAGTTTAGTTTTTCATGATTTAAAGATGGTAACTGATATAAATCATTATGATTGTGAATATGACCTGTCCTTTTATTTATCAGAATTGTTATGGTCTATTAAAATGGAAAATTGGATATAACACATGTATTGGGTTTTTTTGGTATATTGATAAAACTAATTATGTCCTAATTCTAAAGTTAAACTTGGTAAATAGATCATCTATTTAAACTTAATGACAGAGATAGGTTCTAAGAAATGTATCCTTAGGTGGTTTTATAGTTTATGTGACTGACACTGAGTACAAGTATGTAAACCTATATGTCACAGCCTATCACACGCTTAGGCTCTATGGACGCTGCACATAACTCCTAAGTTATAAATCTGTAAAGTTCCTATGCTGATAATTGTAACACATTGGTAATTATTTATGTACATAAACATATCTAAACATAAGAAAAGTATGGTAAAGTACATATTATAATCTTATGGGATCACCATTATATATATGGTCTGCTGTTGACAAAAAACATTGTAATGCAGCCCAAGATTGTGTGTGTGTGTGTGTGTGTAATAGTCTTTTTAGGCTGCCATAACGTAATACCAAAGTCTTGATACTGCTTTTATTCTCTCCAAGTGGATTTCATATAGTGACAGTAGAAATAGATTATGGATCTGTTCCCGTTATTTTATGTCTATTCTTGGGGTAGAGCAAAGCTTTTCTCATTGGAAATCCACAGCTTTAATAGAAAAAGGATTGCCTGACATTTTTTTTCCACCTGGGCACAAACTATCTTTTTAGGCTACTGTTAAAGTACTTCCTCTCATTTGAAACTCTGCTGCCCATATTACATTCAATATGAAGGTGAGGTAAAAGGATAAAATTCTATAAGTTAAAATAACTAGTATATACCACAGATAATTTTAAAATAGGTATTCATATGTGTACACAAGTGTTTGTAACTGCTCTGTTTACACAGCCCAAAGGAGCCAGGTGTGGTGGTGCATGTCTGTGATCCTAGTACTCCGGGAGGTTGAGGCGGGTACATTCCTTGAGCTCAGGAGTTGGAGACCAGACAAAGCAAGAGAGAGACCCATCTCTACAAACCAGAAAAAGCTAGGCAGGCATTGTGGCAGGCATCTATAGTCCCAGCTGCTCGGGAGGCTGAGGCAAGAGATCTCTTGAGCCCAAGAGTTTGAGGTTCCTGTGAGCTATGTCATCATGGCACTCTACCCAGGGTAACAGAGTGAGACTCTGTCTCAAGAAAAAAAAAAAAAAAAAAAGCCAAAAGGTGTAAACAACCCAAATAGCCGTCAGTGGCTAGCTGGCTAAATAAAATGTGGTATTTATTACAATAGAATAGTATTGACTTTTAGGAAGGAATGAAACAATGTGGGTGAACCTTCTTTCTTTAATAAAAAATGAAAGAAGCTAATAAAATACAGTCATACTTTGTATGATTCCATTTATATGAAATATATGGAATGGGTAAAGCCATAGAGACACAAAGCAGATTAGTGGGTTCCAAAAACTGGGAATGGGGAAAATGAGAGGCAACTGCTTAATCAGACCAAGGTTTCTTTTGGCAGTGATGAACATATTTTGAACTTGATAGAGGTGATCTTTGTACGTTATAGACGTATTAAGTGCCATTACATTTTAAACTTTAAAATAGTTAATTTTAGGTTATGTGAATTTCATCTCCAAAGAAATACAAAACAACAATAATAAAATCCTGGCAGTTTAAATTACTCAAGCTTTCAGAAAACTTGGAACTTCCTTGGCCCAAAGTGTTGCCTACAGTCTTAATGATGATAGTGACAACTCTTTTGCAATTGTGTCTCCTCTCTGTGTGTGAACTAAGAATTCTAGCCATCTGGGAGTATTTTCAGTATTTCTAGACACTGCCTTCTTACATGGTGATATAAGTAACTCTTACAAAGGACTCCTGTGATGTACTCAGTCTCCTTATCAACCCGTATAAGCAGCTTGTCTTCTAAAGGTTCCTTTCCTGGAATTTCTTCTTTATTTTAAACCCAGAGACTTCATCTTTTGCAAGAGATCTCAGAGAAAATTATTCTGAATCTTCAATGGAAAGACTTTATCAGGTACTGTTGCCATCTTCCTCAGTGCTGGAACCCCTGAGTGCTTGTTCTTGGATCTCTCTGTCTTTATTTGAGACATACACCAATCCTTTAATCACAAAAAGACTTTAAACTGGTAGCTTTAAACTAAGGATTCTTAGGAATTCTAAGTACTCCATTAATTACACAGCTTTGTGTCTGTCAGTTATAATTATTATATTAACTTTTCCCATTTTCAACCAGAAGCCCTTTTAAAAGATCCCTCTTTAAAAGTTCAAGGCAAGAGTCAAAAACTCTGTAATATCCTTTGCAAAGTTCCCCTTTGTAGACAGTACAAAGACCCCTTCCAAGTGGTGTTCTCCTTTGCTATAGTTGGTTTAAAGTAACTCAGCTTCTCTTGATGAACCAGTTTCTCAGGTGAGTCCATTAAAATATCAACACCACTTTTTGAAGATCTAGAAAAAATAGTTCTACACTTCATACGGAATCAGCAAAGTCTCTAAATTTCCAAAGCAACCTTGCATAATAACAAAGCAGGATCAGACTTTAAGCTGTACTACAAGGCTAAAGTAACCAAAGCAGCATGATCCTGGTCTAAAAACAGAGACCTACAACTATGTATAGAACAAAGAACCAGAGATGAAATCATCCTCATATTCTTATCTAATTTTGGACAAAACAGACAAAAACATACACTGGGGAATCCCTGCTCAATAAATGGTGCTATGAAAACTGGATAGCAATATGTAAAAGACTAAAACAGGATCCACACCCCTCACCACTCATAGAAATTAACTCAAGATGGATAAAAGACTAGACTTAAGGCAGGAACCTATAAGAATTCTAGAAGAAAATGTTGAAAACTTCTTATAGATATTGGCCTAGGCAAAGAATTCATTAAGGAGATCCCAGAAGAAATCATAGCAACAAGATAAATAAATAAATGGGATCTGATCAAATTAAAACACTTTTGAACAGCCAAACACCCAATAAAAGAGCTAATCCCTTATATCATTGGGCAAGAGAGATGAATAGAACCTCCTTGAAAGAAGACAGAAGAATGACTAACAAACATTTAAAAATGTTCATCATCCCTAATTATTAAAGAAATGCAAACCAAAACCATCCTGAGATATCATCTAGATATCCCCAGTGAGAATGGCCCACATCACAAAACCTTAAAACTGCACATGTTGGCATGGATATGGAGAGAAAGAACACTTTTACACTGCTGGTGGGCTTGCAAACTAATACAACCTTTTTGGAGGGAAGTATGGAGAAACCTCAAAGAACTTGAGCTAGACCTTCCATTTGATCCTGCAATCCCATTACTGGGCATCAATTCAGAAGGAAAAAAAAAAAACTGTCTTTTTATCATAAGGACATTTGCACTAGACTGTTCATCACAGCTCAATTTACAATCGCAAAATATGGAAACAGCCTAAATGCCCCCCAACCCAGGAATGGATTAATAAGCTGTGGTACATGTATACCATGGAATACTATTCAGCAATTTAAAAAAAAATGGAGACTTTACAGTATTTGTATCAACCTGGATGGAAGCAGAACACATTATTCTTAGTAAAGCATCACAAGAATGAAGAGGCATGAATCCTATGTATTCAAATTTGATATGAGGACAATTAATGACACAGTGGGGGATGGGGAAAGGGGAGAGCAGAGAGAAAGAGAAGGAGGGAGGGAGTGGGGGGAAAAGAAGAGCAGAGAGAGGGAAGGGGAGTGGGGTCTCAGTGTGTGACACACATCTTCTACCCTCAATGAATCCCCAGCAATAAAAAAAAAAAAATGTGGGCAAAAGACAAGAACAAAAACTTTTCTAACAAAGACAGACAAATACATGAAAGAATGTTCAACATCTCTATTCGTAAGTGAAGTGAAAATCAAAACTATGTTGAGATATCACCTAACCCCAGTTAGAATGGCTCACATCATAAAGTCTCAAAGCAACTGATGTTGGCATGGAGAAAAGAACTCTCACTCACTGTTGGTGAGACTGAACACTAGTCCAAGCCCTCCGTATGTGGATCATTAAAGCACCTCTTACTGGCCCTTCTGCCTCCAACTTGCCCTGTTCTTGCCCTCAACAGTTTGTTCAGAGCTCTCCTGTCAGAGCATGTCAAGCCTCTCCTCAAAAGTCTCCAATGACATCAGAGTCACAGCCTGATCCCTAATATTATATTATCTCCCCAGCCCTTTTAATTGTCAGGCTATATTTCCTATTGCCCTCCTCCTTGGCGTTACTCAAATACAATGAGTGGGACCACTCCTGTTTGAACAATTTGTTCTTCTGGTTCTCTATAACTAAAATGCATTTTCTCCCAGATATTTGTGTGATTTCCTCATCTCCTCAGATCTTTACTCAAATACCACCTTTTCAGTCAGACTTTCAAAGGTCACCCCATCCAAAACTATCAGGGACAAGACACCTTGCCTCCTCCTCCACCCATTCTGTGCTTTTTGACTTATTTCTTTTTATTTAGCATTAAACATATCATTTCTTTAGCATTATATATTTATATAATATTTTTCCTTAAAAATACATGTTGGGAGAGATTTTGCCTCCATTTTTAATTTTTCTTCTTCTAGTTTATCCTAATCACATAGAACAATGGTTTAATCCAAAGTGAACACTACTTATTAACAAATCTAGACATACTATAATTAGCGAATCATTAAATACTCCATTACATTAATCTATACTTATACATTATGGAGGGTGGACTGGGGGCTTGCCTCTTCACCCTTTAGGTTCTTATCTTAGATTGTCCACTGCTGACACCATTTAGAAGATCACTTTTTGTTTTAGGAAGTAATATTGGCTCATCTTCAAATTTATTATCAGCTTTAAAATGTCATCATTCTGATCCTCGTGCTTTGTTTCATCATTGTATTAGTGATTATGACTCATGTATACCCAGTGCTTCTACATGACCTCAGACATCAGCTGTGGACTACTAAGACTGTTTATCACACATTTCATTGTAAAAAAAAATCAGTTCCTTTTCCTACTTGCTCATCCCATATTGCACCTTCATAGTTGAACCTATTTCCCCCAACTGAATGGCAATATGGAGACCTGACTCACTGCTTAATGCACAGTAGGTACTCCCAATTATTTGAAAGTTTTAGACAAAGTGTTAGACACATCGTACCCTGCCTTCACCTGTAGATGGAAGGATTTACCTTGATATTTTGTAGCTCAATGCCTAATACATAAATAGATCTCTGATAAATATACATGTCCTTTATATTCCCTAGATCAAGCATTCAAAGTAAAATCTCTTAACATAATCAGTGTTAACTTCCCTGCTTTTCATTAGATACGTATTGTAAGGTTGAGATGTCTTGGTAACCGTCATAACTCTCACCATGTCTTAACCAAAAATAAACATGTCTCACCTGAGGCAAATGTAGCAACACTCACCTCTCGTACACTTGTTACCCTTATGCTGATTTTCTTGTTCTTATATGTGTCCTTTCATCCTTGTCCCTCAATTCTATTTCAAATTCTTTCAAACTAAAAGTTTTCCTTGAGTTGTCTGCTTGGTTTTCTGTTTCACTCTGAACATGGAGATACAACCTATGCTGCTTTTAAACTCCTCTTTGTAAGAGAAGGGGTTCAGATGAGAATTGTGGGTTCTTTATTGATGCAAACAAATTATCCCTGTGGAGAGCATTCACCATAATAGTGTAAACTATGAGAGTATGAAGGTTATTTGCTAGGAGACCAGTTATCCCCATGCAATGAATTTTTAAAATCTCATTTCACTACCAAAATGATACTCGTGATCTTTCCAAGCATTTTATATTATTATTACTTAGAATGATATTCTGATGAACAGTGATAGAAACATGGGCTGCCATAGCCCACGGAAGACCAAAGACCTTGACCTTATAATAGGATACAGATATTTCCTACTTTCTCTAGTGTAATATAATAAATGTGTTTATTCTTCACTGGGAGGGAAGAGGGTTTCTGTATCATTTTCATAATAATAAATCTCAACCCCTTCTCATGTCATCCAACCTTGGATTGCCACTATATGGACCCATAAGAACACTCAGAATTTATAAGATCCTCCAATCCTGCCCCTTGAAGGACTCAAAAGAAAACCTCCCATGGTCCAAAAGCACTATAATGATACCTGGCACTATCCAGGACCACTGAGTATTGGGTATTATGATACCAGATAAAACTAGAAGTAACCAGTTGCCTGAAAATTTATCAAATAACGCATCATTTTCCCATGTTTTTTTCTAGATGATTCCTAAAGCAAAGTTCATGTCAATAGACTAATGTGTCCTGTTAGCTTTTCTCCCAAGGAATCCAAATGACATAGGGGTTTCCATGTTGAAGAACAAATATGCATGTTACTAAAACAATCATGTTCCAGGACCTGGGATAGGTTTTACTGTAAAGGGCATACTTTAAGATTTTTCCCCTTATTTTAATATAAATTTAATCCTTTTAATAAAACTTTGAAAATGCAGATAAGAAAAAATAAAATGGGGAAAATTATATTCTCAACACATAGAAATAGTATGTTGTACTGTGTCTACTCTCAATAATTTTTCCTATTGTTGGTGTGTGTGTTGGTGAGGTGTGGGCATCTACATATATTTTTTATATATGTACATATGTATGTATATATAAATATATGTATACATATCTATATATTTTATATATACATATTTACACATATACACAAATGTTTGTGTTTTGATGTATAATAGTATAATATTATAAAATAGATTCGATATTATATACGTCATGACATAATCCTATAATGGCATGCTTTAAAAGTACTGTATAGTATTCCTTACTAAGAATACATCATAGAATATTTAAACAAGTCTCTAATGTATAGCAATTAATTTTTTTTGTTTTGTTTTGTTTTGAGTCTCACTTTGTCACCCTTGGTAGGGTGCTGTGGCATCACAGCTCAGAGCAACCTCAAACACTTGGGCTCAAGCAATTCTCTTGCCTCAACCTCCTGAGTAGCTGGGACTACAGGCACCCACCATAATGCCCAGCTATTTTTAGAGATGAGGTCTCGCTCTGGCTGAGACTGGTCTTGAACTTGTGAGCTCAGACTCTCCGCCCACCTGGGCCTCAAAGAGTGCTGGGATTACAGGTGTGAGCCACCACACCCGCCTTTGATTAATGTTTTTATCAAATGTTCTGTGCTCTGCTATGATGATTATTTTTGTTGACAGGTTTTATATGTGTTATGAATTATTTCTTTAAGTATGATTGCTCGTTAAAAGACTATGGATAATACAAATAGTTCAGATATATATTGGAAAAGAGCCTTCTAAACGGTCGTATAATTTGTGTCTCTGCTTACCATTTATTTTTTAGGCTTTATACCATACTAAGATATTTACATACTTAGCAACCCCCACTTAACTTTCAGGTCCATCAACAGACTTTTTTCTAGTCCGTCACTGAATCTTAAATGGTACCTAGAACACTGCCAACTGTATAGGATGAGCTTAGCAAGTATTTGCATTGTGGACAAATGGATGAGGTTTAGAGAAACGAAAGTAATCGACACACGAATAAGGAAAGGGAACACATCCATTTCAGGTTTCTGGCATGTGCTGAGTTCCACGCACACCTTCTTGGTTATTCAGACCTCCATGAGTATGCATTATTTAGAAATGAGAAGAGAAAACTTAAGAGAAAGAAATACTTTTTCCAAGTATAGGTAGGAGGTGGCTGAGCCGAGATTCAACTGTGTCGAATCTCTTTCTCCGAGGCATGTCTTCCTTCTGTGTTTCCGGCTCAGTCTTTCCTCTCAGCCTTCCTGACCTATATTAGAAAAGCAGAGCAAGATAGATACGCCCCAGACATTATCAGTCAAGGCTCCCAAAAGGACACACTCGGCTCTTTTTAGAAGCTAAATGAATTATGCATTTGGAGGGGTTTTCCAAAGAAGTACTCACATCCTGAAATAAAGGACATTTCAACACAAAATGGTGTTGGCCAAAATTTACAATAGGATCTCAAAGAAAACATAGAGCCATGAGGACTGAGATATCTGGGACGCCCTGAATATCGGCTGGAAATTAGGAAGATAGAGAGGCTGTATTGCGTCCAGGCATCAGGGACAACGCCAGGTCTTTGCCTAATATTTGTTTATTTATTTATTTTTGAGTCATTTATTTATTTCTTGCCCTCAGTAAAGTGCTGTGGCATTTTAACTCACAGCAACCTCAAATTTGGGGGCTTAAGAGATTCCCTTGCCTCATCCTCCCAAGTAGCTGGGACTACAGGCACTTGCCACAGCACCCGGCTATTTTTCTCGTGTAGTTGTCATTGTTGTTTAGCAGGCCCAGGCCGGGTTTGAATCCACTAGCCCTGGTGTATGTGGCTGACGCCTAACCACTGAGCTACAGGGACCGAGCTGACTACGGTAAGTCTTTTTGCATCACACTGAGGTAGCATACGGCTTAATACTGTGCATCTTTTCTGATGATTTAGAGCCATTTAAGTTTTGAAATGTTCTGCGCAGATATAACACTTCCTTATTTAGGATGCACACTTTTACGTAAAGTTTTCTTTTATAATCTCCACAACCTGCCAAAACAGCTTGTTCATCTCTTCACATATTAATTAAATTATCTGTAGATTGACCCACAATTCATTTATTCATACAGAAACTTACTTAACATATGCTATGTGGTAGGCATAGCTTTAGGGGTTGTTAGATCAAATATGAAATGGTTCTTGGTTTTGCATATGGTAATTCTTATTTGAGATTGACAATTTGAATCCATGATTCGTAAATTGACATTCCCAATTCCCAACGACACAGAATTATCAAAGAGCAGGTAAACTTTGTAACAATATCGCCTGACTTCCTGACTTCCCAGTAGGTCAAAGAAAATCTTAATATCCCCTAAAAAATGTGGCAAAACTAAATAGTATAAAAGTTACAACAGTTGCAGGTGTCTGCCTAGTACTCTAATCCCATTGTCATTTCCCATCCAACCTTTACCTCAGAACTCCTGGTTAAATATAACATAAATATATATATATAATATATGTAATAATATATATATTATATATATAATAATATATATAAATATAATAAGTATAAAAGTTACAACAGCTGCAGGTGTCTGCATAGTAGTCTAATCCCATTGTCATTTCCCATCCAACCTTTACCTCAGTACTCCTGGTTAAAGCACTTCTGGGTGCTTTAAACTAAACTCCTGGTTAAAGCACTTGTTTTCTCCACACTTCACTAGACTGAAGAAAATATTCTAATTATATACTTGTTGACAAAAAGGTGAGAACCCAGAGGCAGCAGCTTAATGTTGTAGAGTTGGAGCACACTACCTAAAACGCAAGTTATTTGATATTATGGGCTGGAGTTCTTTTCCAAATCCAATACTTTCTAGCTCTAGCTATACCCTAGAGCCATTTCAGTTCAGTGAGAAGCCCCTTTAAAAGACACAGTGTGGTCACGGAGGCAAAGGACATTTTGTAGACCTTCTTATAGGAAAGATCCCACTTAGACAGAAATACGTAATACCAAAAATTCCACTGTAACATGCAAGTTATCTTAATACAGAGACAAAAGGAAGCATTAGAACATGTATTTGGAAAAAAAAAATCCAGCATAGAAACTCATTTAAATTACTACTCCTCTAATCCTACCTTTGACGCTTGAAATGTATCATTTCATTATGGAAATAATGAAAAATATGCATGCATCATACACCTGCCACTTGTGTGCCCAATTTAAAGATATTCTCAGAAAAATGAGATTGATTGTTTTTCTTTGCCACACAGAATTTCGGGGTTATAAGAATTACACAAAGAGTAATCATGACTTGTAACTATTGGGTCAGTTTCCTCATCTAATGAAAAAGGCCTTTCAAAGAGCAGATGATGAGAGAGTGGAGCAAACTTGGTGAATTGTGAATTGCTACATCATTGAGCGTGAAGTTTATTTTAAAATGCTGCTCAATTCTGACAGCAAATAGGCCTGCTTCACATTACGCACAGGGTATTAACGTCGCATCTGGAGACCCCACCTCACTTTTATCTAAGCCCACATTCTGACTACCTTTTTAAGGGTAAAGAGTTGGTGAATTGGCATTGAAATGTTATGTCTTATTGTCTATGTCAACAGGCTATCTGTTTTTCTACTGTGCCCATATTAATGGTATTAAAGAAATTGATGAATAGTTCTGCTAAAAGCTATTACATTGTCTAATATTGTCTAGTTCTTTTGATTTTTTCGAAATATAAAAAGGTCCGACTGTTGTTGATATAGGGATACGTTGTAGAATATAAGTCAGGGTTTAGTGTTTCTATCACCAGAACAGTGTTCATTGCACCCGGTAAGTTTTTACACTCACCTCCTCCTCCCTTCCCCCCCCCCCCCGGCATTCCAGCCATCTATACTTTTCTTTGTGCTCATCATTTAGCCCCTAAGTATTAGAGAATGCATGCAGTGTTGGTTTTTCTATTCCTGTGATACTTTGATTAGGATAATGGTCTCCAGTGCCCTCCAAGTTCATGCAAAAGACAAGATTTAATTCTTCTTTATGGCTGAGGAGAACTCCAGCACTCATGCTGAGTTGGGATTATTCCCCAGGCTCCTGCTGGAAGCTCAGGTTGGGGGATGGGAAGTCCTTCTCCACAGAGGTGACAGGGGCCTCTGGAAAGTCTGCTAGGCAGTGGTGCTCATGGGCGTCCAGACTGTGGGAGTTCACTCCAACTAGGTCCAACCAGTAATGGCAACATGAAGCGAGTGTGTTATTGGCAGAGCATTGGACTATGAAGGCACTTCCCTTTAGGCAGCTGGTGGGAGCCTTGAGGGAGGGTCTTTCAGGTCAGACAGGAGCAGGGGAGCCTTAGAGCTGAGTCTGTGGGTAGAAAGTGGTACTGGAGCCTTGGGGGAAGGGCTGGGGCCCACTGGCATCAGAGGACCCTTGGAACCAGGGCCACAGAGCCCGTCAGTGGCAGTATAGCCTCAGGGGTGGTGCCCTGGTACCTGACAACAGTGGGGGAGCCTTGGAGCTGGGGCTGTAGTACTAGGCAGCAGTATAGGACCCATGAGCTTAGAGCAGTGGGACTGGGTGGAAGCTGGGTGTCATGGTAGTGAAGCTGCAGGGTCAGGCCCCTGGACAGCTGGGGCTCTCCCCTTGCCCAGGCTCCCTGGGAGATAGTCACTGCAGGGCTTCTTAGGTGATGTTTGTGGCACTTGCTCTGCTTGGACCCCCTCTGGGGGAGGGATGCTTGGCTTCCAGTGACGATGCACATGAGGTCATCCACTGTCCCTGCTTCTTGTCCAGCTACCCCAGGGTAATGTGGAGGTAGCTTCATCAAAGCCACACCCTATGTAGACATACTGCTCTGGATCTGAGAGCTCAGAACCATGTCTGCTGCAGCGACACAGGACTGGGAACCACCAGGTCCCTGTTGTGCCTGCTCTTCAGTGCACTGACACTGCACAGACTCCAAGCAGCTCCCTGACCAGCCTGGAGGTTGGCCATGGTGACAGGCATCCCCCACACATGGATGCCTCCCCCAGGTATATCCTGTTCTTGCCACGTGGATTATCCCATCACCTTCTCCTTTACTCTAAATATCCCTCATAGCTTCTCGGATTATTTACAATGCTCTTTCCAGGAAGACCTACCCATAGTTGTGCATCCTCCTGCAACTTTTGATTCTCTCCTTGAAAGTGACACTCAGGCTGCTTCTAGTTTGCCATATTGCTCCATTATTCTCTCTTCTGTCCTTGTAAATATAAGATTTTACCTTAACATTTCCCCAAGTGTTAGGGGTAAACACTGCACCTGGTATAGAAAACTCTAGTTCCAATAGTTTGAGCATGAGACCCCAGTATCTCTTTAGCCAAGGAGCCATGGTAATAGTTCATTCTCTGACAGCTGAATTGAAAAGGGATAGAACATTACGTCTCTCCTGTGTTGAATGGACATAGGAAAACACGGTGCAAGACTAAGAGTCATTCATCTGAGTTCCTATTCATTAGTTTAATGCAAAGGTGTTCTAACTCAGTTGTTCAATGATTGCTATATGCTAACAAAGTGCTCGTTGTTATAAATATGATATGTGATTTATTCCTCACAAGTGATTTTCTCAGAAGCAACATACTAAAACATCAGAGTGCAGAAATATTTAGGATGACTGTCAAAAACAACACAGAGAATGGAGAGTGGAGCTAGGATGAAAACTGAGTTCTATCTGATTCCATTTAATTAATAATAACTTTTCTTGATCCTCATTCTTATATTACTATCATGAACTAGAAAATATGAAAGATTGTATTATCTACAGAAACGATGAAATAAGGTTTTTTTTCATTTATTAATAAATCAAAATACAGTACTGATAGTCAGGAATTCTGATCATCCTACGATAACCTGCTCTTTTATACTGACTTGACATTATAATTATTAAAAATAATCTCAATGTCTTCATTTATTCAGCCTTATGAATTAACTTTCTATAATGCTTTAAAAATGAAAAAAATCTTAAGAACCAGTGTTTCTGTCTGGTCAGAACCCTAGCGATCTAAGTCTTAGAAGGCAATTATTTAGTGACAGAATATTACATTCAGTGTACCCAAAAGTGACTGTAATGCAAGAATCTTTTTCTCATCTTAATAGGATACAGTGGAGATGAGAGAGACATATTCTACTGTGGGGCAGCAACTCTTGGCTTTCCATATGTTCAAAGGCCCTAAAAGTGGGTCAGAGGAAGAGGTAGGTTTCTAGAGATTCAGGATTAAGGATCACCTCCTCATCTACATCCAGAGTTCCACTCTTTAACCACTCCTTCCTTCTCTTGAGTCTACCCAAGCAATTAATGACCACTTGGTGTAAAACCTTCCTTGAAGATGAGATCCCACATTGAGTTTCTGTCTCTCTGAATATTTACAGCATTTGTACAAAGTTCATAGGTTTCACTTAGCTGATTATTAATCAATTTATGTAAGTCTGTGAATCACATGCACCAAATCATACTCTGACCATCGCAAAACCCTGTATTTTCAGTAGGTCCCTTCACTCAACTATTTCTGAAATTCTGAGACTCTAAACATCCTTATATTTGGACTGTTCTCTAAACACTATCAGTTAGTGTGTCCTTGGTAAGATCATTTTCCTTTGGTATAGTCATTCTACAACATACTATCAGAACTTGGATAGCTTTAAAAAGGAAATGGGGATTTTACCAGATGAGATTCCAATAATCCACGTGAAAGCTGAGATGGCCCTGGGCACAGTGGCTCAAATGGCTATTCTACCACTATGGATTTACCACTAGGGAAAGTCTTACAATATCCTGAACTTCCCCTGGGGTGGGCGGTGTCACACCTACACCCTATTCCACAACCCACCAAAACCCTTGGTGGTTTTTGTTTGACTGTGCTGTCTCTCACTTCTGGAGCATGAAGTCATTCCTCAATGGAAGGACTGCAGCCAAGCTGAAAAATTTATCCAGTGTTCATTTGTTATTATTATTATTATTTTCTATTACAAGGTCTCCCTAACTTGCCTGAGTAGGTTCCAACTCCAGAGCTGAAGCGATCCACTCACCTCATCCTTACTACAGCAGGTGTGTGACACAGCCCCAGCTTAGAATCTCACTTTTTACATCTGACCCTTGGATCCTAGTACTTAGGCAATGCAATTCAGCACAAACCCTTGTTGAGATGATTAACTTCGATGGTCCTGCAGCCATGTATCTCCTCCTTCTGCAAATTCCAGAGTCTGTTAGACAGAGCAGTACATATCTGAATTGTTCTTTCAGACCTGTTTCATTAGCCAAGTATGGGTTAACTACTCATCTTATGATAGGCAAGTTACTAAACTGCCCCAAGGTTCAGTTTTCTCTTTTGACCAATGGTTATTTTGATAGATCTGGGAGTTTCTACAATGTTCTTTGGCTCTTGGGTGATCAGCCAAGAGTTTACAACCCCCCTCTTGGGGAAATCAGTGTCTAAATCCACACACAACATAAGGAATTTTCTTCTACAATTCAGATGAGATAACCTGCTACATCACTGTAACTTACATACCACACAAGGTGGTTCACAATTATTCCTTCACCAACCCCTGCTGTATTTCAAAAAACAACTGCTAGTGTCAATATCACACAAGATTTTTTAAAAGTTTTTTCTATTTCAATATTTTATTTTCTTTCTGGTTTCCTTTAGCACATCGTATTATAGACATTATTACTACTTATTGTTAATAGACGAGGACAAGTTTTAAACACAGTAGTAAAAGTTTACATGCATTGATTCATAGTAACCAAACATAGTTACATGAAATCAAGAAACATTATTTATTATTCCCATTTTACTGTTGAGAAAACTGAGGGTAAGAAAATTTAAGACATTTTCTCAAAGCTTAGAGAGTCAAAAGTGACTGAACTAACATACACAGTCTTTGTTACCTAGAACTATACTCGGTGCCTTTCAAACACTGCGAGTGATTCCTCACTGCAGCAAATTTCTTCAGCTGCCTTTCCCAGCACCAACAACGGGAAGTTGAAGGACACAGGCATAGAGCCAAGGTGACTGCCGGTCACCATCCAGCAGTCCCTCTTCATAAGTCGTCCATTTATTTTTGTGCTTGGTGGAACTCTGTTTGCTATGGAATCAGCTTTTCTTTTCTTTCTTCTTCTTCTTCTTCTTCTTCTTCTTCTTCTTCTTCTTCTTCTTCTTCTTCTTCTTCTTCTTCTTCTTCTTCTTTTTTTTTTTTTTTAGGTAACATATCCCCCTGGCTTGAATACTTCACTTTTGACCTTAAGTTTATGTTCCTTCATATTATCTTAGATAAATGCCATTCCTTGGGACACAAAAGAGGTTGCCTGGCCCTTTTTAATCATTAGGATTGCTCTTTAAATGTCTTACATTATCCTGCTGATGATAAAAACATCAGGGCATCATTTTACACAGATCAGCAACTCTGTATACACCAAGTTAGGTTACTTTGCAATCTCGGCAGAACAGAATTGCACTGAGAGCCCTCTTTAATGCATTCAGTTCCATTTTAAACTGATTCTTCCAACCAGAGACTCCTTCTCCAACGCTTGTAAGAAATGGTTACACATGAGTTTTTATGTCTACCTGCAATTATTCTCGGAACACTATTAAAATATGTATTATATTAAAAGTCCTGACTTTATCACCAACTACTCATCTTATGATAGGCAAGTTACAAAACTGCCCCGAGGTTCAGTTTTCTCTTTTGACCAATGGTTACTTTGATAAGATGCCATTTATATAAAAATGCTTGACACAGCCTAAGTGCTGAATAAATAGTAGCTGTCATTAAAATTAATAGTAATGACTTCTGGCAAATCAGTAAGTAATTAATAATTTGTTCTGCTTTGCTTTCTTTAAAAAAAGTAAGACATAGTGGCTACGAATCTGTAGTAAGCTTCTGAAGAAAAACAGAACTAATAGAACATATGCATAATTTACATACATATATATTATCATATGTAATATTTCATATATAAGGAATTATCTCACACCCTAGGCAGCCTCACAAGGACTAAGATGTATAGTCAGCAAACTGAAGACATAGGGGATCAGATATTTCTAAAGTTCTAGAACAAATAGGCCAGCTCAAGACCAAGGAAAGGCTGAATTTTCAATTAGAATCTGAAGCCAGAAAAAAAGGATGTTTCAGCTCGAAGTCAATCAGACAGGAGGAATTCCTTTTTATTTGGGGAAGGGTCAACATTTTGTTCCATTCTTATTTTCCCCAGATTAGATAAGCCCAATCAGATTGAAGGAGGGTAATATGTTTTACTCAGTCCATCGATTTAAATATCAAACTTATCCAAAAACACCCTCAGAAATACACAGAATATTTGACCAAATATCTTGGCACTCTGTAGTCCAGTCAACTTGATAAATAAAATCAAATATTAGGAAGCTGTAATGGGTAATAAGGAGAACTAGTGTCTCAAGTACTTGCCTCAGGACACATGGAGTGTTAAAAAGTAAACCATTCCTAGGCAAGTAGACTTTGTGTGGCCAAGAGCAGGCACAGACTAAAACTATGTCCCTATAAGACTCAATTCAAAAATATAACATAACTTTTCTTTCCTTTTACATGGTGAAGACAGCTATTTCTTCGTTAGCTAATCTTTAAACACTTGCTTATGAATTCCTTTTTCAGGTATGGTTTTATATGATACTGAAACCTCTCCAAGGCAATGAAACAATCAGCTAACTCAGCTATTCATCTCTGGCTGTGGGAATCTTATTTAATGAAGGTGAAAATGTGAATGTGTAAGTTCATAGCGGGCACCACGGGATGGGCCATTCCTAGAGACGTTACAGGAACACACAACTTTCTCAAGCAGAAATGTTAACGCAGTGCAGGAAAGAGAGCGCTGAACTGGGAACTGGGAGAATGATCATTAACGAAGCATGACCTTGACAACGGGTTGAATCCCTCTGAGGTTCAATCCTCTCATCTGTTAAATGATAAGATGGGGTATTTGATCAGCTGTGATGCTCTTTGTTGAGTTCTGATCATTAACATTGAGGGAGAGTTTCTAAGAATTTTTGTTTTCCTTTTTCTTTGAAACTCAGATAAGGTGGATTAAGTTAATCATGAAACTCTGTAGCCCTCTGTTACCACTTATCTACTGATCCTTATTAGAATTATGATATTTATAGTTTCTTGGTTAAATTCTGCTTAACTCAGCCCATCCCTGACCTTTCTACCTATTTCAATTCTTTATACCACAAATACTGACTCTTAAGATATGCACTGGGATGCTTTTGTTTAGTAACCATTTTTATCACACAGAGAGCTTTTTGCTACACATCTCCTTCTTTTTCTTATGTGTCTTGATACATTGTTACTATTTTTCATCCTAGTTCATTCTTTCTCACTGTAACTTAGTATTACACATTTAATTATTTTCGTCCTCATTTAACCCCCCGAGGCAGTGCACCTAGTTTATTTTCATCTATTAATCCAAGTATACAATATTGGCTGTCATAACTCTTGTGTAATTTATAGTTTTGTTGGTATTATGGTGGTATTTTGTTTTTTCCATAACTTTTTCAGATTTTTTTATATCTGGTGAGGAAAGAAAGTTATTTTATATTTAACATCTTGCTTAATCCTCTTCTTAGTTTGGTTTGCAAGTAGATTCTGTTTGTCATTTTAATGGATTAAATCTTTCTGTCTTTTTACTTTCTACTCTTATGCTTTTTATATCTTTTTTTTCCTTATCAGAGTGGTATAGACTTCCGATAGTGATGATAGCAGGCTTCTCTTTTTCAACATCTTAAAAGAATGAGTCAAACTTTGTCAGTTAAAATGGATATTTAGTGATTTAGTGTATGTTTTTGGTATATGTAAAATATTGATTGAGTAAGCTATATTCTATTGCTAGAGGTAAAAGCTCTTTAAACATAAATAAGTAGTAAATGTGATCAAATACTCTTGCTATATCTCTTAGTATATTCATGTGTTATTTCCTTTTTTAGTCAAAATGGGTAATCACATTGTGACATTAAAAAGCCTTGCATTTCTGAAGTAAAATCTTGTTGTTGTTTTTTTTTTTTGAGACAGTCTCTCTCTGTCACTCTGGGGAGAGTGCCATGGCATCATCATCACTCATAGCAGCCTCGATCTCTTAAGCTCAGAAGACCCTCTTGCCTCAGCTTTTCCAGTAGCTAGGACTATATGCTCCCGTCACAATGCTGGCTAATTTTTCTATTTTTAGTAAAAGACGGGATCTCTTTCTAGCTCAGGCTGGCCTCCAGCTCCTGAGCTCAAGCAATTTATCATAGGATCATAGGCGTGAACCACTGGGCCCAGCCAAACCTGTTATTTTTAATATAGAGATCTAGTACTGTAATATTTTGATAAAACTAGACTATACATTTTTGCATTGCACTTTCTCTAGTATGGAACCAAGGGAATACTGACCTTATAAAAACATGAATGGGCTTCCCTTAACACAAGAATGGAGAAGCAAGAATCCAGTGTGCACAATAGTTACATTCTTAAACATTGTGTAAGAGCTCTTAAAAATGTTACTAGAACTCTTAGTGATGTTACCGAAACTAAGGCCTTTATTTTCTTTTAAGAGGAAGTTGTGACCACACAGGAGGAAAAGTTCAAAGTTCTTCATGGTTAGTGGCCTATTCGAGTCTTGGGTTTTTATTTGTGCTAGTTTTAGTATTTCATAGATATTTACTAATTCATTTTTTTCTAGGCTTTAAAAATTACTGTTGTATCTTTGCTCCCATTATTATTGAATTATGTTTACATTTCTGTTTTGTCTGTAAAAACTTTCCCATTTGATTCCCGTATTTTACTTGTCCCAACATGCTTTCCACTTTATCTCATTTCCATTTCTCCTCCTCATAAAGCTTTCAGTTTGAGAATCTACATGTATGTCCATGTAAACCACACATTTATCACACTGTCTTGTTTATGGGAGACCATAAATATTTGCTGAAAGAATGAACAACTGCGTTATATCCTCCATTTTAGTAAGATTGTAGAAGTGACAAAGAATTTGATAAAAACAGTATGCCATTTATTGTTAATAGCTCTAGACATAAAAATTTTTTTTTTAGCAATTTTAAGTAACTTTCTGATCAAGTTACTTAAAATCACAAAGACTTAGTTTCTTG
The DNA here is from genome assembly GCF_000181295.1 of Otolemur garnettii. NCBI lineage: Eukaryota > Metazoa > Chordata > Mammalia > Primates > Galagidae > Otolemur > Otolemur garnettii. The sequence goes on along the minus strand of NW_003852396.1, from coordinate 21,216,241 downwards.
AATAAATTTCATGTAGTGTTGCTGTGGCAATTAAATGAGAGAAATGAAAGAAAGAACGAAAACAGGAAGGAAAAAAGAAAGGAAAGGACCATTTTACATGAAAATTAGAAAGAATTCTGCTATTTTTCATAATAGCAACTATTGTGAAGTAGAATTAAACTTGAATTTGATGCTGGCAGATGAAGATTTTGACCCTTTCTGATTCCTACCATTGGTTTAATTTTGGGAAAATCTCTAAGCTTTCCGTGGGTGAACTGGAATCACATTTAACACATAGACTTCCTGAAGGCTCAAATGAGGTCATAGGTTCAAAATTTTTATGTAAACCGAATCGCTTTACTGTTAGTTAGTCATTTAAATGAAAACATACTGGATATATGTGCAAAATTTGTATTATTTCCATTTAAAACCCAATTGCACATAACCCAAGTGAGTTACTGTTCTATACTGATTTCTATACTAAATTGTTGTACAGCATATATCCACTTGATTAATAAGTGGCATGCATTGGTTCCAAAGATGATTGCTGAATATCTACAAGTGGCACAAAAATAGGCAATGTGATGATTACAAATTCTATCACAGGGAAATTAAAAATCCAAAAAGAGAAATGAATTGTAAATTCAAATAAGAAAAATTAACTCCAGCATATGCTAAGCTTTACGAGCAAAGCCCAAGAAAAAGAACTATGGGAGTTGACAGAATCACCACTGACTTTCTAACTCAGTGGGCTGGGGAGTTAAAGGGGCAGCAGGTGGAAGGATTGTGACAGAAGAGGCACTTTACCTTGTGTTTGGACATACAGGTGATAAAGGTCACGTGCAGAAGGGAAGCTGAAATGCTGCCATGAACTGGGGGAAGGCTTAGGGTCCCCTGAAAAAGTGGCAAGTCCTTTGGAAAATCTGTGAGTTCATGGCTGGGGACTTGGGAATGAGTGGAAACTTTAAGTTTTGATAGAGTCTCAAATGCCAGGCTAAAGAATGTTGACTATCAGAAGTAGGAAATCTGAAAACTGCAATAATTTTAAATAATACTGATAAGAATTAAATTTAAGCAAAAACTTATGACAGGGGTCCTACCAGTAGTTTTTTGAAACAGCCCAGTTGTAATCAAATGATCAACAGATATGATGTCAATGCAGTGATAAAGAAAGGGTACAGACTATATGAATTATTATTAATGGAATTATTATGTGCAGAAACAAAGGAAAAGGAGAAACAGAAGATAACCTAGATATCGTGAACTTGCACACAACTAAATACAAACATCTGAGTTGTAGCTACGTAGCCAACCAGATTGAAGAGTAACTAATTAACTAATTAAGACTCATAGAACAAGCCTAAACTAATTAAGACTCATGGACCTTTCTAGAAATTTTGAAACAAGAAACAACAAAGATTAGATATAAAAAAGAAAACTATTGTATAATATGGGGCGATGCAAGTTTATAGATTATAAGTTATATTTGTATTACTCGTAATGTAGTTTAGTTTAATTTTTGTCTTACATTATTAAAATTGTCGGGTAAATATTTAGGATTTCTGTCAAATTTGGAAATTTTTTAATTTTATTTTTATCTGTAAAGTCTGAAAGAATTTTTCAAAGTTTATCTTCTAACTCTGTAATTTCAAACCTTCTCTCTTCTCTACTTCTCACATATTTCTGCTCCTGGGTTGGATAGATTTCTGCTCCTGGATTGAATAGAGTGCTTTGAGCATAGGACTTTAATTTCTTGGCTTGTTCATAAGCTCAGGGGACAATAGGAGAATACTCCTGGTGTTCCTAGGAGTTTTCTTTTTCTTTTTTCTTCTTCCATTTCTTTTCTTTCTTTCTTTCTTTTTTTTTCTTTTTTGACAATGAGATGGATCTCCACCATCTTATCCTGTCATTGATATCACTGTAACTACATAAACATATATCCCTACACATATTAAATATATCCCTAACTCTACCTCAGCCAGATTCCAAAATTGCTCCTGGCAGTTCTAACACCATCTGCCAAGAAGGGAAATATCACAGGAAGGACGCTGGGAGTGGAGAGAAAAAGCTGACCCAAGAGATCATAATTAAACTCTCTTTTGTAAATCTCTCACACACACACACATACACACACACACACACACAGAGCCTTGAAAGAGACCAATAAAAAGTGAGGGATCTAAAACCATTCACTTCATTAGTTTCATTTTCACTTGTCTCTTAATATACAATAAACACCTTTTAAATTATTTTCTATAAAATAGCTTTGCCTTACACTGGTTAAGGAGGAGAGGCCAGGAGCACATCTAGGGAGAAATATCCAGTCCACGGTAATTGTAAATTTGAATTACTGGAGGGGATATAAACAGAAGGGCACTCATCCTCAGAAAGGTAGTCGCTGGGGGATTCTGAAATAATTGACTATTAAGACAACATGCAACACAACCTCTTTAGGGGAGATGGATTTGAAGGAAAGGCACACTAATGAACTGTGTCGAAAAGTACACAAACAGCAACGGAAATGTGGCATGGGGCTAATTTCCTCTCCACTGTGACCATATGCTTGCTGAAGGCGTTAATGGCACTAATTGCTTGGGGAGGACTCTGTGAAGTGCATTTTATCTGCATTGCTGGAAATATCACAGAGAACATAAAATCTCAAGACTGTTGTTTGCAGCCCTTCACAAATCAGACACAATTTATCTGAGTTAGGATTTAATATTAAGAGAATAGCCTAATCTCCCATCTGCATGGACCGGATAAATTTCCATTCAACCAAGGAGCAAAGGTTCTTCAAATTAACTCTTCACGGATGGGTTGCTTGACACTGTTTTGAATCGACACAGATGGGAGTGCATGGTGTAGTTCTTCTCTGGAGTATGATAGTCTGATTACTCCAAAACAGCAAATATTACAAGTGAGATGACAGGCAGAAAATGAAAGAGTTTAGATACCTAGGGAGTCCCCGAATCAAAGCGAATCAGTGTTATTTCATTTCTAAGTAATTGGCTATTTAGTAATTGGGCTTGGCAAAATTAGATTATCCAACTGAACTAGAACTTGTGTTTAGCAACAAAATACATGTAACATAATGGTAATTAGGCCTGACCCACAGAGCTGACAGCTAAGTAGAGAACCAGGTCTGACTCTGAATAGTGAAAAGCAGGCATAAGGATTGATGGGAAAGAAATCTTCTATCTCCAGGCCCAGAAGGCAGAATTATTTGTCACCATTACACAAAGCCTGCGTGGAAGAGGGAAACCAACATCAAGCCTGCAAGAAAAATGTGAAGGCAGGAAAAAGGAACTAAGGTTTCTTTTTTTTAACTTTGTTTTCTCTGCCTTCTTAAAATTGTCAGTAGACTCTCCCCGTATTCTTTAGGGTTCAGGATAAGCAACGGTGGCTGCACGAGAGATTTCAACATTTGGGGCATTTTCTTGCATTCTATTGTAGTTAAAATGTCAAGAACAACATATTGCAGAGGGTGAGTGGTCCAAAAATAAAGAAAAACTTTACAATTACAATCTTCACAGATGCTTCACAATGGAATGGGTTGATATATATTTCTTTTCCCAAAAGAATTTGTAGGGTTTAATCTTTGGGTGACTAAAAACACTACCTGATTTAAAATATTAGATATCTCTAGCAAACAAAGTTGGATATTTTTCTATAGGAAGGCATAACTTAGATAAAAAGGTCCATGGTAAGTAACATGCTTGCCAGCCACTGGTGTTAAAATCCACGTGACCATAAACTGCTGAGACAGACGGAGAATTCGTATTTCTAACAGAGATCTCTCTATCGGCTGCCACATGTGGATAATCAAGCAGTGCCCTGTAAGTGGAGCAAATGGGAATGGAAACCTTGCCAGGTAGTTCCTGGTTGCTCAAAAGGAGGCATGTTTTCTGCTAACCTGCTGAAATGTGTATTTTCAAGACAGTCTCTCACAAGCCACATAGGAGCAGGTCTCTCCATCTAAAACCACACCAATCTGCGACCCTTCATGATGGGCAACCCCAAACGGACACTGTGCTGTCTGTTGGACTTTCCTCTACCAGCACTCCCTCCTCCTCCTAGAACCTTATCAGCAGGAAAACTCTGGAAAGAGGACCAACTTTTACATGAACAAGCAGGTCGCCACCGCATCTGCCATTCGATGATGTGTGGTGTGAGAGGAAGCCTTTATCTGCTCTCGGCCACGAGTTTCTACTTTCTCACCTCAACTCTGGTCTATGGCCTGTTCTGCACAGAGGCAAATGAAGTGGCCTAGATACCAGTGGAATTCTGGAATCCCTGTCTACATTGACGACGTTATTTGTCTCGACTACCCTTCCTCCATTTTGAAGTGATTTTGTTTTGGGCACAACTGGTATTCTTAAGCTTCAGACTGGAGCAGCCCTTCTGTGGGACATAGCTGGGCTAAAACTCTGTATGTGCATTGTCACTTGCTAGATCTATTGAAAAGAAATCCAGCGATATCCTTTCTCCTCGCTAAGTGAGATAAGTGAGCAGTTGAGGGTAGAGGCAGTTTCACCGTTGGCAGCTTCTTAAGAGAAAAGCAAAGAACTTACAAAATAATTAATCATACTTTAATGTTTTTGACTTAGGATTTTTCTAAATTTCTTCCAATCCATTTGTGTGTGTGTGTGTGTGTGTGTGTGTGTGTGGTGGCCATAAGTTCATGTGCAATGTTAAATCGCACACTAGTTTAAATTGCACACAAACTTTATGGCTACTTTATTTATCACACATATATCTTACTTTACTGAAAAATTTCTTTAAAAATACAGGAATGATTCTTCCTCTTAGATGTTTTTGGTCTAGTGGGGTAAGTGCCAGGTAAGCAAGAGACTGTACACCAAGTCCTTCATATTGATGGATTGGTTGATTCATTCAGTTAATAAATATTTATGGAGCATTTGACGTAGCTTAGAAGGTGAACCAGGTGCTAGAAGGAGTGAGACCCAGCAGAGCTCCTGCATCACAGCCTAGTGACAAACGCACACAGGTGTACCAGTCATTACATTCCTAGGTGATAAGTGGGGTTTTCTGTCGAGATTTATGAAAGGAGGGCGAGTCCTTTATGTGCAAATGTATAGAACTAAGGTCTTAGATGAAACTCCATCAGAATCTGCTGAGTATTTATGATACTCAGACCTCCTTATCTTTCCTGTTTCATTTTGCCAGAGAAACTGTCTAAGCTTTCTTTTGGCAGAGTTCCACGTATCATCAAGGCCTCCTCTCTTTCTGCAGTGAAATGTTTTCTTAAGCTTTCAGGAAGAATTTCTTATTCTGTCCAAAATAAGTTCATATGCATTTATAAAGATAGTGCTTAATCAACATTGTTAATATTTTCAACTCAGTATTGTTCATTCATATCACTATTTCCCCCATTAATCGGGGGACCTCTCAAAGATTAGCTCTCCTTCCTGTCTTGGGACTATAAATATACAGCTTGTACTTCATGCATATCTCCAAAGAAGGTCTCCACGATGAATGAATGAATGTACAAGTTTTACTAAGACATCTATGGATAGATGAGGAGTCCAGTGTAGCCTCCTCTGTTAGACACTTTAAAAATAATTTTAGTTGAATACATGTATGAATAAATTATTAGAAATAATGGTCTGTTTCTTCCAAATGTAATGCAGTTTTAACAGAGTTATCCTGGAAGAAAACATGGGCTTTTGAGGGACATAAAGAGAATTCAAATCTCGGTTTTTCATTTCTCATTGTTATAACTTTACAGATTACATTTTAATCTTCTACTTCTTAACTAAAAATGTTGGCCTAGCTGAGGCATGTGTGTGTAGAGATGTTAACAAACTTAGGTGGCTCATTACTGTGATACGGTAATACATACTCATCTATTTGGGATTGTCCACAGCCTGGCATTCAGAAAACCTTATGTATTTTCCATGCAAATACATTTCTTAAGAAATGATTTTGATATCTATGGAAAAGCTGATGGTACCCGTGTTAAAGGAGATGCCACCTTGATAGCAGGGTGACCTGGGAAGTAATAGTGTGATAGAACCCATTATCAGTAGGCCTAGGAAAAATTATTATTTCTCAGCTTTCTTTCAGCATTTTAAATCTGAATTGATTAAATCTGACTTTGCAAAATGACTGTAGTCAATATCAAATGAATTATTCAGTGAATACCATTTTAGAGCCCAGAAAGTTAGTGGGGCAATGACCTGATAGACTTAGGATAGTCTACAGAGACCCTTTCCTATCTGGATTCTTCTTGGTATACAAAGACTATATTATTCTGCTTGATTTTCCCCCAGGACTCCTTATTCCATGTCAGTTACCTCCCATGACGACCCCATATTCTTTCTCCTATATAAATACGGTACTCACACCTCACTGCTTGCCACCTCCTTGTGCATACGCATTCACGACTTCAAGATTTAAGCATCATCTACTCCTGAATCCTCCTCAGCCTCCAGATTATACATATCCTTTATCACACTTACATCACATTTTATTTCTTGAATGATAGGTCAGTATTTCCCTCATTAAGAATGATGGATTTTCTTCACTTATCTCTGAATCATCCAAATCTAGCAAAGCAGATGTCAAGTAATAGATGTCTGTTAATGTTTGATCTAAGGGACCATAAAGAAAAAAAACCAAGATCATGGTTGAGCTCGCTTTGGTTCATGGGCAATTCCATCCCACATACTGAATTACCCCTTATCATCTGAGGGTGAGCATTTTACAGTTCAGCTGATGGATTAAAATTCTCATTATAGTTGTTCTTTCCTAAAACAAACAAAGGGAAAGGAAAAAATAGTTTTCTGCAATGCTTAAATAGATTCTGGTTTTGGTTACTTATTCCTAATGCAGTCAAGCTGAGACCTTCAGTGTGTCCATGTAATTATCCGAATTGGAGATGACTAAAGTTTTTTTTGTTTGTTTGTTTTTTGGGGTTCTTGTTTTTTTGTCATTCTCAGTATAACCAATTCCATCCACAAAGCAAAGAACACAAATATGAACATATGGTTTCTGCACTCAAAGAGAAAGGAGAATGACGGATAAGCAACTTCCTGTGAGCCAGGCAGTCTCGCGGTGTGAATAACCAAGGAGGATGTGTTTTTGCAAATTTGATTTTTTAGTCTGTGTCCACTCCCAGGCTCACAGAGGATTCTGTGGAGTGTCCATTGGAAGAGGTACCATATGGGCAGGCTTCATTCCTATGGTTTATTGGGACAGTAGACCGGTCACCTTACAGGACAAATTTCCCTTGCTGGTTACTTTCCATATTACTCAAAAGAATAAGACAATTTTGTTTTAAAATATAATGGGCTGGTTTTATTTTTTTAAGGAAGATATGTGTGTGTGTGAGAGAGAGAGATTTCAGATAGAAAGAAGTCTTTATGGTGTAAAAAGAAGAAAGACGATGTGCTAATCTGAGATTAGGTGCGTAATTGAGAGCACCAAGTCATTGCACCTCCCTGGGGTGGACAGAGGCACAAAAACCTGGTCTCAGAATCAATAATCAGAACAAATCCCACCCCAGCAGGACAGACGGTATCTGTCCAGCTAATCAAAGCCAGAGTTCCTATTTTTAGATTGATTTTCACACTAGGGAGACTGCAGTGACACAAAGAAGTTTTGTACCAAAGCCACTAACCCTTTTCAGAAATGAGTTCTCCTTTAAATAGCTTTTTCTCCTTCTCTGTCTTTCTTTTTTCTCCTATTCTAATTAAAGCAGGTTTTGTGGTCAAGCTTACATTTTCAAAGCCAAATGTTCTGTTTTCAGGGTTGGCTCTGAGTTAATTCTATTTGAATGCTCAAAGAGGCATTTTGTAGCCTTGCTAAACAAAGTATTTTTTGTTTATTTTTCAAAAATCTTAAGGAAAATGAGAATTTTAGGATCGGCCCCTCTAGATTCCTTTCTAAATCTCTGAAAATTCCATTGTTGTTTTATGGAGGAAATATAAGATATCTGGCTTCCGGAGTCTGGGTAAAGTAATTCTCCAACAGATGAGATCAGAGGTGACACAGGGTCAAAGTTCTGTGGAGACCCTGAGACCTGTGGACAGGCGTGAAGCAGCACAGAGAGAACGGCAGGATCGGAACTGAATGCATTTCCAACCTGGTTCTTCTCTTATCAGCCCAAAGCCAATCTGGGTATCTGAGGCTTTGGGGTCTTGAGAAGAACCTAGATAGTGCCCTCTTTAGTTCACGACCAAGCTCTCACTGTGGGATAGAAAAAAAAATCACATTTGTAATTTAACACATTTGGGGAAAGGGCAGAGTTTAAGACTGGACAGCCTGTAGACAGGGCAGCTTCCTAATCACACAGCTGAAAGGATGGCAGGGGGCGCGAGAACATGTCTCACATCAGACCAATGGACTTCCGTCCGCATCTCTGCTCTACTCTCTAGGCCACACCGAGAAATGTTTTCATTTCCCTGAGACTTGATTAAAGTAATGTCTATGCCCTATTCACCATGTTTTACCTATGTCAGGACTTTTACTAAGAATTTCATTTAGACCACCTGGTTTGATCCTCAAAACACCTCTAAACTGTAGATGATATTATATCTACTCTTCAGATATGCGAACCAAAGCTTACGAGATTGAGCACCTAAAATGCACAGGGGGATATCTTACAAAGAGGCTTTTAGGGGTAGTCATGATGGTGGTGCTGAGGGTGCTACTGGTGCAGGTGCTGATAGTTGGAACCAAGAGCTGTTGACCAGAGCACAGGCTAAGCTGAAAGGAGCCAGAAGGAGAGAGACTTTGAGCTGCTTTAAACTGAGCCTAGTGCCTCACACAGAGCAGTGATGCAACAAATATGCATTAGCTTATTGCCAAGATAATGTGTCCACTCTTAGGACTTGAGGGGCCAGATAAAGGCATCTTTGTAGACTGCATGACTCACGGCTGACTTATCTATTCAGTGCACTATCAGGGTAGAGGAGAACAAGACTTGGGTAATTCTAACACTTTCCAAAACGGGTTCAATACTTATCGAAAATTTTGCCTTAAGCATCTGGGCTGTTTCAAACTCAGGTTTCAATAAAACCCAAACCATCTGGACCTTTTCAAACTCAGTTTTCAATATTGCTCAAACCACCTATAAAAATGCAAGTAGAGTATTAATATTAAGTTTTTATGCTTGTGATAAAATAAATGAATGTGATACTATGTATGAACACTTGGCAAATGCGCTCACAGGCACTCACACTGAATACAAGATTATGTAATTAAAAAATAGGCCATTAAATGGCACATAAAAACAAGTTGCAATTTTTCCAATATAGGAAAAAAAATTAAGGTGGTGTTTGATGTTGGAGCTAGGTAGGTAGCTGGGGATAAGGGGTTGGGGACAGGTCTTCTCAAGGCATATTTTTTCTTTTGCTGGTCAGCTACCAATGATGATAGGAAGATAGGAATTACTAAACATCAATTATGTTCTTTGTTAACAGCATTTAGCATAACCTCGTACAAACTCTGCAAGGCAAATACTATATCTTTCCTTATGAAACAATAACTTTGGGGATCACAGAGATGAAGACTTTTAGAGATTCCACGCTCGGTGGCAGGAGTAGGACGGAAATGCAGGCTTAACGACAGAACCTGTGTTCTCGTTTTTTGCAAATAAACCACAACAATATACTCTCTGGCTCTAGGTACTCTGTGCAGTATAATTGCTTTATTTTATTTCATTCCTCCTAAGCTACTTTGAGGTGAGATGTCTCCTCATCTGGCATCTTTATTTGTTAGTCTGCCTGCCTTGAGGAGTGGGTGTCCTCTCCAGCCCTCACTCCTGCCTTGCATCTGGAATGGCTTCTAGAAAAAGCTGATACACCCCATCAGAGTGTGTTAGAAAATGCTATTGCTTCATAAGAAAATGCCAGTGAGGACCCACCTACCTGGAACATGAAGACTCCCAGAAGGGCTATAGACCAGATAAAGAGCAAAGAGATCAGAGCCCTCCTCTTAGGGAATTCAGGGTCTGTGGAGAGACAGACAATGAGCAGGTGATCATTAACCAGACAGCAAGTGCCCAAGAGGTGTGAAAGGAAGAGGAAAAGTGCCATCAGCCATAATCTAGGGATAGATCACAGGGAAGATTCCTGGGAAGGGAGTGTCTGAAGCAGGTTTTGAGACTGAATACAAGGTAGATAGGATGCTGGTGAGTAGCAGGTTTGAGCAAAGGTAGTGGCTCAGGATACACAATGAACAATCACTAAAAAGTCACAGAAAAAAAAGGGGAATTCAGGGAGGCGCCTGTGGCTCAAAGGAGTACAGCACTGAGTCTATACACCAGAGGTGGTGGGTTCAAACCCAGCCCCAGCCAAAAACTGAAAAAAAAAAAAA
>NW_003852396.1:21204696-21205553 GCF_000181295.1 Otolemur garnettii | reverse complement strand
GGCCTGGGATGATGGTCTGGCTATGGGGGTCTGGGATGATGGTCTGGTCATGGAGGTCTGGGATGATGGTCTGGCTATGGAGGTCTGGGATGATGGTCTGGCTATGGAGGCCTGGGATGATGATCTAGCTATGGAGGTCTGGAATGATGGTCTGGATATGAAGGTCTGGGATGATGATCTGGTCATGGAGGTCTGGGATGATGACCTGGTCATGGAGGTCTGGGATGATGATCTAGTTATAGAGGTCTGGAATGATGATCTGGTCATGAAGGTCTGGGATGATATCTGGTCATGGAGGTCCTGGATGATGATCTGGTCATGGAGGTCTGAAATGATGATCTGGCTATGGAGTTCTGGGATGATGACCTGGCTATGGAGGTCTGGGATGATTATCTGATCATGGAGGTCTGGGATGACGACCTGGCTATGGAGGTCTGGGATGATTATCTGATCATGGAGGTCTGGGATGATGATATGGCCATGGAGGTCTGGGATGATGGTCTGGCTATGGAGGTCTGGGATGATGGTCTGGCTGTGGAGGTCTGGGATGATGGTCTGGCTATGGAGGTCTGGGATGATGGTCTGGCTGTGGAGGTCTGGGATGATGGTCTGGCTATGAAGGTCTGGGATGATGGTCTGGTCATGGAGGTCTGGGATGATGGTCTGGTTATGGAGGTCTGGGATGATGATCTAGTTATAGAGGTCTGGAATGATGATCTGGTCATGAAGGTCTGGGATGATATCTGGTCATGGTGGTCTGGGATGATGACCTGGTCATGGAGGTCTGGAATGATGATCTGGCTATGGAGGTCTGGGAAGATGGTCTGTCTATGGAGGTCTGGGATGATGGTCTGGCT
>NW_003852396.1:21191884-21204676 GCF_000181295.1 Otolemur garnettii | reverse complement strand
GGTCTGGGATGATGGTCTGGCTATGGAGGTCTGGAATGATGACCTGGTCATGGAGGTCTGGAATGATGATCTGGCTATGGAGGTCTGGGAAGATGATCTGTCTGTGGAGGTCTGGGACAATGATCTGGTTATGGAGATCTGGGATGTCGTGTTAAGCATGTTGGACTTCCACACCCAGGAAGCTACTTCTGAGACCTGCATTTTGGATCACAACATTAATACCAAGGTAACAGTAATACTTGTAGTAATAGTTGTGTTACTTCTAGATCAGTGGCCCTTTCCTATGTTTTGATCTCTTGTTATTTTGACCCTTTTCTTATTTAGCTGGGACCTTATTGTACACCTTCACCTGTCCTAACCTGCTGCAAACTGAAACATACCCTGTTTCTTGGCCATAAATTACCATGACTTTGGTTGAGCACACATGATGGCAATTTCTGAATGTACCCTTTTCACTTAAGTTTGAGAATTATCAGGGGCGGGGAGAGAATCACAATCATCCAAGTTCATTTTTATGGACTATCACCCTAAAGTGCACATAACGTGACATCGGCATAATTATTATTAATCATATCTTATGGATGAGGAAAGGAAACCTGGGCTGTCTGTCTACAGAGCCTGAGCTCCCATACACCATGCAACAAAGACTGTTAATACTGAGTCATTTTCAGCTCTAGTTTTAAACAGTAATACTTGTATTTTCAGAATCAAAATATTATATTTGTCTGTCAAGTATGACAGATTTTTATTATTTATAGAAACAACACTGTAGGTTGTTGTCTCGCCTCACAGCTCTGACTCACATACGCATCTCCCCTCTTCTTTCCCTACATGAAGGTACAGTGCTGGAGTCTAACAATCAATATGTGCTGAATAAAACTGAAAGCCGACCCTGCAGAAGGATTGCCATTTTAGAAATTCCTCAGTCCTCAGCATCAGTGCCAGCCATCCCCAAGAAGTCAGACGCAATGCCTGGAAGGAAGTTTGTGAGTAAAAGATGTTTCTCGTGCCATTTCTAAATTTTTTTCCCTTATAGCTGAGACAGTAAGAAAAAACTCACATTTCCTTTCTTAAGCCAGTTTCCTGTAATTGGGCAGAGTGTCTTGCCCCGAGGAGAATAGCTTTGCGCTGCTGAAAGCTGAGGCCTACCATTCTAGTAAAGCACTTTTCAAATCTGAAATCATATATAAAGGTCTTTTCGAAAATAGGATTGCAAAATGTGGCACGGCTAGGGGGTTTGGTTACTCTAACTCAAAGACAAAAATACTAGCCATGGCGATGAAATTCTCTGGTCCCCAATTCTGCGAAGAGAGACCTCAGTGAAGATGGACAAACTCTGCCTTCACAACTCATCCCTCTTCTAAGGGATAGATACTAACATTAAGGTAACAGTGATACTGGTAATAATAATCGTGTTACTTCTAGAACACTGGGCCTTTCCTAAGTTTTGATCTCTCGTTATTTTGCCCCTCTTCTTATTTAGCTGGGACCTTATTGTACACCTCAGTCTGTCCTAGCAGAGTGTAGGAAATATAAACATGAATTCCCCTGTGGAGACACAAAACCAAGTGTTTTCTGGTGGGGAAGAGAGGGAAGAGAGTGAAAGGAACACAAATAAAAAGACCTCTGCTAAGCAGCCGTTTATTTAATTTCTTCACTGCTACCAGACTTGGCCCGAGCAACGTTTCAGCCTACAGGGTTGCCCGTTAATGTTGGAACCGTTTCCTTTGACTTTTGTTTTCACCTTAGCTCTTTTAATTATTCTACATTACTTTATTTCTCTATTATAACAAGAAATCAGTGGGAGTTAGAGTAAGTTCTAGTTGTTCTTGATTCTAACTAACTCTGCATCATCAAACCTAAGTGGTCTCCAGAATTCACTTCACAGTCCCCTGGGTCTTACGTGTGTGCAGTGGGGACAATGCCATTCTCCTAAATCATGGGGTTCATGTGACAGTTTGATAAATTTGAAAAACATGCAATTTAATGCCTGGCATATCGATCACATTTAATATATGATAGATTTATAATTATTTTCTCAGTCTAGTGAATGTTAGTAATTGCCAATTATATTTTCTTCTCATGGGGATTTCATGGGGTGTTCCGGCACTCTCCTTCCAGAGGTTTTCAAACATTTCTCTCTGAAGACTCTTTTACATCTGTAAATTATTCAAGACCTCAGAAAGCTTTTTGTTAAGAAATGTGGGTTATGTGTATTCGTCAATGTTTACCACGTTAGAAAACAAAACTGACTTCTTAAGCTTTTTGCTTCATTTAAAAATCACTGTATTATACCATTTAGATATTGATATACTTTATTTCTATGAAAAATAGTATTTTCTAAAACAAAAAAATACTTAGCCAAGAAAGGAGCATTGACTATTTTTGTAGATCCCTTTAGTGTGTGGCATTAATGAAGGCATCTGCATTCTCATATCTACTTCTGTATTTGGTTTGTTACTATATTTATAATACATATAAAATAAATATTACATTATTATTATGTATGTTACTACACTTATATTTGGGGGAAGGGACGATGTATGTGGAAAAGGTGGTGTACCCAGATATGTAATTTAAAAAATGTAGGGTATCACTGACCCAATGAAAGATTCTTAAGGTCTTTCTGAGACTTCTCTTGGGCAATCTCCACTCTGAAGTACACATTGCCCCAGCCCTCCTCCTCATTATCTTGTTGGCGGCCCCTAAAGAACAGAACAGCACTCTAAAGGATTAAGCACTAGGTTACCGTGTGTGCCTTCGCTGTGGGTTTAAAGAGCAGACACCTGGGCATTTCTCTCTTTCCCACCTATGTGAAAGGCTGGCTCTTAATCCCATCCAGTTTTTCCTTTCATATATGAAAAGAGCTGGTTCCATTTCCTTCCCTAATTTGTACTTTGACACTTCATAAATGTAGACTTCTCATGCTCAGCTTTGGAATAGAGATAAACCACATATATTCAATCAAGGCAAAGTTTCAAAGAACTTATAAATATACTTATTTCCCAAGATAAATGATATGTAAGAAATATATTAGATTCTATAAAACCAAAAATGTATTAGAATCTCATGCCTTTAGTTTCTTCATTAAGAATCAATCATGTTAGGCTGGGCATAGTGGCTCATGCTTGTAATCACACTATCTGAGAGGCTGAGGCAAGTAGATTGCTTGAGCTCCAGAGTTCAAGACCAGCCTGAGCAAGAAAGAGACCCCTATGTCTACTAAACATAGAAAAATTAGCTGGGTGTGGTGGTGCATGCCTGTAGTCCCAGCTACTCAGTAGACTGAGGCATGAGGACTGCCTGAGATTGCTGTGAGCTATGACGATGCAATAGGACTCTACCTAGGGCAGCAGAGTGAGACTCTGTCTTAGGGGAAAGAAAAAAACAATCATGTTAATTGTTGAATATAGGAGGACAAAAGCCAGTTGAATGCTTGCAATTTGGGGGCTGCAAAATGTTTTGGGAAAAAAAAAGGCTCAGCACCTGTAGCTTCGGTGGGTAGGGCACCTGCCACATCACAGGGGCTGGAGGGTTCAAACCTGGCCTGTGCCTGCCAAACAATAATAACTATGACAAAAAAAAAATCTGGGCATTGTGGTGGGCACCTGTAGTCCTAGCTGCTTGGGAGCCTGAGGCAAGAGAATAGCGTAAGCCCAAGAGTTTGAGGTTACTGTGAGCTGTGACATCACAGCACTCTACCGAAGGTGACAGTGAGACTCCGATTCAAATAAATAGATAAACAAACAAATAAATAAATTCAGCACCAATCTATTTATGAAAATTATCTTGATAGAAAGTGTATTAACATATATGTTTCATTTGAAGTAGTTTTGATATTTTCCATATACTTGTATTGAAAAATAAGAGATTTATCAATGGAATCAAAATGTTTGAGAAAATTCTAAATGTTAGAAAGAAGATAAGGTCCAATCTGTGGTAAAGATGGAGCAGAAATCAGAGCCAAAAGCGGTTCTTGACAGTGTAATTTTGGAGGACCTCCAAACTTTGGTTCATCAAGCTAAAAAATTACACTTGTGACATTGAGCTGGTTAGATCTCATCCTATTTTCCATCAAGTCCAGTAGACCT
The DNA here is from genome assembly GCF_000181295.1 of Otolemur garnettii. Classification (NCBI taxonomy): domain Eukaryota; kingdom Metazoa; phylum Chordata; class Mammalia; order Primates; family Galagidae; genus Otolemur; species Otolemur garnettii. The sequence goes on along the minus strand of NW_003852396.1, from coordinate 21,200,585 downwards.
TTCTGTGGAAGATGGAATGCTTTGTAATGTGCACTGACCATATGGGTGGCTACTAGCCCCAAGTAGCTATTGGAGTGATTCAAATGTAGCTAATGTAACTCAGGAACTTTAATTTTTTAATTCAATTAATTTAGATTTAAATGTGAAGAGTTGCATGTGGCTAAAGGCTACTCTACTAGACAGTGTAGACTTAAAAATATACCTGTCACACCACAAGTATCAAGAAAATGTGTTATATTTTTCATGAATCAGAATGACAGTGTTCTTCTTGGAAAGAATGAGGAAGATCTATTAATTGACATAGAAAAATGCTTAAAATTTAATTTTTGGTTGTTTTTCATGCACTGTATACTAAAGATTACTAAACATTAAAAATTGATACTTTTAGCAAAGCAGTAGAGAAATTATTTTATATTTTAATGAAAAATGATATTACTTTAGTTCCACAGGGATGAAAATGTGATTTTTTACCCCATACAATGGAAAGATAAATTTAAGTGAAATCTGTGTTGGAAGTCATGTATAAAGTTTCTACAACATGTTAGGGTAAAGATGTGCTAGAATGCAGAAATACAATTGGGGAAAGATTAATATATAACAAAGGAGAATCTGAAGTTTAAGAGAAAATGTCTCCTGGACATCTTTACTTTATAGCCACAGGAATATTTTTGGACCAAGCATGAGATATTTTGTGTCCACTTATTTCTGAGCCACGCAGAACTTTTCTTAGTTACAAGCGTGGTTTGCAGCCATTCATTCCAACCACAGAGTTTAATGAGTCTCTAGATGTTCTATCACGGCTGAACATAAGAATGAGCTCTAGAACTCCTTCTGAGAAATGCATGCCAGAAGCTATTAGGGAGCTCAATCTGTGGTGTAATCTGTCTCACTGAAGCTCTATGGTGTCATTTGCATTCTTTTCTTCTTTCTATATGTGATAATTCTACCTTTGCGGTTTTTCAAGGACTTCATAAAATTTTGATTATATTTCAACTAACTATATGTACATTATATGTATACAGATAGACAGAGTGTCCATAAAGTTCATGTGCAATTTGAAGCATGACTTCCAATACATTGTTTTGGGTTGTATTCTTTTTACCAGCAGATACCACATCTTTGAGTGATAAATACCTTTTACTGCTAAAAAATCTGGCTTCTTCATAAAAAGTAATAATTAGTATAATGCTGGTTCCATTCATCTCTTTAGGGGCCATCAAGGCATTAGAAATGATATGTTGATATTTTTCTTAAGCAAATTTTATATTTTTATTAAATACACTCATGAGATACTGGATTCATTAGATTCATTCTATTTTTAGAGGTATAAAATATTAAAGGCTAACTGAAAATGCTACCCCTATATTAAAACTCTCCAATGGCTCCATATCATCTATAGAATAAATTCAAATTTCTACCATTTAGTTCATTAAAAGGACATGACGTGTGTGTCTCTCTCTTTCTTGTTCAGTCTTCATCACATGTCCACATTCAGCAATTCCAAACTCCCAACGGCCTGTGCATCTTACTCACCATTTCTTTCCTCATTGCTAACTATGCAGAATGCTCTTCCCTGTTCCAATCACCAGACTCATACTCTGCCTTCATGAGATGTTGTTCAAGTCCGATATTCTCTGGCTTTTCATAAACTTATGGCAAAGTTTCATTTTTCCTTCTATAGTGATTATGATATAATTTTAAAAATATTTTTGCATATCTGCTCCCTACTCTGGCATAAATGGAAGTTTCTAAAGATCGGGGTAATACTTTATTACTACTTAGCACAGTACATGAAGAATTAGAGGTATTCAGTGCATATTTATAAAAACACAAGAATAAATACAAAAAGAGAAACTTCTCTGATGAAGACTGGCGCATGGCCTACACACACATGAAAAATGCTCATTATCCTTAATCATCAGAGAAAAGCAAATCAAAACCACTTTGAAATATCATCTAACTCCAGTAAAATTAGCTCACATAACAAAATCCCCAAACTTCATATGTTGGCATGGATGTGGAGAGAAGGAAACACTGCTGGTGGGAATGCAAGCTAATACGGCCCTTTTGGAAAGAAGCTTGGAGAATACTCAAGGAACCAAAAGTGGACCTACAGTTTGATCCTGCAATTCCTCTACGTGGAATATACCCAGATGATCAAAAATCATTTTACAACAAAGACATTTGCACGAGAATGTTTACTGCAGCCCAATTCATAGCCAAGTCATGGAAGCAGCCCAAGTGCCTAGTAAGCCATGAATGGATTAATAAATTGTGATATATGTACACCACGGAATACTATGCAGCCATAAAAAGATGGAGACTTCACATCTTTTATGTTTACCTGGATGGAGCTGGAACACATTCTTCTTAGTAAAGTATCCCAAGAAGGGGGAAAAAAGTATCCAATATGTTCAATACTACTATGAAATCAGTATATAACCACCTACACACTCATATGAATGATAAAATGTAACTATAGTCCAGAAAATAGAAGGGAAGAGGAGAGAGATGGGAGGGGAGAGGGGAGACAGGAGGAGGGAGGGTATTGGTGGCATCTCACCTAATGTGCATAATACAATGGTACATTTCAAAACTATTAAGAAAAGAGTATAATTATGATGGATGTGTCAATCAGTTCAATGTAAGCATTTCACATTGTATACCAAATCAGTACACTGAACCCCATAAATGCATCAGTGTTCACAGTTATGATTTAATAAATAAAAAGAAATTCAGGGGGAAAAAAAGGAACTCAAAAAAATGTGGCAAAGAAGCAAGAAACCAAGCAAATTTACCTAATCAAGGAATGTTATATTTGAAATTTACTAAATGCAAGAGATCCTACATGAATAAATACAGAAAAGTCTAGTGAACCAAATCTTACCTGTTGATATTTTCAAGACATGTGTCCCAAGAACTTTCCAATATGGAGGTACTATTATTCTATTATTTACCTGTAAAAAAGGTTTTTTGTTTTTTGGGTTTTTGTCTTGGGCATAGCCACTCATTGAAATAACATTTCCAATAACAGTTCTTATCTATGTATAGATGCTGGACTCTTTCCCATCATAGATCTGAGCCCATGTTGAGTTCAATTTCCCCTCTCTGCATAGAACATTTGCTGACCTAACTAAATAATTCCTTAGACTTTTTAATTTTCACTTGTGGGATTGATAATTATCTTTCCCTTCCAGGCTTTTTCCTGTTAAAGAGAAAGGTATTTGTTCTTTTTTCTAATTCCTATATAAAGAAGGTATAAAAAAATTGGAATAAACTTGGGGTGAGGGTCTGGTTTAGAAAGTAAAAACTCAAATGCCTGCAGATATCAGCCTAACGAAAATGGTAGACTAAGAATAACATTAGAAATCTGGGGTGGTATTTGAGGCTACTTAGTACCAGCCCCTCCTCAGAGCAGCAGCTCCATTGCGCTCTAATGGACCCACGGGGAAGGACCACCACGGTGTGTTCCCAGAACCTTCTTCCTCTCCTCTTTCTTTTCCTTCCTCCTCCTCCTTCACTAGAAAAATCGAAAGTCTAGACTTTTTTTGTGGGAAAAATCTGATAATTGGTTAATATCCTAAATGTTTAATGCATTGACAATGACTGTAACCTTTAAACTAAGCCCTTCTGTGAGTTAAGTCTACCATCTCATGTTTCGTGGTCTATGCTCATTCATGAGCTAAGTACAATAAACTCCCACTTAATGTCACTGATAAGTTCTTGAAAACTGTGACTTTAAGCAAAAGGACTTACCACAAAATCAAGTTTTTGTTCCCATCAACATTATAACAAAACCACTTGGCTGGAGAAACTGCCACATGTTCTCATTTCCCTAAAGTCAGCCTGCAGGGACTTACCAAGGAAGTGAGGACTTCCTCTACTTCGACTTCAGACTCACGTGCGTTCACATTGTACAAGCTTCAGATTTATTTGAGGAAAACTCCACACCATGCAATTTTGCTCACTGTGCCAAGTGGGTCGGTTTGAGCTCAGGTCTGTTTGCTCTTTCCACAGACATCCCCCCTCCCTGCCTTGGCGCCTTCCCGCTGCTCGGTGTTTCTCTCTCCCCTTTTCCTGTCTCTACATGTTGAAATTTTATTCATCTTTTTTCTAGCAGTCTCAAAAATTTTCCTTTTGCTTGGACAGAATAAGAACAGCATTTCTTTGCATCTTCCAGAAAACTCAATCTACCTCTCTATTTTATCCTTTTTTACCTTCTCATACGATACCTGTTCCTGTTATATTTTACATATAACACTAAATTTGTATCTTCTTTTCTTCCTATGGAAGTAGGCAGTATTTTTTCACACATTCAGTGTTTGAGCTGGAGTTATTGTTGTAAGTTCTGTATTTGTTGGTGAGCTAATGTTGAGTGTTAATGTGAAATGCAGAATTAACTTTCCCTAGGATGAAAATGATCTTTAAATAGAGCACTTAGATGTAAAAACAACTGAATGGTGTTTTCGTAATATCCATTTGGCTGTCCTCAGATGGCAACTTCAAAGTAAAGAAGGTTCAAAGAAGCCTGTGGTGTGACTTAGGCTGAAAGGTGTTCAGTTAAAATACACGTTTTATAATAAGCAGTTATGTATGAGCCGCGGCCTTCTCATAGCATTCCTTGTCTTTATAATTGTTACTTTTTTTTTTCTTTCTTAACTTATGAACAGGTTTCTGGTCTTTTGGGGAAGAGTTTAAAACATATTTCTTGATCCATGTTTCACAGTAATAGATGTTGTGCTATACCTAAACAAACAGAAGAAGGAAATGCAATGGAACCTCAGACCAGAAACAGATATGACTGATTTTTTTTTTCAAGAGATTTTAAGAAATAATAGACAAAGGGTTCAGGTAATCAAAAACTACTTCTCCCAATTTCTAATTAAAATGCAAATGGTTTCTGAGCTAAACTAGATATAAGGGGGGATAAAGAAGTTACGGGAATTGTAGCCAGAACATGTGAGCTGAAGCAGATCAAATTGTGTGAACTTGGAATCAGTTACTTTCCCTCCTCATACACCATTTTCTTTTAATATAAAAACTTGATACAGTTAAGGAGAGAAGTCCTATGGAACGATGACAGAAGAATGATGCGGAAGCAAACCAACAGGGCTTTTATATGAATAAGACGATATTTGAATGTAGCCAATTGATTCTGAAATAAAAATACATGAGTTGATTTTCATAAGATACGTTTATATTTCTAGTAACAAAAGACTTATGGCACATCAATGCTCATAATGCAGTTTTCAGAGAGATTTAAAAAATAAATTAAAAATATAGACTTTATTTAACAAAGAAGGGTTATAATGTTTTCAGTACTTGTGCAGAACAGAACATTTAAAAATACTTTGTACATATTTTTACCCTTCTAACTCATTTCTAGATAGCACTACTGTGCTTTCCTCTATAGAAAAACATCCATTCGTATTACCAACAACTCCTAGTAAGATATGGATCATTTAATATTCACTAAGGAGAAGCTGAAAGCTTTAGTAATTCAAAGCAATTAATTTACCATGAACTTATTATTCTCCTTCAGAAACTTCAGTAAAAGAGAAGATTAGCTTTTGACAATATTACTGAACTGTTATCTCGAAAGTATAAGCAACTCTTATGGTGATAGTATTTGCTGTGATAAAGGAATAAAATCACAAATAGAGCAAAAGCAAGAAATTACATAGTGTTTTCTTTTTGCTTAAAGGAAAGAGGTTTTCCCATGTTTATAATAAGATGAAAATCCTTAAAGTGTAGAAAAGAAAAGAGGGGCTAGCAACACTGATGCCTCCATATAGGAGATTTGGGGGAGGGGTTATCTCGCTACAGTATTCCAAGTCTCAGTCACACACTGGGTTTTGTTTCTGAACACCTAATATCTAAGCTATGTGAGCATTTCACTAAGAATATGGTTAAGACGATACCATTATTTATGTGATGGTAACATGTTCTCTCTAATTTGAGGGCCTTCCAGGGTCCTGGGAAGGTGTCACTCATACCATTTTCAAAATAGAGATGTTTAGACTAAGAACATTGTGATTAACTAAATTAGATCGTATAAAGGCACATCAGCAACCCCTTGAACTTGTAAAGAATCCATATGATCTTTCTCTTACGGGCTGTTTCAAGTCAAGACTTTGATTTTTACAAAATCCTACAATCTCAGCTCTCACTGACCTTTGAAATCACTGGACTGAATGCACAGGGAAGATTTTCAGATGATGCTAACGGTGGCATCTTACTTTCCCCGACATAGTTTCGGCCAGGGAACACTATGTTGAGTTCCAGCTGATGCATCTCTACTTCAACTAGCCTTTATCAGTGATGATTTGGTGGTCTTAGCATAAATACAAGAAATTACGTAGTGTTGCTCACATAAGAATTCAGCTGGTGGGACCCAAAGTTAGTCCTGCTGCTATCAACATAATATCTATAATGATGAAATTCTTTATGAGAGCCCACCTGTCTTGACAGTAATTGCTGTCTAGAATCTTAGTTTCACCTTTTAATGCCCTCAAATTCATCATCACCGACAATATCATCATTACTGTAGTCACCCCATAGACTAAGTTTTGGCACCTTTACCAACGGTTTTTTGTTTTTCTTCCTCTTCCTCCTTGTATTTCACTTCTAAGTTTTTGTTATAATTTTTCCCTTGATTTCATCTCTCACTTGTTCCAGTAGAACATCCCCCTCATGGGCATTAAACTCACATCCTAAAGTGTCTAGGACCCACGCCATAGTTCTGTGCCTTCTGGGGCAACTTGGTACATTCTCTCTTCAGTCTTTTCTAAAACTACCTTTCCTAGAATGTATGTATGTATGTGTTTATTTATTATTTCAACATGTTATGTAGGTGCAAATGTTTCCAGTTACCTGCCTCAATTTCCTTATGCTTGGGTCAGCGTTATAAGTGTGCCAGTCACCCAGCAAAAAGCAATATTTTGACTCCTATTTCCCAATTCGTGTACCCTTTTATTTCCTTGTCTTGTGAGACTGTTTTCAGTTTTTCCCATTTAGTATGATGTTGGCTGTAGGGTCATCATATATGGCTTTTACAACCTGATATATATTCATTCTGTGCCTAAGGTATTGAAGGTTTTCATCACAAAAGGGTGTTGAATTTTGTAGAATTCTTTCTCTGCACCTGCTGAGATGATCATATGGTCTTTGTTTTTGCTTGTGTTTTGTAGTGAATCACATTTATTGACTTGTGTATATCTCACTGATCATCCTACTGGTTTCTTTAGTGAGATCTCTCTTCCTCTGCAATTTTTCTCTGTCCAATGTCCCTTTTATCTTTCTACATGCTATTAAACAAGAAAAAACACCGTTTATTCCGTAATGCTACCATTGTGTCAAAGTACCATTTATTCATGCATTTGTCCATTTACATAACAATCATGAAATACCACTAAATCATAAACTACTAGGTAGCAATGTGATAAAAATAGTTACAAAGAAAAAGTTTCAAAGGAGGTTCTATACCCTCATGTGACTATAACCAATTCAATTAAAAAAAAATTTAGGAGGGCAAATGCCATGTCAGAATATTCAAAAGGTCATACGCAAGGAGAATGAAGACACAAATAATAGCAGGAATTGAGAAATGAAGTCAAGGTCTTAGCCTCAGTAAATAATGGATATGCTCAGGAACTAAGAAGGACGTGGCAGATGGAGGTACAGCGGGACTCAGTGAAGTCAGCTTCTCTCTAGCCCAGTGAAGGTGTGGTCAGCTGGAATAGCAGTAGGAGGTATGACGTCCACTTGTACTCCCTCTGAAGGTCGAAGTATTTAAGACATAAAAACATGGAAATTCCATTTTGAAGTGTTGTCAGGTAAATTGGATTCATATGTGAAGGGAAATGTTTATGATGAGGTATGAAGAGTATGCAGTGGAAAGTTTGACTATGTAGGAGGCTGTGCTGGTTATCACACAGCACAGAAGAGGGATAGGAGGTCAGTTAGCAATGGGAAGAGAAAGAAGTGAGCACAGGACATGGAAACTAGAGAGAAATATAGAGGTGAGCTTGCAGCAAAGGACAGATGGCTACCGACCCTCCTCCTGAATACTGACAAGGCTAAGGGAACATAGGCTGTGATAAGTTCACACAATCATAATATTTTCCTTAAGTGTCAATACTTAGGAGGCCCCTGATACATAGCACAATGTCTGGCACACAGAAGCCCCTTAATTTCTTTATACTGAAAGAAAGATCTGTGGAACAGAAAGGATGACTTGGAGGTTATTAAGTTATGCATGGCAGTTCAAACAATAGGCACAGATGTAATTTCTAAGGGGGATCTTGGTGAGAATGGGACACTGAAGCCTGCAGAAAGGCCAGTAAGGACAAGTGAGCACCTCGTAGGAGAGCAAGACGCCAGGGTGCGTGTGGAGATGGAATGGAGTGGAACACACACGCCCCAAGTAGAGGTGTTCAAATATTTGTTTTATTTACAATGATTAATATTTAAAAATGAAAAAATGATAGACATAATGAAGAAAATTAATTTGCATGATGACATGTCAATCATTCTGTGCCCTTTGCTCTAAATTTCCATGTCATATCTGAGGACAGTGGTTTGAACCCAGGACATATGCACCACCTGGGGACCGGTTAGAAATGTCAATTCTTTCTTTCTCCTTCCTTCCTTCCTTCCTTCCTTTCTCTCCTTCCTTCCTTCCTTCCTTCCTTCCTTCCTT
>NW_003852396.1:21147891-21191842 GCF_000181295.1 Otolemur garnettii | reverse complement strand
CCTTCCTTCCTTCCTTCCTTCCTTCCTTCCTTCCTTCTTTCTTTCTTTCTTTCTTTCTTTCTTTCTTTCTTTCTTTCTTTCTTTCTTTCTTTCTGCATCTCACTATGTCACCCTGGGTAGAGTGCCATGGCATCATAGCTCACAGCAACCTCAAACTCTTGGTCTTAAGCAATTCTTTTGACTCAGCCTCCTGTAGCTGGGATTACACATGCCCACCACAATGCCCAGCTATTTTCTTATTACAGTTGTCATTGTTGTTTAGCTGGCCCTGGCTGGGTTCTCCAGAAATGCCAGTTCTCAAAACTGGTCTCAGACCTACTGAATCAGAAACTAGGGTTGTGCCCCAGCCTTTCTGATACTAAATGTATTATCAGAACATTGCTCTCTATCTTGTCTAACAAGAAATTGTGCGTGTATAAGTTAGATCATGGTCCATTCCATTCAGAAAGTATTTGGGTTCACTCTAGGCTACCTACTTCCTTCTCATCCTTACTCTGCACAGGAAAATATCTACACTATTTTCTAGCATGTGATTATTGTACTTTTAAAAACGTTTACATGATGCAGAGCTGACTCTTACATACGGGCCACCCCATATTATTTTTGAGTTTGGAAAGTTTCTCTGTTTTTTGAACTGCTATTGACTCTAAGGAACTCCCATGTTTACACGCTTCTAAGTGTAACCTTGAAAAGTTTATTTAATTTTTCACAGTCACTCAGGATGCCATGATAAATCAGAAGAGGCACATCTAATCAACCCTGGGGGTGCGATTTTAAATTCCTCAACAGAAGGTATTGTTGTCTTTTTTTTTTTAACTGCATATGGAAATAAAATGTTAAAGCAACACACATAAACACACTCTGAGCAAGAAATCATGTATCAATAAATGTATCTGCCCTGGAAATATATTATCCTTAATTCCTTATGGTTTTCCTTCTTAATTTAGTTCCTTTTAACTCTTTAAAAATGATTATGTAAAAGCTAATTATAAGTACATATTAACTTATAAACATAGATTTACACTCAAAAAACTGATCATTCTTAATTATCTGCATTTAAACACCAGAGAACCATGTGTCCTATTTATAGTCAGTTTACATGAAAACAACAGCTGTGCTGGAAAAATAATTGCTGGGAGAGAACCAAGCTATAACTCAGCAACTATGGGCATTTCCTGGTCAAATAAATAGTTTTGACTAAAAGCAAATCTTTATATTGAAATGGGAGTAGAAAAACATCTATAAGCATGTCGCTCCTCTTTTAAGAGCAACTCGATTTCAGCAGTAATTAGATAGCTGTATTCTCCATCTGTATTTTTATTATTTGTAAACCACCAGGCCCTTAGGATTCTTCCAGGGCTCATACAGAGTGATGATATCTTCATGTACAAAAAAGACACGCTGAATCTAAAATGTGCATATAGGCTTGCTGGATGATTCAAAAAGAGGATTAAATACTCCTTGAACTAAATAATTTTAGTTTCATTCAACCCCAAATTGGCTTTGTGTGTTTCCCTGGCTTTCAATCTGTCACGATAGGCCACTTTGAAAACTGGTGGGTTATAAACAGACGCATCCTTTTAATTTTTAAATATGGAATTAAGCCTAATACAGAAACTACTGCCTAGCATAATTTTAATACATGTTTCTGTTAAATTGATCAATGGCAGGATGAGTGTCAACGCTTGAAACAAGAACATTTCTAGTTGTTGAATCCTGCTTTGATTTTCTTTATTTTTTTCTCTAAATTGAATGTTTTTAAGTCATATTTTAAAATAATCTTTCAAAATGTACATGAGACAAAGATAAATTTCAAAGGCTGTGCAGGAAAGAGAAAGTGTCTCCTCCAGCTGGCATTCTTGAGTTTGCAGTTTTCATTTTCTATTAAGAGAATTCAGTGTCCTTTACGGGATCTTCCTTTCCTGTCCTCTTATCATCCAGAGCACGCAGCAGACAGTATTTAACTAAACATACAAATAACTGCATATGTATGCACTTAGGATATTTCAAACTAGTTGTATTGTATAATCCGTGCTGGCCATATTGTGTTTTGCTGTGTGGGTGTTTATTTATGTTCACGTTATCATGGAGATACTGCCCCTGTGTGCACAGGATAGGTCCACATTTACTCCTTCAGAGAATTCCACAGGTATTATGGTTTAATCAGACTCCATGATTGAGCATTTAGACAGTTTCTGATTTTTTTTTTTTTGAGACAGAGTCTTACTATGCTGCCCTTGGCAGAGTGCTATGAGGTCACGGCTCACAGTAACCTCAAACTCTTGGGCTTAAGCAATAGTCCTGCCTCAGCCTCCTGAATAGCTGGGACTACAGGCGCTTGCCACGATGCCTGGCTATTTTTTGGTTGTAGTTGTCATTGTTGTTTAGCTGGCCCATGCCAGGTTCAAACCTGCCAGTTTTGGTGTATGTGGCTGGCACTGTAACCACTGTGCTACGGGCACTGAGCCTGATTTTTTTATTGTTACAAATATTATTACCACCTGTTTCTGTTATGTGCATTTATAGGGGGGCATTATTGTATGTGTACCTGTCAGACAGAATACACAAAGTGAAGTGGTTGGCTGGAAAGGTATGTATATTTAAAATTTTGGTAGAAGTTTAAAGAGACTTCTACCAAAGTATGGCTGAGTATGGTAGCTTATGCCTGTAATCCCAGCACTTTGAAAAACTGAAACGGGAGGATTGCTTGAAGCCAGAAGTTTGAGACCCTCCTAGGCAGTACAGCAAGGCCTGTACTTGTCCTCCAAATGAGTGACAGTTTTAAAACATGACGAGATTGCTAATCACAGTCCATTCAAAATCCAAAATTTCCATCCACTCTACCTCCAGAGTTACTCCAGATAAACCTAGAGTATCAGTTTATATTAAAAAATTGTTATTCCAACAGCCAAGAGACAAATTCTTTTTCACTAGTGTCTCCATGTCCTCCAATAAACATATAATCTAAGCAAAAATAACACATCTGTCCAGGCAGTCATGACCTCCATGCTTCAGCTCTGGTCCCCCTTCCAATCAGATTGTCACAATTTATTCCCCGCGGTCCGAATGTGTTGAACCAAGTTACGATCCTGCCAACAATGAGCCCAAGCGCTTATTTTCCCAGAGCCTTGTCACAATCGCCTTTTCTCCAAGGTGTTAATATTGGCCAAGTTGTCAATAAAAGTAAAGGTGTCTCGTGATTTTACCCAGCACTTATTTCATTATAAAAGTGGCTGAATATCTTTCTATTAAAATTGTATTACATGATAAATTTAGTCATCATTCTTCAAGAACAATGTGTAATGCCAATAATAATTTTAAAATAGCCATGCTCATTTTCTAATTCTTGACCCAATATTACTATGTGCCTTCTAAAGTAAGCATCCTAGGCCAATGGATTTACAGGTTTTGTCTGTTGGTTTGTTTGTTTTTTGAGACAGATTCTCATTCTGTCTTTCTGGGCTAGAATGCAGTGGTCAGTGGGATCATAACTCACTGCAACATCATACTCCTAGGCTGAAGCAATCCTCCTTCCTTGGCCTCTCTATGGCTAGGACTACAGGTATATGCCACTAAGCCTGAATAATTTTTAAAAATTTATTTTAGAGGTAGAATCTAGCTGTACTGGCCAGGATGGTCTCAAACTTCTGGCTTCAAGCAATCCTCCCACTTCAGCCTTTCAAAGTGCTGGGATTACAGGCATAAGCCACCCTACTCAGCCATGTAGGCATATTTTATATTTAAAAGACCATAAGAAAGTTTCTAAATGAATGGGAGTCCCTGGGGACATGTGAAAAGGTGAACTCATTAAATAACAACATTTAATGAAAAGAGCCAAATATAGGGAGTGTATATTGATATATACAATTTGGCAAATAAGATATGACCCATGCCTTGAAGAAGGAAAAAGATGGCAGAAAAATATTTTCATGAACCATTATAAAAATTGAGACACTGCCAGGTGATTTGGTACCTAGGCATTTTAAAGTAGAAAGAAGCGTTACAGTTGCACAGAAGAGAAAATGGCCCAGAAAGAGAACTCATCTGGTTAATGATGCAGGGAGGATTTAAACGTAAAGTCTACCTCTTTCTATACCTGAGATGCTTTGCACAGTACCCTAATCATTCTTACCAAACATGCAGATCTGATGAGAATCAGAAAAAGATGTCCTAAAATAATTATAACTATAGAGATTGACAGGCACTCCAAGGGGAGGGGAGAGTGATTGGTGGCTGGTTTGTGTTTTGCATGTGGGAAATTGTGACCAGGTTCCTTTGACACAGTGAGTAAAGAACGATCATTAGCTTTGAAATGGACACCTTGGCTTTAAGTTTATGTTCCAAACTTTCCCTTTTTTTGCCATATTTCAGCATGACATCGTTCATCTATTCCCAACAAACATAATGTATTTTTTCTTCATATACCTGTAGGTCCAATAATAGTTTATGTTCTCCCTGCATCGAGTTCATTTTAAGCAATTTAATGTGACGGGAACAGAAAAACTGTATTGGCAGACAGACTGCTACTAAACTTAATTACTCACTCGATCCAACCCCAATCAATTAACCACAGAATTACAGAACATAAATTCTGGCTTCTCCTCCATGGGAAGGGTTTCCACCCCTGTTTCTTCTTCATAACAACTTCACTCCTTTCCACTTACAGTGTGGAGCCATAGCCAGTAAATCTTTGATAATTTATAATAACTGAGACTTATATTTACACAGCAACTGCTATTTTTCAAAGCACTTTCATATCTGCTCACTCAGTTCAGCTCCACACTCAATAACTCATTAATCAATTAGCAACATTATCGCCAATTTTCAGGTCCATAAATATTCTTAGAACATCTCAGCTACCAACACATCATACAGTCCTTGGAGGGCAATGAACTTAGAGATATATTTTTTGGAAAACTCCTAAATAAAGGACACAGGAGGAACCTCAGCCTCTAAAAACTTCAGTGATTCATCTAAAGCCACATGCCTAGAAACCGGCAACCCTGGGAAGTCAACACAGGTCTTGTCTCCTGGCCCGATGCAATGCTCCAATAACACTTAGCTCCTAATATTTGGAACCATACAGATTAAAGGCGTACTGTGAACATATGTGTTAACATTGTCTAGCAGACTTGTATTGCTATGACATCTAATGTCCTTTAGAGTCTACTGATGAAATGGCAAGAATAATGATAAAATTTAAAATTTAAACTATTTGTTTCATTAACAATAAAACAAAACAATACACAATTTAGTTTTTTGTTCTCTGAATGTATGCTCCTGAAATTCTTAATTTTTTTTTTTGTAGAGACAGAATCTCACTTTGTCACCCTCGGTAGAGTCCCATGGCAACTTCCAACTCCTGGGCTTAGGTGATTCTTTTGCCTCAGCCTCCCAGGTAGCTGGGACTACAGGTGCCTGTCACAACCCCCAGCTATTTTTTTGTTGCAGTTTGGCCAGGGCTGGGTTCGAACCCACCACCCTTCTTGGTACATGGGGCCAGTGCCCTACCCACTGAGCCACAGGCACTGCCTGAAATTTTTAATTTTTACACAGCTTTCTTTTTTGACCTTATTCTCCACCCCACTCTTGGATTACCCTGAGTACTCCACACTCAGCACAGCAGACCTCTTGCCCAGTCCCGCACCAGCCTGTCCTCGTGGGGCCTCACTCTGCCACTTGTCTCTGTCTGGTAGCTTCACGTGCTTTCAGTTCTACACCACAGCCTTCTGCTTAAAATACTGTTGTCTGTTCCTTTCAGGTTTTTCCCTCGACACTTATTCTAACTGTGAACTTTGCCCATCTTCATTTGCCCTTGATCTGTCTGACCTTGGAAACCTAGTTCATATCTCGCTGCTTACTCTAGTATGTCTTCTCAGACTGCTCAGTTCATTGTGCTACTTCACTTCCACCATCTCCAAGGCAGGGGTTACCAGCCTCAAACACCATTTTTCAGTGGGTTTAGAAAAGTTAATGAGTTGGCTATGTCCATTAAGTTAGAGACCTCATATTAGAAACCAAATTAAAGCACTGTTATGAACAGAAATTTTAATGATAATAACAACAAAATTACCATCCGATTCTTCTTACCTAGAAGGTGGTGCTGAGAGGTTTACATCACAGCATTTTGTGATCATGGTAACAGTCATAATAAATAATAGTAACCCAACTTTGTACACACAGAAACTAAGGCACAAAGTAATCATTTCACCCAAAGTTTTATAACTTGTATGTAATGAAACTTGGACTTGAACCAAATCACCTCACAATCTTTCTCCCCTTCAGAAATAATATATGCAGCAGCACGCCATGGTTTATTGACAGATGGTTTGTGTACTTGACTCACAGATTCTGTGACACACTCTCCTAAAGTTGGAATAGTGAACTCTTTATGCTTAAAAACTGTCCTAGAAGTAGGCATGTCTCCAAAGTATTAATTTATGGATAACATGTAAGTGCTAAGCCTTACATTTAATTGAAATTCTACAACTCTGTGATATGAGTATACAAATTTTATAAATAAGGTGACCAAAGCCAGTCATCATACAGGTGGCCATACCAGAGTCCATACCCTGCCATTTGCAGAGGCCTCACTTTCCCTCAATTTCCCAGTATCTCTCTTGCATGAATCATATAGTTATAACTTTGTAGGAAATCAGTTTACAGTTGATATCAGAACTTCTATGTGTTTAAACTGAAGGATCCTTATTATGGGATCACATTTTCCTAAAGAAAAGTAGAGATGGCCGTGGGAAAGGCTCCCTTTCCCATGATTAATAGTTGATGTTAATTAAAAATTCTACTAAATGTAAAACGCAAATCATATGAAATTATATATTTAGAGAGTTATTTACTTTGAAACAAGTAAATTATATAACATTAAAATGCTCTAATCAGTGTGGAGACGTACGGCCATACATATTGGGCAGACTAACTTTAATATTGTGCATATGATTAATGAACACATTTTACAGGTAAATAGAAAACAGGAAGCAACCTTTTTATGAATGTTGCTAAATAAAGACACTCAGAAATTCTTATGCACTCAATTATTCATTCAGTATTGAAATAAATTAACATTCCTACCATTGTCTCACCATCTAAGAAAAAAAATCTAATTCTGCCAGTTTCTAAAATTCTTTTCTAAGGTGATTTCCCATTCTTCCTCTAGAAAATTATTAGCATAAAACTACCAAAGTCTAAGGCCAGGGGCGGTGGCTCACGCCTGTAATACTAGCAGTCTGGGAGGCCAAGGCGGGTGGATTGCCTGAGTTCACAGGCTCCAGACCAGCCTGAGCCAGAGCCATACCCAGGCCTAGACCTTGCCTCTAAAAACAGCCAGGTACTGTGGCTGGTGCCTGTAGTCACAGTTACTTGGGAGGCTGAGGCAAGAGAATCACTTAAGCCCCAAAGTTTGAGATTGCTGTAGCTGTGATGCCACAGCACTCTACCAAGGGTGATAAAGTAAGACTCTGTCTCAAAAAAAACTGACCAAAGCCCAATTCTATGTGTTCCTTTCAATATCAAGAAGTTACTGCATAAAGAAAATTAAATGGAAATATCATGAGATCTCCTAGGCCTTAGGTGAACACATCAAAATAAAATATTTCTTTGAGAACAACAGAAGGGCCAAATATTAGAATTAAAAACAATTATGAAGAGAAGAGTGTTTTTCAAAGTACGGACTGCCTGCCTCTGAATCACTGATGTATTTGCTGAAATACATATTTTGGTTGGTACCTAAATCCAGATGAAAAGACTTTAAACTGTGGAGGTAGCCCAAAGTTAGCATCTTTAGCAAGCCTCTCTGATGCCCTTGATCCATACTCTCATTTCAAAACCAGTGATGCAGAATAGAAATGTTTTCCTCTTTTGTGGCAAATTGCATTCCTGGCCAGGATTTTCCGTATCTCTCCACAGCTATGCTATTTGGTAAACAATTTTGTAGCGCCCTCTAGTGTAGGTTCTGTGTAATGCCTCACCCCTGGATGGGACCATGTGACTTGCTTTAGCCAGTAGGTTGTTAGAATGGTGGTACAGTAAAGCCCTTGCTCACACCATGTGCCCCTGTCATCACCTGACATCCTAAAGTAAGACATGTAAGGACAGCCACCAGAGAAAAGGTCAGGCGGGAGCAGCTGGCCCCAGGCACTCTACACATCTGTACAGACAAATGATTTTTATTTTAAGCCATTGAGTTTTCAAATGGTTTATTATGTAGCAGCTTGTTGCCATGGTTAACTCATGCACTTACTTTAGAACAAAAGAGGAAGGAATCTAGCGATTTTAAATCTCATAGTAAAAAAATACTACTATCTGAGAGACTAGAAGAGACACCTCTTTATCTAAGGGGGATTCAGAGTTTAAGGAAACAAAAAAGGTCCCTATGGGCTGAGGACTTAGAGCTTAGCTGGTGAAACCACTCCCTACACCTCTGAGAAAACCACATTCTTGTTAAACTCCCTAAGGATGGGAGTTAGCAGGCAAATTGTCAGACCCTGTGGCTGATTTATGGCCCAGAACACTGTGACTCTGATTGAACAGAGAAAGGACTGGCCTCACATGCTTTCCTGATAAGCAATTGCAGACCTCAAGCTAGTTTCAGTCTACAGAAAGTGCACAAAAACTGCCTCTGCGCCCTAGAGTTCATCTTTTGCTTAAAAAGCAGAATTCCACCTCATTTTAATGCTAAAACCTCCCCCCAAAGTGAACCTGAAGTGTGTGTTACATGTCTGTTTATCAGCTGCTTCTGGACTTGGCTGTCTCAGAAATATCATAGATTGTCCTCTAACCCTGCTGACGTGTATGAGACTAAAATACGGACCCCTTGAGGCATAAAACCCAACCTCTTCTTTCCCTCTTAGATAAGGTGACCAGACGTCCTGCTTTTGGTGGATCAGTCCCAATTTTTAACAATTTGTCTCATGTCCCACGGCATTTTTAAAAAGTCCTGGTTTTTTGGAAAGAATGCATGACAAGCTAGGGAACAGTGGGAGAACAGGAAGGGAATATACGGTTTTTGGCTGCCAGGTGGCTATTTCACCAGGATATGAGTTTTATATTATTTTTGTTAATTTTATAATGTTAAATGGTAATAATCACAAATAATTGTTGAGAAGTGATTATTGAGAACTGCTTATCAAAGTTGACATTGTTGTCAGGCCCCACCCCACCCCCCAATGGTGTCCTGCTTTACCAATGTTAAAATCTGGTCACCTTACTCTTAGAAGAAACAGCAGCTTCTGTTCATGCCAGAGATTGCCTCTTCCCAGTTGCAAACTGAGATTGTCAACAAATCTCTACATTATTTAGCCATCCTGGTGTTCTTATGGATGACAGTATAAAACAGAGAAGGAAGAACTGTCTCCAAAATCACGTCTGTGGGTTGCCTTCCATGCAGTTCCAGGTTACTGCATTTCTAAGTCTAATTTAACAGAAGGTTAATTTATTAAAAAGACAGTTTCTTTGTAGGATTGTTACAAATGTTAAATAAAATAAAACATATAATATCTATAACGCTATAAGCAGTGCACCATAAACACCCAATAAGTGGTCGCTCTTTTAGTAATCATCCAAATTCATGATACATACTATACTAGGGTGTTTTCATTTTTTTATCCAAAATTGACAGCACTCTGTCTATAAAGTGTCATTATTCTATTTTAAAAATAAGGAATTAGAGGATCAGAAATATTACTTTGCTCATGTGACATGGCTAATAAATCACGTAATTAAAATTTGATCTTCAAATTGATTAATTCCTAAGCCCACATTCTTATTATATACATATTTTCAACTTCTTTCTCCTACTACCTACTAACGAAACTGAGGGGGACTTAATATATAAATGTATTTTGTGTGTGAATCTGATTCTGAACTTTATACTAAAGAACTTATATGCTACTTTTTATAAACCATGTAGCATTCAATTGAAAGTATCCTGTTTATGACTCAACAATCAGAAACTCAGCCTTCTTGTTTTATATAATCCCGTTTGACTACTTTTATTTCTCTTGCCTTTGACTTTTTTGAAAATATTTTTATTTATTTTTAATTAAAATCATTACTGTATAAGGTATAGTATAATGATTTGATATACAATGTGGAATGCTTAAATCAAACTGATTACCATTGCCTCACTTACTTGTGTTAAGACATTTACAATTTACTCTTAGTTTTTTGAAATATACTCTTGCATTATGCACACTAGGTGAGATCACACCAAATGCTCTCTCTCTTCCCCCGATCACCTTCCCCCTCCCCTCTCTTTCCTCTTTTCACCCCTCTCCCTATATAGACTCTGTTTTATCATCCATTTGAGTGTATAAATGTTTATATATTGGTTTCATAATAGTATTGAGCACATTGGATACTTTTTTTTCACTTTTGAGATACTTTACTAGGAAAAATGTGTTCTAACTCCATCTAGGTAAACATAAAGGATGTAAAGCCTCCATCTTTTTATGGCTGAAGAGTATTCCATGGTATACATATGCCACAATTTGATAATCCATTCACGGGTTGACGAGCGTTTAGGTTGCTTCCACAACTTGGCAATTATGAATGGGGCTGCAATAAACATTCTGATGCAGACATCCTTTGTGGTAAAATGATTTTTGATCTTCTGGGTACCTATCTAGTAACAGATTGCAGTATGAAATGAACTCATACCCATTAAATCATTTTAAGGCCAATGCCAAGAAAATTTTCTCCTACATTTTATTTTCTTCTAGGAGTTTGTTAGTTTCCAGTTTTATATTTAAGATTGTAATCCATTTTGAGTTAATTTTTGTGTATGATATAGACCAGAAGTTAAATTTAAATTGTTTTTTCTTTCTTTTGGATACACAGTTTTCTTTCTTTCTTTTTTTTTTTATTAAATCATAGCAGTGTACATTAATACTATCATGGTGTACAGTGTACTGTTTCTATATATAATTTGAAATACTTTCATCCAACTGGTTAACATAGCCTTCATGTCTTTTCCTTAGTTATTGTGTTAAGACATTTGTATTCTACATTTAGAGAGATTCACATGTACCCTTATAGGATGAACCATAGATGTGATCCCACCAATCACCCTCCCTCCGCCCACCCTCCCTTTTCCTCTCCCCTCCCTCTCCCCATATTCCTGGGCTAAAATTGGGTTACTGAAGGAATCTTTCCCTATTGACGCCAGTGGATTATGAGGCTTGGACTTTTGTCTAGGCTCCCTGTTCAGTGCTGTTCATCTTTATGTCTATTTTTGTGCTAGCACTATATTATTTTCATTACTGTAGCTTTGCAATATATTTAGAATATAGGAAGTGTGAAGTTTCCAACTTTATTCTTCATACTCAAAATTGTTTTGGCTATTTGGAGTCTTTTATGATTCCACATGATTTTCAGTTTTGGGTGTTTCTTTTTTATTTCTGTAAAAAGAAAATGTCACTGGGATTTTGATAGGGATTGCAATGAATCTATAGATAGCTTTTAGTAATCTGGGAATTCTGACCATCTATTTTAACAGGTAAATTCGTCTTTTCATTTATGGGTGAAATTCACCCGTTTCACTTTCTTCTTCAGTGCTTCCTAGTTTTCAGAGTACAAGTCTTCCACCTGCTTGGCTAAAGTTGTGTCTAAGTATCTTATATGGTTTTGATACTATTGTAAAGAGAATTGTTTTCTTAACTTTTGTTTTGTTTTGTTTTTAGATAGTTGTTGTTAGTGAACAGAAATACAAGTGAGTTTTTTTTTTTTTTTTTTTTTTTTGGCGGGGGTTTTTTTTTTTTTTTGGCCAGGTTTGAACTCACCATTTCCAGTATATGGGGCCAGCGCCCTACTCCTTTGAGTCACCAGTGCCACCCAATACAAATTGGTTTTTTAGATTGATTTTTTATCCTGCAACTTTACTGGATTTGTTAATTAGCTCTCACAGGCTTTCTTCTGTGTGTCTATGATAATTTTAACTTCTTTCTTCCCCACCGATATGCCCTTTAATTCTTTTTCTTTCCTAACTGGTCTGTACAGGATTTCCATTATTAAGTTAAGTTAAGTGGTGAGAATGAGCATCCTTGCCCAAAGCTCCTGCACAGGAACAGTTGAGAAAATAAAAATCCAACCTAAAGACTGAAAAAAAAAAAAAAAGCAAATCGTAATTCTCATAAAAGGTTAATATGCAAAATATATTAGAATCTCCTATAATTTGCTGTAACTAAATAGCAAGAAATTTCATAACTGATTAAAACTGGGCAAAGGGTCTAAATAGACATTTCTCCAAAGAAGACAACACAAGTTACCAACAGGTATTGGAAAAGATGCTCAAGGTCCATAGTCATCAAGGAAATGCACATCAAAACCACAGGAGATATTGCCATATGCCTGTTAGGACATCTATTATTTAAAAAAGAAAGAAGAAGATAAGTTTAGCCAGGATGTGAAGAAAAAGAAACATTTTTATAATGCCGGAAGAAATTTAGACTGGTGTAGCCATCATAAGAAATAATATAAAGTTGTTAAAAAATAAATAAATAAAACTGCCATATGGTCCAGAAATCCTACTTTGGGGTATACATCTAAAGGAATTTAAATTAAGAACTTGAAGAGATATCTGAACTCCCCCCTTCATTGCAGCTTTATTCACAACAGCTAAGATAAGGAAGTGATCTAAACATCCATGACTAGTGAATGGATAACAAAAATGTGTTATATAAATATAACATTATTCACCCTTACAAAAAACAATCTTAACATTTTTGACAACATGAAAAAAAACTGAAAGACTATGTGAAATAAGCCAAAAACAAAAGGACAAATGCTACACGTAAGTGGGAACTTATATGAGGAATACAGAAAAATCAAAAACTCATGGAAACCGAGAGAGGAGTAATGATTGCCGGGAGTAAGGGAAGTAGAGATGCATTGGTTTAAAGAGTGGAGGGTTTTAGTGACGCAAGGAAGTCCAGCATAGTGCCTATAGTTTACAATACCGTATTTTATATCTGAAAATTTTCTAATGAGAAAATCATGTGAAGTGTTCCTATCTGGAAATTAAAAATAAAATCATGGGAGGAAACTTTTAGAGGTGATGGACATCCTTAGAGCATTGATGGTGGTTATGGTTTCTCAGATGTATACTTACCTCTAAACTTACCAAGCTGTATACATTAAATGAATATGTGCAGTTTTTGTATCTAAAAAACCTTAGCTTTCTTCCCTAGCTCCAGAGAAACTCTATAATTAAGATATTTTAAGAGCAGATTTATTAATAATAATATTTTGATATCATACTAAATAAATTGGCTGTATGTGAAATGATGTTGCCAACATCAAAAGAATTTTCAGGTGCAACCCCACTTTGGAGCTTGCAAAACAAGGTGCAAGAAAATTCTAGAATTTCATGATGATCTCTTATAGCAGAAGATGCTTGAACTTTGGTTCCAGATGTATTATGCTTGATTTTGCCTTTACAAGCTTTATGAGCATAACTAGTTAGCTTTCCTGAGTTTCAGTTTTCTCCTCCATAGATATGTGGCTATGTACCTAAATGACTGCTGTCGGAATTACAGAATATGTACGTCCATTAATGCAATGAAAGTGAGTGTCACCTCATAAGTATTAAAGGCTGTTTTCTTCCTCCTTATCCAAAATGTGAATGAAAGTAAGTTACCCTTTATTAATTCATGACTCATTCATGGATCTTACACAATTAAAAGGAAGACAGTGTAGCTGCTTGACTCTAAATGAGGGTCTGAGGAGTGGAAGAAATGCAGCCACCTATAATCCTAGATAACTAAAATAACCGACCAACATACAGATGGCGGTTTACACAAGTCCAAGTAGAGACATTTTATCAGTTCATACGCAGTTTTAAAAACATATGCAAAGTATCTCCCATATGCCTAAACGGGAGCTCTTCAGATGATACACCGATGCTAATAAAGTAAATCCAAATAAAAATGAAAGTCCCTGACTCCATCATGTTCCCAGGGAAAGCCTTTATTACCTCCAGCAAAGTACGTCAATATTTTATGTGGCCCTCTCTCTCTCTGTAAGTGACGCTATAGTTTAACTGCATTGGAGTGTTTACTTTAAATTAGTCATCATCATCCTTTGAGTCTGTCCTCTAAATTTGGATGAAAAAAACATTACATTTATAAAACTAGGGTAGATATTTACTTCCCTGAGGAAGTAAAGTGCTTTTGCACAAAATAGAATTCCCTAGGACGAGCGTTCAGGCCCTCTTGTTCATCACTCCCCCTCACAGCTTAGAAGCACACTGGGTGTGCAGTGGACACTCAGTCATATTTTCTTTGTTTATTTTGTATTGTGTTAAATTGACAAAGTTTAAAAACTGGAACTACATTTTCCATAATCCTCTTACATTTTTGGTTCCAGCTTAGAGTTGATGAAAAGAAAAATACATATATACATACATATTTATGTGTATATATATATGCGTATCTATATACACATACACAGAGGGGACATACAGTTCATGTATATATGTATGTGCATGTATACATGTGTATATATACACGCCCACAGAGTGAACACAAAGTTTGTGTGCAATTTAAAATAGTTTAACATAGTAAATTGCACATGAACTTTATGTCCACCCTGTATGTTAATTATGGATGGCAGAATTAGAACAGCTGCCATAATTCTGAAAAAGCAGTTATAGTCAGATTTGTAAGACTGATGTATACTCATACATGCTGGATGATTCCAGCTTGACCTGGATTTTTACTGTGGGAAGAGGGAAACTCAGAGTTGCTGTAGGTTCCAACCTGTTTCTCTCTGCTTTTTTCTGCTCCTCATCTAGCATTTCTGTCCAAGCTGAAGCCCACGACGAGAGAGAGAAGCAACATAGATTTTTCTCGCCAGCTCTCTTTTGTGGTCTCACTTAGACAGATGGATGCTCCTGACTTCCCAGATCCACCCTCCCCCTGCAAAAAATCCTCTGATTTCTCCACCTATGCCAGTACTTCTAGGAAAAGGAAAAAAGTTCGCAAAGAAAAGATAACTCTAAGCCCACACATGTCTACCGGCAGCTGCAAATACGGAACGTTTTTTATAGAAAGGGAAGGATGAACCAAGGGCAGAGCAGGGAGCCCCACACAACCACTCTGGTGGCCAAATCGCGCGTTTACCAAACATGCACTCCCAGCCCTCGGAAGGGCAGGATTTGTGGTGCTTGTCTTTTGTCCTCGTCCGCCCCATTTGAATGAGAATCTTTCCCAGGGCGATGCTATCACTATTTCCTGATTGATTTTTATTTGTTGGGGACAGATAACTTGTCTTTCTGGTCCACAAATGTCTTCATTTGAAGACACCTGTGAAGCCGGACCTGAGGACCTTCTCCCACACCTGGACACGGTTTGGATTTTGACATCTTGTACTTGAACGCCATAGTGAGAGAAGACTTTTGTCGGTTCCAAAGAATATCATGTGACCAGAAGGCAGGCTGTGGTAGGCCGAAGTTGACCCAAATTTGCTGGCACTCCCCCTGTTTTATTGGGGCTGACCTGTGACTTGCTGTGACTGATGACTGATAGAATGAGGCAAAGTGATTCTTTGTAACTTCTAACAGTGTGCTTTAAATGAACTTTTAAGAAATCAGCAACTTTCATTTTTAACTCTCTTTTTTTTTTCTCTCTCTCTCTCTTCCTCAATCCAGCTTCCATGCCCTAAAATGCTCAGACTGTCTATGGAGGTCACCTGAAGGAGAGTGGAGGGGGAGGGCTCTGGTTAGCTGTCTCATCTGATGGCACTGAGTGCCAGCCACGTGAGTGAGCCACCTTGGAGCTTGCTGCCATTGGAGCCTTCCAAACGACTGCAGCTCATGCCAGAGCCACACAGAGCAGAACTTCCACCCCAGCTCAGTTAATCCTACTCAGGAGAGAAAATAAAGGGCTCTTGTTATTAGTTTAAGCTGCTGAGTTTGAGGGTAATTATTAAAAAACTATTCAGAGATATAGAAATTTGGACACAATACTTGTCAAAGGAATTCTGAGGATAAGGAAAAATCCTTTTGTGTACCCCAACGACCTGTAAATTTCTGCACACTGAGGATAATATATTCTGTATATATCTAATTTCTCACCACCTGCACCCCATGAATCTTGATTTTGTGGACTATTTTCTGAAAAGTAGCTAAGCTAGATTTCCCAGTAATATATCATGGTTAAGATAAAGTTATGTGAAATAAGAAATGTCTGAGCTTGAAATATTTATTAGTTATGACACCTGATTAAGCTATGAAATATTTTTGAGCCTCAATTATCAATTATCTCCTTAAAAAATGGAGATAATAATAACCACTCTATGGAGGCATACAAAGATGACAGAAAATAAAACACAAGCATCATTTATTAAGATTTCCATAAGCACACAGATTTTGCTTTATTCAATAATATTAAATGTTACTATTCTTATCAGACAAGAGAAGAAGTGGCCTGTTGGGTTAGGTTCATGAAATGACTTTCTCTTTCACCACAGAAGGAACCCTTGGAATCTATTGTTTTAGTGACTTAATTAGTATGTTAAGGTTACTTTTCCCAGAAAGGCCCTTTTATTTTCTACAACTAGTAAACACACTGGGGAAATTTACTAAATATTTCCTTTGCACCTATAATTGAGCAAGTTATTAATATTTTACAAGGCAGTGCACAATGCCTACCCCTGCCCGCACACACACTTGCCCCATAGGACAAGTTGAAGGGGCAGCTGGGGGCAGGAAGGGTGTGTCCTGTTCTCCGTGCCTCGAAGAAGGCCTGAGTTCCTTGTCTTAATAGCCAGATGCCTATATAGGCAATGCTGTGTGTCACCTCCGTACACGCTGAGGAAGAAGTCATGCTTATTAGCAATCAAAGTACTAAGTAATATCTGGATATTTGCTTTTTTTTTCCCTTAAACTATGTACAAATGACAATTTGACCCTAAAACATTTCAGATGAAGGAAATTTCAAAGTTAGAAATTGAATGGAATTGTAAAAATCATAGTAATTTAGTTATCTATTGTGTGAATGCTAAGTCTATTTATTTCTTCAAGTAGAAACAGTTAATTAAAACGACAGGAAGCACCTCTTTAGACCCAGTCCCCAGGCATTGTGTACGCCATGTCGCTTCCTGCAGCTCTATCTGACCATGTTATGCCTAAGTGGAAAACTGAATCTGGATCCACCTCAGTCTAGTGCTTCTGACCGTGGACACTGCATTGTAATAGACTTCAGAGTGAGGATCACAAATATATAAGAACATATGAAGAACTATCAAAGAGTATTTCCTGCAGTGGTTCTCAAAGTGTGGTCCCCAAGTCAACAGCATCAGCCTCTCCTAAAACTTGTTGAAATGAATTC
Source organism: Otolemur garnettii (assembly GCF_000181295.1). Classification (NCBI taxonomy): domain Eukaryota; kingdom Metazoa; phylum Chordata; class Mammalia; order Primates; family Galagidae; genus Otolemur; species Otolemur garnettii. Next base: position 21,174,503 of record NW_003852396.1, on the reverse strand, counting down.
ATTAGGCCCTACAACTAGACCTGCCAACTCAGAAACTCTTGAGATGGCATTCGGTAATCAGTGCTTCAACAAGACTTCAAGTGATTCTGAATGCTTAAAGTTTGAAATCATCAGGGTAGTGTATTGAGGTGAGAAAAAATTCAAAACAAAACAAATTAAGAAAAGAACAATTCATCTGACAGCAATAAGGATTTCAAGACCAATTACCTCAAATAACAACAACAACAAAAAAGCATTTGAGATCAGCATTAGGTAACTGAAAAAACTCTACTTCTGAAATTAAAAGAATAATTGAAATTAAAATATAACTCATTTAATCCTGTTTGATTTTACCTTGTTTAACCTTTCTGAACATGACCTTGTTGTCTGTGAAATGGAGATGATGTCTATCTCAATATTTATTAAAAACATATCTAAAATATTTCATGGACACCTGGATTTTTTTTTTCCAGTATTTTGCAAAAAGAAATGTAGTTTGCCAACTGTGGGGGTGAATGGCAGGTTGTGAGAAATAGCAAAAACATAGGCCTGGAAGAGTCTCCTGATCCCTTATACTGGAAGAATCTCCTGATCCCTTATACTCATCATGCTTCTTCACCAGCTGGAACGGAGAAGGGTGATATGTTCAACTGTGGCAGTGAAGACTATGCAAGGATTTGTCTGACTTTAGGGCCTCATTCATTTTCAATTATTGAATGTGTATGAAAGGTGAGGAACAGTGCCAGTCAGTGAAGGTCAAATAGGTTATTCCAAAAGAGACAGAACAAAATCATGATTAAAAACTTGAGGTTTGGATCCAGCCACTTAGTTTCCAATCCAGATCTCTTATCTGCCTACTGTGAGACCTCAAGAAAGTTACTTAACCTCTAGGGTCTGAGCTTTTTCATATATACTATTAAAAATGTGATAATAATATCAAATGTCTTATGAGATTATTGCCAGGATAAAATGTATTAAAACATATATATACACATTAAAAATTAAATCAGTACTCAAGTAACAATAGGCCCTTACTAAATGTGAATGATAGTCATCTCCTGTAAGGCTGGCTGACTTCATTCCGTCAAAGGCTTTCCTGACAGTACTGTCTGTGTGGTCAAGTCTATAATTTCATCCTGGCCACCCATGAATCAGAATGCAGACTCTGATTTCAGTAGGCCCAATGTAAAGCCCAAGTTTGAACATTTCTTTTTTAAATTTTTTAAAAAATTTTAGAATATTACGGGTACACATTTTGGTTACATACGGTGTTTTTATACGGAGTGAGTCAAGATTTTAAGTGTTCCTTTCACCTAGATAGTGTGGGCTGTACCCATTAGGTGTGAACTTATCCGTCCTTTCCACTCCCCTCTCATCAGCTTGGTTTTCACTGAGATATATTTCCACATGTGCATTTAACTGTTGATCAATTAGTTCCAGTTTGGTATTGAGTCCATGTTTGTTTCTTCACTCTTTTTTTTTTTTTTTTTTTAAGACGGAGCCTCAAGCTATTCATGGCATCACAGCTCACAGCAACCTCCTGGGTAGAGTGCCATAGCATCACAGCTCACAGCAACCTCCAACTCCTGGGCTCAAGCGAGTCTCCTGCCTCAGCCTCCCAAGTAGCTGGGACTACAGGCACCCACCATAACACCCAGCCATGTTTCTTCATTCTTGTGATGTTTCATTTAGAAGCATGATTTCCAGTTCCATCCTGATTGTCATAAAAGATACTAGATTCACTGTACATTGTTAAAATGGAGATGCTACCCAAAGTGATTCACAAATTTAATTAAAATACCAATGCCATTTTTTGCAGATCGAGAAACAGTAGTTCTATACTTCTTATGGAACCAGAAAAGACTATGAATAGCCAGTGCCATTTTGTATAACAACAGGAAAGTGGGAGACCTCACTTTACCAGACTTTAAGCTATACTACAAAGCTATACTAATCAAAACAGCATAGTACTGACACAAAAAGAGAGACTCATTTAGGTCCCAGCTCAAATTCCTTGTCTTCAGAGAGGACTTTCTCATCATTAATTTTAATTTTTTTTCTCCAACTGCACTTTTACCAATTCAGTACCTTTGGATCAGGCATACAATTGTATTTCTTTTCATTTAGTTTTTATTTTTTACAAAATCATAGCTGTGTACAATTTTAATCTTTTAGAATACTTTTCCCTATTTGAATTCTTGTTAGTGTGTAGAGTTCTTGGCTCATTGAACATTTTCTTTTTAGAAGACTGTAGGAAACTTGAAGGCAAGGACTTACCTTCTCTGCTGCATTTGGGCTACAAATACTACAGCTGGAACTAGGATATAGCAACACTCAGCAACTATCTCTTTAAGAAGTAAATGAAGATAAACGTTGGTCACTATCATCACGAATCTCAAAACACCAAAATGTTAACTCCTATTTTAAAATGCTATTACTTGTAAGTTTAAACAACACTTTTGATCTAAAATTATCAGCAGTTAAAAATTTATATTGGTACTACTTTTAAATTTGTAATAAAATTTCTGCTGTATGTATAGCTTTGACATATAAGCATAAGGTGAAGCAAAGATCTAAAATCTGGCCATGAACAAGTCAACTTACTTAATTTTTGCTGAGTGAGAGTCCATCATTCTGAACACCGAAGCTCTGTACTTAATTCTGTACCCCTTCCCCCAGCTACTAGTGAACTTGGGAGTAATGTTAGATCAGTAGGTCATCACTTAAATAGTGAGTAAGATAGAATCAGTCTTAAATTGAACACAGTAGATATACTTTTTTAAGTGTTAATTTTTACCACATATTAGGCAATGCCACTGCATGCTAAATTAACTTTAATTAATGAAAAGATTTCTAAATATTACAATAAAGTTATTTAATTTGCTGTATGCACAAACATAATGCTTCCTCTAAGTTCTCATCAGAATAGGGGTGTGTATTCGGGACAGAGAAATGGATTTATTTGGGAACATGTCACAGTCTGTTATATAATTCTATACATTGTGGTTATAATTACTCAACTCTATACCTAAGAAATATTACAGATAAAGTCCAAAGATGTACAGCATCTATTTTCAGTTTTGTATCAAAAGGGGGAAAGTCTGACCAGAAGTCCAATTCACAGTACTGCTTTTGTACAACAAAGCCTTTCATTTTTGAAAGCAATGTTCAAGTGCATAAGGCCTGTGTCTATGAGGTTGGACAATGAATTCACAAATGCATCCTAGAAAAAGTGCGACATACCTCGTTGCTGAATATCACCACTATGGTCACCTTCTGAGTACTCCCTGGGCCATCTGGTAACCACAGTGATGCTCTGCAGTGAGGTGTGCAGCACCTTTCCTGGGAGCAGTTCATGAACTTAATTGTTTGATTTCATAGAATAATAAACTGTGAAAACAGAAGCTTAGAAGGTGAGTTAGTATAAAAAATAGTGTTTCAAAAAATGTTCTTAACTGTAAATAAAAATATTGAAACAGGTTTAATTTTAATATCTGTGGCATAGAACATAGTGAGCGATAAAACTGCACATGAAATTAAAACGTTGCGTTTTCTGTGTGTTAGTTTTTACTTTTACTGTGAGTGTTTACTGTTGATATTTAAATCTAAATCACATCTCTTTTTCCTCCTTCAAAATATTTCTTTGGATTCCTGGTTATCTTACATTTTGGGCTCATCGTCTGATACTTTTGTTTTCTTTGTTGCTCATCAGCAAATAATTCAGGTGCCTCTATATTATTCACCTTAGTTTCTAAATACCTGTTAAACACCTATCCAGATATATTTTGTATCAAGTTTAAGAAGTTTTGGAAATAAGTGAAATATGTAATGAAAAGCATATACCTTGCTCTGAGAAGAATATGAATAGGTGAAAAAAATATTTCACCAAAGAAGTAACATTTACTACGTTTCTTGAAAAGTAGGAGAAATTTTGATAGGCACAGGAGGAGTTTGGAAATAATGGCAGAATAAAAAAATAAAAAAAAACCCTAAGTCATGGCATACAGACAAGAGTATCACCAAAATCAGGAATTTGGGGAACATTATAAGGGAATATGATGTGGACCACAGAGCCGTATGTGAAGTTTGGGGACATACAACGGGGAAGAACCAAAGCATTTGTGTTTCTTTTTAAGGAATGACTATTAAAACTTTAAGCTAAGAAATAATAGGATTAAATGTTTTGATTTATTGTCCTGTTTTGATAAATCAGTGTCCTCTAAGTTGCCTCATCTTAGTATTTCTTCAATTTTTCACTACTGTAGCATATTTTGAATCCTTCCTTTTCCCCCCATTGCAGACCAGTTTCCTGGTGTCTTGTCTTACCTGGATATGTGAAATTGCTTCCTGTAGCCCTTCTGTCTTATTTCCAGTTCTGTCTCTCTACCACAACTTAGAATATTTGCAAAACACAAACTTTACGTCTCACCTCACTGCTCAGAAAGTCTTCAGTACTTTGCTGACACACTCACGATGCCTGAGTTGATTTTTGGGCCCTCATAACCCTTGTCTCTTCCACTATCTCTTCTCTATACACTTCTCTGTCCTTCACTTTAAACCTTTGCCTATGATCTACTGGAAAATCATTTCCCTCACCTACTCATCCTCAGCCCTCAGTCCTCCAGTAACCAATTCTGACTCTCCAAGTTAAACACCCCTTTCTCTGTGCACTGTAACATCTGTTTTTCACATTGAGTTATAATTGAATCTTTACATGATTATATTACCCCTATAAAGCTGAACACTCTGTGAGGCTTATTAACACAAGTATCTTGTTTGCTCTTAAATTTCCAGTACCCCTTACATTGCCTGGCTCCTAAGAGTTTCTAAATACATATGCATAAGCAGAATGTGTAGGAAAAAATAATAATGAATCTATAAACTGAATGATTAATGAACAAAAGGAAAGGAGGATACACTTTTGTAAATGTTTATTGTTAAAAGTTTTGAGTCTTGTAAACAAAAGAATAGATCACATCAACAATAATCATAATAACTATGTTTATTGAACCAAAAACATGTGTCACGGCAATCCATGTAGCTTTATAGTCAGCACTTAGTACAGTCCTTGGTTTCAATTAGTATGTATACTTGATTGACTTAATTTTGTCTTTGCAACATCTCAGAAATGCAGTTACTACCCTGTGTTCCCATTTTATGAGCAAGGGAACTGATATTCAAGGAAGGTAAGTAACTTCCCCAAGAAACTTCACACAGTAGCACTTCTTGACTCTGAAGATTGTTGAGTTTTCATCTATTTCAGTGTTTTCTAATGTTCTAAGTACTAGAACCCTTTTTCTCTCATAATAAGTCTCATCAATAACCTCAATATATAAGACTATTGGAAATGGACCTGTTCTGGCATGCAGTGATCCATGTCCCCTCCCCTTGCACATATGGGTTGGTCCCCTAGGAATCTCCAGAGATGCCAGCAATTTTCTATACCACATTTAATATTATACATCCCTGGCTCATTCTTTGCTGCCTGTCATTACATGAGTATTTTCTCATGGCAATAACCATGAGAAACTCAAATAAAATTAACATTTTAAAAATAAAATTTAGGGTGGCACCTGTGGCCCAAGGAGTAGGGCACCGGCCCCATATACTGGAGGTGGCGGGTTCAAACCTGGCCCCTGCCAAAAACTGCAAAAATAAAATAAAATAAAATTTAACCTAATGAAATACCTCAAATAAAATTTCTTTAGCTTCCCTGATAGTATACGGTTCACCCTTAAATATAAGGTTGAACTGGATGGGTCTACTATATGCAGTTTTTCAACCAAACATGAATATTGTATTTGTGGGATGAGAAATCCATGTTTACAGAGAGCTGACATTTTCATATTTGTATGTTCAGCAGGTGAAACGGCAAGACTTGAGCATGCGCAGATTTTGGTATGTCTGTGGCACAGAGTTCTGGAACAAATCCCCCACAGAGCCACGTACACAGAGGGACAACAGAATTTGCATTGTAATGTGATATATTCACCTTGTTCTTTTAGTGGGTCTATTTCACTAAACCAAAAGGTGGATACATGGAGATGTACTATCCAAGAGCACAGCTCAGTCATTTTGAAGTTTAACATTTAATACTCCCAAGGCATGGGAAAGCTGAAATTTAGGACAGAAGACTAAAACCAAGATTGAGAGTCTCTGCAAGTTACCCAAAGGGTAAAGTTGGGTCTCTGCTTTCAAGCAGTTAGTACTTTTGGACTATGTGGAGATAGAAGATGGCTCTGAGGTGAGCTTAGCGTCTTTCCACCTCCAGGCGGAACATCTATGTTACGCTCTGACCAAGAGAAAATGCTTCAGAAACTGATAGATCTAAATTCATGTCTTAGTCTTGGTGTTTCCACAGTGTAGATCTTACTTAAGACCATACGGGTCTTGTAAGTGGGTGTTTATTATGGGAAGTGACCCCCAAAGGAGTGACAGTGTGAGAGATGTAAAAGCCAAATGATGAACCCAACAAACATTGATAGATAATTCTGCCTCCAAATTACTGCATATGCATCCTTCTCATCAGCACATGGGACATTCTCCAAGATCACTGATATCTTAGGCCAAAAATATGTCCTAAAAATTTAAACATATCAATATACTACCATACAAGTATCTTCTCAGACTATAGTGGAATAAAATGAGAAATCAATTCCAAGAGAAACACTCCAATGTCCACAAAGTCACAGAAAGTAAACAACCTGCTACTCAATAATCCTTGGGCCAGGGATGAAATTAAAGTAAAAATCAAAGGATCCCTTGACCTGAATGGCAGTTGGGACACAAGCTATCAAAAATCTATGGGCTATTGAAAAAACCATCTTGGGGGAACAGTCATTCCCTGAAAGGCCTTCGTAAAAAAGACAGAAAGATCACAGGTAAAAAACCCCCTGTCACATCTCAAGGAACTGGAGTAGGAAGAGCAAGCCAAAGGCAACAGCAGCATACGGGGAGAAAGGAGAGAATATTCATCAGTTATACACAGGATAAGGGGCTAAAAACCAGAGTCTGCAAAGACTTCAAGAAAATCAGCAAGAAAAAACAACCCCATTAAAAAGTGGGCAAAAAGGGCCATGTGCAGTGACTCTCACACCTGTCACCTAGCACTCTGGGAAGTCGACAGGGGAGGATCCCTTGAACTCAGGAGTTCCAGACTACCCTGAGAAAGAGTGAGACTTCACGTCTACTAAAAATAGAAAAATCAGCCAGGCATTCTGATGGATGCCTGTATTTCCTGCTACTCAGAAGGCATGAGGTTTGCTTGAACTCAGGAGTCTGAAGTTGCTGTGCGCTAGGATGTAATAGCACTCTAGCCTGGGCCAACAGGGTGAGTCTCTCTCTCTCTCAAACACACAGTGGCCAAAAGCTATGAACAAAAGCTTTTTTTTTTTTTAGAGGCAGTCTCACTTTATCACTGTCCTCAGTAGAGTGCTGTAGCATAACAGGTCACAGCAACCTCCAACTCCTGGGCTTAGGCGATTCTCTTGCTTCAGCCTCCAGACTAGCTTGGACTACAGGCATCTTCCACAATGCCAGCTATTTGTTGTTGTTGTTGCAGTGTGGCCGGGGCCAGGTTCAAATCCACCACCCTTGGTATATATGGGGCCAGTGCCCTACCTGAGCCATAGACACCACCTTGAACAAAAGCTTTTCAATAGAAGATAGGCAAATAGTCAATAAACATGAAAAAATGCTTAGTGTTACTAATCATCAGAGAAATGCAAATTTAAAGCATAAGTTAGAATGTCTTATTAAAAAGTCCAAACCTAATAGATGCTGACATGGATACAGACAGAAAAGAATGCTTATACTTTGCTGGCAGGACTACAAATTAGCACCTCTATGGAAAACAGCATGGCAATTCAGAAAGAAGTATTAATAAAGTACACCTACTATTCCAGGGGTGCCCAGGTGTTTGATTTCTCTGAGCCACACTGGAAGAATTGTGTCAGGCCACTCATTAAGAAACACTAACAAAAGCTGACAAGCAAAATAAAGGTCTGTCCATAATTTTAATGGTGTCTAATGCCACAGATAAGCAAAAATATCTTGATATAACAATCCTCATCATGCAGTGGCCTGTTCAGAGACTCCTTTAAAACTATCAAGCAGGCCCTAAGTTTGCTAACACTAATAGAGAAAAAGTGCATATCTAAGTAATAAAGTATCTTTTTTGATTTTCTTATTATAAAAATAAAAGAAAATTGGGCAACATAAAACTGGTGGGCTATTTGACGTTGTATTAGAGAAACTAATGGATCAATATTGGGTATGAAAGAATTCGTTGCAGTTCTGAGTGAGTGCTGAAGGTGCTCATTGGGTATTTTAGCTCTAATATTACTCTTAATGTGCTTCATTCTTGAAAATAGTTGCTCACAGATGTATGTTGGTGATACCAAAAAACAGTGACATCAAAAGGGCGTGATTGTGAAGCATGGCATATTTGTCTCTGGGAAGACAGGACCTATAAAAGTCTAGTAAAGATACATGATCAACTATGTGTTGAGTCGAATGTCAGATTGCAGCTCTATACATTCCATTTGAAAATTGGCAGGTAACATATTTATGTCAACTGAAAATGAAGTCATGGTTTCTCCAGAATATTGATTATTTTCCCAGAAATGTTGAAATCTGTTTTAAAATTCTTGTATCAGTTCAAAAAGCAAGGCTGTATATTTTCCACTGTTGACAGGACTGGGTTTAGCCAATGTGTCAAAATTCATAAAATTAATTTGCCTTTACGTGATTTTGCCATAATTTCAGTTTCATTTCAAACACTGCTATGGTTTGAAACATTGTATTGCTAGGTTAGTTTTCACCTTGAAGATGCATGTTGAACTCATTTAAAAAAGCAGTTAAATCCGTTAAAATGCTAAATCGGCAAGCAGTGAAGTTCTGGCACGATTTAGTTTTTGATACCATAAAACGACTTGGTGACATGTTGCAAATCATAACATCTTTTCAACATTTGGTCTCAATTTAGCCATCTTACTTCCAAAAAGTGAATGGTATTAGGATAAATACTTCTAAAGATTCCTGGCATTGGCCATGATTCAATCCCTTGGCCCTTGTGAAGCTGACAGCCTTGAAGATGACTGGCATGATGCTATCCATTGTTAAAGCTTTTGCACATACATTTCCTGGATGTACTACACAATGATGCTTCAGCTAACGTGGGTTTGGGGTGGCAATTAGATCGTCTTCTATTAATTTACAAGTCCTTCTCTTTCACCTGCCATCCTTGGGCACAATCAGTAACTTTACTAGATTTGTTTACAACAGAAAAAGATAATCATTTTAACATATCTATATCTGCTTAGTATAAATGTTTTAATTTACTTTTATTTCTTAATGGCACTAAAGAAGCCATTTGGTCAGTGACATTATATTCATTATCAATACCTCTAATAAAAATGGCAAGTTGAGCCATATTTGTAGAATCAGTGCTATCATCCATTGCCAAAGCATAAAATTTAAAGTTGTTCTTCAGCTTCTTTCTAGAGATTTTCCAATTTCTTTGATTCACCTGGGCATAAGAGTCTGGTGAGACAAACTGATTTTAGAAATATCCCCCTTTATTTCAGGGAAAACTATATCTGCAATGTTTCCTGTCCACTGCTTAATAAACTCATCATTAGTAAATGGTTACAAATTCTTTACTATTAAATATGCCCAACTGCCTGGGCAGAGAGGAAGGGAGAAGCTGTGCGAGAAATTCACACATGGAGTTTCCATGAAAAAAATCTGCTGAGACCTGAGAGAATGACACTGCCTCAGCCTGTAATGAGGCAGATAAGGCACTGCCCCAATTTGTAATCCCAGGAGGTTTTATTAAGACTTTCAGGTGTGTGTTTACAGAATGAAGAAGTAAAGTTAATGGTCTCATGACTCAATCATGCCAGTGGCCTTTTGATTAAGGAAAAGGTCATCAGGGTGGAGGCAGAGAATCACCGAATCATAGAACACTTTTGAAGAGCAGAACTAAGTAGATAACAAAGTTGCCTTTGGAAATGGGAGAGGACTGGTTACAACCTTCACACTAGATTGACTCAGCTCAAAGATAATTTTTTTTTTAGTTTTTTTAATGGTGGATATTTTATTTATTTATTTATTTTTATTAAATCACAGCTGTGTACATTAATGCATTCATGGGGTACAGTGTGCTGGTTTTATATACAATTTGAAATACTTACATCAAACTGGTTAACATAGCTTTCTGTTCCATCCTGCAATTCCTCTACTAGGTATATATCCAAAAGATCAAAAAACACTTTATAACAACCATATTTGCATAAGAATGCTTATTGCAGCCCAATTCATAATTGCTAAGTCTTGAAAGAAGCCCAAGTGTCCATTGACCCACAAATGGATTAATAACTTGTGGTATAGGTACACGTGGGAATATTATGCAGTCTTTAAAAAGATGGGGACTTTACCTCTTTTATGTTTACATGGATGGAGCTGGAACTTATTCTTCATAGCAAAGCATCTCAAGAATGGAAGAAAAAGTATTCAATGGACTCAGCTTTACTATGAAACCAATATAGAAGCACCCACATTTCCATATGAAAGCTATAACCCAACTAGAGCCCAAAATGAAGGGGAAAGAACAGGGGGAGGGGTGGGGAAGGAGAGGACAGGTGGAGGGAGGGTAATGGGTCAGACCACACCTATGGTGCATTTTACAAGGGTACATGTCAAATTTAGTAAGTGTAGACTATTAATGTCAAAGATAATTTTTAATCCCCTTCTAACTCTGCTGATATCCTGTTTCCCCTTAGGTGCTAAATTTTATTTAGATGTCCCCAAACTAGTTTTCTATCTGTGCTGGTGGACATTCTGACCCCCCTCACCACCACAAGCATGCTGGGAAGCAGGGGCTGAGGCCTGGGCTTTCCCGTTGAGTCTTCTGGAGGATCCACTTCCATTATATTTCTACCCACAATGCCCTTTCAAATTATGGTCTTTGAAAACTTGCACAAACTTTCTACCCATTAGGCAGAGTGCCTTACAATTGGCCTTGACCAAAAAGTAGTCATTTGTCTACATTTCATCAAACAACCTTCCTTCATCCATCATTTTTCTTTTGGGGGGGTCTTGTTTACCTTTGATAAATTGTAAAAGTCATGCTGAGATTAAAAAAATAATAATAAAGAAGGGATGATATTTGATTTTATTATGAAAATTAATTGACAGGAAAACAGAAAGCAAGGTTTGGGTCTTTCCACATCTTGGCTGCTGATGCAGGGTGGGGGCGGCAGGGGCAGATTATAAAGCACGGTGGGCAACAGGTGAGGTGCCGCAGAGGTGTGTAAGTAATAAACAAAAAAGAAGGCTTACCTGACTTCTAGATAACATTAACTGCATAACGTTCCAATGGTAGGTTGAAATATTATTGATAATTGATGCCTTGTGAAGTCACCAGGAACACAAGAAGTATTTGATGAAGTCCATTCCACTGTCCGTACTTAGATAACACACTGGAAGTTGTGCACAGCATAAAACTGAAGCCCCACATGTGCACACACATATGTACATATGTTAACTTTATGTGACACTGACAGGATGTGTTTCTCCATAAAGTTCACACTTGAGAACCACACGATCAAGTTCCACCAAAAGCAATCACAAAAAAAAAAAAAAAAATCTCAAGAGTGTTTTGAATAAGTTTACAATTTTGTGTTGGGGTTCATTCATAGCCACTTCGGGCCACATGAGGCCTGGCGGCTGCAGGGTGAACACCCCTATACTATTCTATCCAGCAATCTCAATACTGGTATCTACCCAAGAAAAGGAAATCTTTGTACCAGAGCACACCTTCACTGGAATCCTTATTTCAACACAGGTCACAAATGTAAATGTGTGTAATCAACCCAAGTATCCATCAATTCATGAGTGATTAACAAAATGTGGTGTCTGTACATCATGAAGTACTTACTCAGCCATAAAAATGATGAATTAATGCCTTTTGGAACAATTTAGATAAAACTGGAGACCATCGTCCTAAGTGAAGTGTCTCAAGAACAGCAAACACCACATGTATTTGTTATTCAATTGAAACTTACTGATGAGCAGAAATACACACCAGGGAAGTAAAGCTTAGTGGAAATCAAACGAGAGGAGGGAGAGAAAAGGAGAGTCAACGACCTCCTTAACGGGTACAATGAACCACGTGTGTTGTGCACACCTATACCCATGGCTCAAGCGTCACAAGGGTAAGCTGCGTAACCCCAAATTGTGTACTTTTAAAAAGTGGGAAAAAGACATGAACAGTTTTTCAAAAGAAGATAGATAAATGGCAAAATAAAAAAAAAAAACGTGAAAAAATGCTGAATGGTGCTAATCATGACAGAAATGCAAATTGTAACCACAATGAGATATCACCTTACCCTGTCCGAACGGTCATTATTAAAAACAATAGATCCTGTTATGGGTGCAGAGAGAAAGGAATGCTTACATGGTGTTGGTGTTGCAAATTAGTTAAATGACTTTGGAAAACAGTACAGGGATTCCCCAAAGCGGGAAATACAGACTTATCATTTACCCAGCAGTCCCACTACTGGGTACATCTACTCAAAGGAAAATATGACATTTTATCAAAAAGACAGTTGCATTTGAATGCTTCTTGCAGCACAATTCACAATCACAAAGATGTGGAACCTTAAGTGCTCCTAATTCATGAGTGGAGAATTAACAAAATGTGGTATGTTTACCATGGAGTACTATCAAGCCACAAGAAGGAATGATGTCTTTGCAGTGATTTGGATGCAACTAGAGACCATTATTCTAAGCGAAGTACCTTAGGAACAGAAAGACAAACAGTGCATGTTCTCTTTAACACCTGGGAACAAATCAGTGGGCGCACATGAGCAGCAAGTAGAGGTCATTGGAAATCAAGAAGGGGGGTGGAGGAGCGGTAAAGAACGACCTATCAGGGGCAGCACCTGTGGCTCATGGAGGAGGGCGCTGGCCCCATATATGGGAGGTGGTATGTTCAAACCTGGCCCCAGCCAAATACTGAAAAAAAAAAAAAAAAAAGTAATGACCTATCAGGTACGATGAATACTGTTCTAGTGATGAACACACTAGTAGCCTGACTTAAGCATTATAATAGCTCTCCAGGTAATGAAAACATTCATCCTTCCTTAATATGTGGAATTTAAAAAAAAAAAAGAGGGAAATTTAATCAAAGAAGGCATTATGGTGCAGGAAACTGAGTATTAATTTGACTGGGGTCTCTGTAGACGCTACGAGGCATGTATTTTCATTTGAAATTTTTTTCTTTAGTTATTCATATCGGTCTTGTTTGCTTAACACTTATTCTCTGGAAATGAACAGCCCTCTTGAAACATCCTTATGAAATCCTAGGTCATACTAATTAGGGGAATTAATTAATGCTTGATTGAAAATTAAATACTAAGCAAAATCCTCTTGATTTTTATGGAAAAATAGAGAGAGAGAAATAAAGAGGGAAAGAGGGGAGGAAAGGGAGAGAGAAGGGAGAGAAAGAGCCTGAGACTTCTTGGGCTTTAGTAATTTTTCTACAGAACTTCACAGTACCTGACTCAGCCATTCACAAGTACTAAATCTAAACAAAAATTCAATAGCAAAAGTGGACCCGATTCTAGCATTGCTCCCCATGGGCAGTACTGTGAATAATTAAGTCCACCCAGAGACTTATTTGTACCCAGATAGTCCATAACACATGTGGAAGTTGATTCCATTTTTCTTGAGCAGGGGAAGCTACTTGCGAAATAAAGAGCTCAGACTAAGGAAATAATCTTTTTTCTTTTTCTCTATCTAGCAAAAATGTACGATATAGAAACTTTGTGTAATGTCTTATAAATACATACATGTGTCCTTTGGAGAACTATGCTTCAAATGGGAATTTGTGGATTGCTATTAAAATCAAAAGAACGAATTATATCCTCTGCTGGACATAATGAACCAAGCAGCTTGGTGTGAGGACTTAGGGCAATCTTCCAGTAAATATAATCGTTTGGATAATTTGAGGGGGATTTAGAAAAGTACCAGGCATATCTTTGTATTTTTTAATTGAATGAATAATAATAAAGGATATGAGCGAGTAAGGGATATTTCTCTCATGCAATGCAAAATTTGAAGACAAACTCAGATAATGAGGCACAAATCCTAGCCTTAGAGCTTTTCCCAGCTTTACTCTCTTCTTAGATAAAATTCCCAGTTCTGTGAAATGTGTGTGACTTTGTCATAAAATGTAGGGATGGGCTAGTACTGGAAGGCTTTTTAAGGACCATCTGATCCAAAGATTATAAATTCAAATATACTATAAATTCAAATATACTTATATTATAAATTCAAATATACTACGATAAATGAACAAAGGTCCTGAGATCTGTGGCTCATTTTTTTTTCCCTAGACTAGTAGTTTGACGCCTATTATTCTAAAATTTTCTTAATGCTTGTGATTGTCAAAAAGAATCATTTTTTTCATCACATATGAGAATACGGTGTAGAAATGGTTTGACTTATGTCATGACGGCAAGGAAAGGCCAGCTTCATCCAATATTGTTGGAAGAGTAACATCAAAACTTGCTGATAATTCACACAAAGGTTAAGGTGGATTCACTTCCTCTACAACTGTCAGCTCATCATTATCTGCCCTGGTCTCAGGCCACCCATGTGGCTCATTTTTAAGATTAAAATAACAAGATTCAAACTATCGATGTACTCTGTGTTCATTAGTCACATCCTTTCCAATCCCTTTGTTGATATTCTGAGCTGTGTGCACTGCATTGGATCCACAATAGAATTCATATTTGAAAGTAACACGAATGTTTGATTTATCCATGGTTTCACAAAAATTGCTTTAAAAAAGAAAACATTTGAAAGGTAATCATAATATACAACACCCATTTGAAAGAATGAGGATGTGCCGTTATGATAAAAATATAACAAGGAGTGTCAAAGAAAAATGTCAGAGGTAAGAGGTATCAATTGTTAAAGTCAGTAAAGAAATTGGTCATTTCATACTTAACATAATAATAAATACTGTAGAAATGAATAAGTGTGGGAGTCAATATCATTTGGCTTTTGATACAGCTATACTGCCTACTTGCTTGATGAGGAACCTACAACAAGTTGCTTCATATTTCTAAATCCCACCTTGTACATCTGTGAAATAGGAAAAATAATACCGAATCCAGTGAGTTATTTAGCTGGTAACGAGTGTGTGGCGTGTGTATGTGTGTGTGTATACATGTGTAGGTATGTAATCCCCAGCATCTGCCATGTGGCACAGCTGAGCTTAGAATTCCAAGCCATTCTAATCCTGGGACCAACACTGTCTTCAGTTGTGTCACATGTTTCTAGTCCAGGTGATAATTTTTTTTTTTTTTTTTGAGTTTTTGGCCAGGACCAGGTTTGAATCCACCACCTCCGGTATATGGGGCTGGCGCCCTACTCCTTGAGCCACAGGCGCCACCCTCAAGGTGATAATTTTTTAATTGGAATTGGCTTGCTATGAAGTCAGGCTTTGAACTCAAGACTGCCAACTTTCTATACTATTCCTGTTATTTCCTATCCACAAAGCCTACTGTTTCTAAACTCCAGGTCCTTGATTTATAAAATCAGGATCTAACTCATAGTACCCTAGTGACAGTTAAATGAAACAATGTGTATACAGTACTTAGCATAGTCTCTGGAACTTAATAAATGCTCAGTAAACAATGTGTGTTGTCATCATTGTCGTCATCATCACAGTGATGACGATGGTGACAGGAAGTGGCAGCTTTCTTGTCTAGGCAGAATTCTATGCTGCTCACCCTGTACTGTACTTCAGGAGCTGGGGATAAGGCAATAGGAAACAAAAGACAAAAACTCCCTCTTATAAATCACATTCTAGTGAGAGAGATAGGGTGCTAAACATAAAGTAAGTCAAGGAAATATATGGAAGGTGTGTGTGGGCAGAGCTGAAACTTTAGGGATCTCAGAGAAGACTTTGAGGAACCTGGTATGTTATTGAAGCTGGGAGGATGTGAGCACATGAATCACTTGACATCTAGGGCACACATTCCAGCAAGACCAAAGACAGGAACAATGACCCTGAGACAAGAGCATCCTAGAAAGAAGTAGAAGAATTTTCAGCTTCAGAGAGTACAGGAAGAAATGGCAGAAAGGAGAGCTAGTAAGTCATTGATGGAATCAGCCCGGCTGCTGTGTGGGAGATGGGGAGTTATGGGAGGGTTCTAAGAAAAGTGTAACGGGATCATTACATTCTGGCCACTGTGCAGAGACCAGGTTGCAGCAGCCAATGATAAAAGCATTTAATAAACGTAGTACAGGGGAAATAGTGGCAGGTTTGGACCAGAGTAGTAGCTATGAAAGTATTGATATAGGTTACATTTTGGAAATGTTTTCATCATAGAATCAATAAATAGATGAACAATTTTTTAAAAGGACAATCATCGAGAGTGGTGTCAAGTTTTTTGATCTAAGCAACTGGGAGGAAGGGGTGCCACTTGCCGATTCCATAGAAACAGATTTTTGAAGGAGTGGCAGGGTCTGGTGTGGGGCATGTTACAGCTGAAGTGAGATGCGCACTAAAGATCCAGGTGGAAAAGTCAACTGAGCAGTTGTACATGTGTGTCTTGGGTTGAAGAAAGAAATTCAAACTGGAAATGCACATTTGGGAGTTGTCACTGACTAGATGGTGTATAAATACACAAGATGAGACAGGATCACAGCTGACGAGGGTAAAAAGAAAAGAAAGGAGTCTAGGAACAGGGTTCGGGAACTTTCTAACATTTCAAGGAAGAGAAAAGGAGCGGCAAGCCAACGAGACCAAAATAGCCAACACTAGAAAGAGACCAAGAGGACTTTGTTTCCCAGAAGAGAAGAACGTGCTTTTGTAAGGAGGAGGAGACCAGCTATATCAAATACCCTGAGACAAAGGGCCTAAAGATGAGGCATCTGTTTTCTTCAAATCGGATTGTTACCCCATCCTGGCACTTTACTTTTCATTGGTGTTAGTGCTACTCAAATAATTTTTTCCACCCAAAGCTAAAATAATTTTGTTTAGTTCCCTCAGAGTCCTGTGGGGGCTCTTCAATCACAACAACTTGTAAAAATAAATTAACACTTTGTATGATATCGAATATTCCTATTGAGGAACATAACTTATATCCACTTAATCAAATTTCATTGTTGTACGTTCCTCTATATTTTATCGTTTTATTTGTATAGCTCCTATTCCTTTTCTTCTCATTCACTGCCAAGTATTTTATGGAGTTTTTCATATGTACATGATATTTAAACATTCTTTAAGTAAATACCACTATTGTCAGCATAGATAAATCTATTGACTTCTATATATATTATTTTATAGTAATATTTATATACGTCCATGTCTCATATCTTTACATTCATGCCCAAGTATTTTATCATTTTCGCAATGATGTATGGAGGTATATTTTATCAGAAATAGAACAAAGAGTCCTGGATTTATCTTGAATGACAAAATATTATTCTTTTCTTAATGTTTACACCTGAATCTGCTTGAAAAGCTATGTTTCCCCAAGGCTGAAAGACCACAACTATATGATGGCCGTTTTGGTGGTTGTCTGCTTTTAAACAAATTATTCTCCTAACTTTGGATCTCCGTATACTTTTATAAATTTAAAATTATTGAAAACATCAAAGAATTTCTACTGACATGGTTACATTTATTTATATTTACCATAATATAATGTAAAGTGGATAGATAAACAAAATAATTATTTTTAAATCATTTAAAAGAGCAGTACAATTCTTGGTAAGTGTTTACATAAACAGCATATTTCATAGAAATAATGTTATATTTCAAAAATCAATTTCCTGTGATGAGTGGCACTGGATTGCCTTTCTGCAAATTTAACATGTGGCTTCAAAAGAAGACAGCTGAGTTCTCACATCTCCTTCTGTATGTCATCTGCCACCGACCACATATCATGTCCCTGGAAACTTCCACTGTTTACTCGCAAGAGAAGGCAGTGAAAGGCAAACACTGTCTCGTTATTGTGACAATAGTTTGGAGCTCATGGATCCTCTGAAAAGGTTGGACAGATCTATGTGCAGACCACACTTTGAAAAAAAAATTTTTTTAATCAATAGACCATCCTTATCATTCTGTTTTACCCAGATAAATGGGTGTAACTCTCCCGTGATGGGATTGCAGTATTCTGTATCTGGGATGAAGAATGTAGTCTAAGCAATTCAGAAAATGCAAAATGGGACCACTAGAGGTTTCAGAAATTTGAATTATTTAGTGTTACATCAGAAAGAAGCTTTAATAAAACAAACAGGGTCTCATTTTGACAGGACTGTGGGATCTATCATGGGGACTGGACAAGATAGATTTTAGAGTCTTATTCTATATTGAGATCTAGGGAAACTTTTGCAAAAAGTATTTTTGGTCTTGGTTTAGATGTTTTTCAAGTTTTTGAATGAATAGCCCATTCGTGTGACAACGAGCACAATCTAAACATTTCTCTAAAGTTCTCTAAAAAAGAACATCTTTACATAGTTAAGAACCTGTCAAACAGAGTAAGGTGCTAGAATCTGCAAGGCTTAAATAAATTACAAGTTGGACATTGGCCAAAATTTCTGGCTTAAGTTGGGATGCAAGTGTATATCCACACATTTTTTTCATTCTTGTTTTTCCAATGGTTATAAGCTTACACGCTGATACAGTGCTGCCTACTAACACACATAAAAATACAGTATCCAAGTAATAATACGTTTGACCTCCTTGGTTAATATTCATAGTGATGGTCAAGAAGGTTATAAGCAAACATCAGCTTTCTTTCACACCTCTTAGCTCATTCTGCAAATTAATAACATCATCTTGGGAGCACTCAAGACCCTGGATAATGAATGTTAACAGCAGTTCCTGTTGGCTGCTCTGAGGATGCATTTATTTTTCTCATTATCTTACACATAATCTTTTAGCTATTGTCTGCCACTGCTGCTCACTCAGGAAGCCACAGAAAGTGCTAAAGATGTCAAGAAGCAAGAAGCCTCATTTATTTTTATGGCCTTCATCAGCATTTTTTTAACTCTCTCGCTTTTTTTTAAACTTAAAGGCCTATAATAGAATCTGCTGATTAGAATCAGAACTGGATCTAAGTATAGTTATGAGCGCCCTTTTCTGAAGGTGATGGCCAGTGGAAGGGCACCTTTCCCAGGTGATACCTCTGCAGACACTGAAACTAACGTTGATTAATGGATATTTCTCTTTTTCCTCCTTTCTGGCTACATTCTACATAGTTGATTAAATATAATAATTGTATGGAATATAGTAAATATAGACTTGGATGAATGAAAAATAAAATGTAGATTAAAATAACATCAACAGAATTATTTAGGATAATATACTATTCAAGTGTCTAGAAAGAAAACTCTTATTCCTCTTTAGCTACTGAAAGCCTACCCATAATTTCTTTTCATGTATTATTAGAAAAATAAAGAACAAAATAATTACCTAAGAGAAAAATACAATGAGATAAAAGATAATTTCATGTTGGGTGTGATCTCTTTAAATTCTTCTAGGGGTAAGCCTGACCACTTAGTCTATGGGACTGAGATGGCATTATAGTTCGAGGAATCTCTTTCCTATGAAAACACAACATGTGCCCAGGGACAGACCTGAAGGGGAAACAAATCCACAGACTTCTCATTCCAGGAGATAAATGGACATCGGGAGATTAGATACTAAGCTAAAAATAATGATAGAAGGATTGTGAGGCAAACAAATTATCAGTGGTGGTGGAGAAATGACAAGTCTTAGAAAATATCTCAAGCACATTGACGGTTTGGGGATATCAAGGTCCCAGGAGGGAATTATGGTCAGGATGACCTGAAACACTTAAATAAAACTTCGTTTAAAAAGGAGAAAACATCAACCATCTGTATCAAAGAAAGTAGATGCTGTTGGGTATGATTAACTCACAACTACATTCACTGTTTGGTGACTATCACTCTTTCCATCATGTGTCAAAATTAACCCAGAAACTGAGTAGACACCTGTCAGCGGTTTGGATGCATTGAGTATTTCTTAATAAGTGAAGAACAAGAAATAGATAGATATGGTGGGCAGTGGAAAAATGTGTTACTGAGAAAGATAGGACTGAACAGAAAGAGTACTAATGGTGTGTTTCAAGAGCGTATACTCCCTCCTTCATTTGAGGACATTTATCTATTTATTTATTATTTTTTAATTTTTTTTTGAGACAGAGTCTCATTTTGTCACCCTCTGTAGAGTGCTCTGATGTCATAGTTCACAGCAACCTTAAACTCTTGGGTTCAGGCAATTCTCTGGCCTCAGTCACCTGAGTAGCTGGCAATACAGTTGCCTGCCACAATGGCCAGCTCATTCTTTCACTCGTTTGTTCTTTCCTTCTTTCCTTCCTTCCTTTCTTCCTTCCTTCCTTCCTTCCTTGCCTTCTTTCTTTCTTTCTTTTTTCCTTCCTTCCTTCCTTCCTTCCTTCCTTCCTTCCTTCCTTCCTTCCTTCCTTCCCTTTTGAACACATGGGGACTCCCTCTAGCTCAGGGTGCATTTGAGGGCTTTTAAAAGTGAGAATATATACCATTTTCCATCTTCCAACCCCTCTGTTGAGATCTGGCTGCTGAGTTCTTGCTCTGGTTAGCTGGTTTCTAAAGATTACCAAATTTTCCTAGGATGTCTTTAATAGCTATTGACAGCAGAAGCTAAATTGCATTGCAGTCTAATACCTCAGGATTCTGAATTGTTCTGATCTGAGAGTCTCAAGTGCCACTGATGGTAAATTGAATAGTGGGTCCAAGAATTGGGGGGTAGGGTCAACTTGGCAACAGTCATAGGCTTCCAAAACCAAAAGGAAAATCTTGAAACTGAAGACTTCAAAGAGATACATTTATAAATACTAATGTCATGTTAGCAGTAATCATCCTAATACATTAAAATTTAATATTGTTAATAAAATTATAAAAATCATAGAGGAATTACAGTAGAAGCTTTTATAACAAAAGGAGTTTCATTTTATTTTATTTTAATTTAATTTTTATTTTATTTATTTATTTTTTGAGACATAGTCTTACTTTGTCACCCTCAGTAGAGTGCCACGGCATCAGAGCTCATAGCAACCTCTGACTCTTGGGCTAAAACAATTCCCTTGCCTCAGCCTCCTGAGTAGCTGGGACTACAGGTGCTCAAAACAATTCCTGGCTATTTTTAGAGACTTGCTCAGGCTGGTGTCAAACCTGTGAGCTCAGGCAATCCACCCTCCTTGGCCTTCCAAGTGCTAGGAGTACAGGCATGAGTCATTGTGGCCAGCCCACGGAGGTTCAATGTTTCATTTCTATACCATCTCTCTATACTAGTCCAGCAAAAACTGTAACTTACAGCTTACAATTCTAGGATATTTGTGGTCAAAAGACAAACACAATGGATCAAAGCAAAGACCCTGGAAAAGAGCTATCTTCAAAACAAAATTAGTTATATGCTCTTCAAATACACTGCAAAGATGCCCCATCTTCAAAATACATTAATAGCCCATAATGAACTTTAAAATCTACAGCAGTTCAGAATTATTTATGCTAATTTTACAATAACAGAAGAGCTAAGGTTAAGAACTCTCTTTATAGTTTAAGAAACATGTTGTTTAGATTGTTATTTATGATATACTGAAACAAGTGGGAAAATAAGTGAAAAACATCTTACCACTCTCAGCATCTCACCACTAGTATGTGCCGGGGGCCTACTTGTTCACATACTGACTCACTGAACAACCTCCGACAAGTGGATTAAAAAAACCAAAAGCTCACTCAAAGTAATGTTTCATAAATTGTATTCTTACGTGATTAATCGCTCTCTGAATTATAAAGCGTGCCATCTTACGAACAACTTCTCACTTGTCATCTCCCCCAGTGTAACACAGAAGCCACTCCCCGCCTCTGGAAGAGCAAACTGTGTTTGTTTCGGATTCTCCCTACTGGTGTTTGTCATGATGAGATCAATGGGTGATTAACTGATGGAGGCCCGTCAGCGAGTCACTTCCTGATTTGGGGTAATAACCATTGTGTTAATGAGTATGACAAAGTATCACTGTGCAGAGACCAGCTAATCATCTTAAACATATTATGAACCTGGTTGCACAAAGAAGCCTTAGAAGATTTTTTTTTCTTTAGAGACAGAGTCTCACTTTATCACCCTCAGTAGTGTCCTGTGGCATCACAGCTCACAGCAAACTCCAACTTCTGGGCTTAGGCGATTCTCTTGCCTCAGCCTCCTGAGTAGCTGGAACTATAGGTGCCCATCAGAACACCCAGCTATTTTTTTGTTGCAGTTTGGCCGGGGCTGGATTCAAACCTGCCACCCTCTGTATGTGGGGCCAGTGCCCTACCCACTGAGCCACAGGCACTGCCCAGCCTTAGAAGATGTTTAGAAAGCAGTGTCCTCAGTATAGGAATAGCCTGAATGACTTTCATGGACGCAGTGAAGGGCAAGGAAATTGAACAAATACTTTTAGGGATGTAAAACAGTATAGACAGTTATTTTTACAATCTCTTAACATTAAACTTTGGAAAACAGGTGTTACAGATGAGTTACGCAAAGGTCATCTACCTAGGCATTACACAAATTAGGACTAGAACACATCTTTTGTGATACCCTATTTACTGTCCTCACTATTTTCCCTACCTTAAATATTTTGTGACTGACAACTGAAATAAAAATTGTGTCTAATTGCTTTCTGCTTAAGTTTAAATCTTTATTACATTTGGGTCAATTTTTCCTTTCATCGCAGTTTGCAATCGGCATACTTTGTAATGCTGTAAATCTCCTGTCACTTGGCATATCTATTAATACGGCCTTTGCTCCCCTATTCCAGAGTTTTGATAAAAATGTTAAGAAAGACCAGACTTAGCATTTGTTACTTTTTATTTATACGCCTTTTCCTCAATTCTAATCTGACTGATTTTCTTGTCATCTAAGCTCATTTAAAACAAATTTGCAAGTAAAATATCATCAAACATAGTATCAGATGTTTTGCTAATGCCTAAATATATCACATCTTCCCTTCTATCCATTAATTCTGAGAATTTATCAAAGGAAGGAAGTCAGCTTGTCTACCATGAATTTTCATTTATAAACTCCTGCTGCTCTGGCTCTGTAAGCCTCTATCTTTTAGTTCTGAATTATTCAACTATTTATGAAATAACTCCATCAATTTTTGCTTTAATCTGTAGGATTTCATTCTTTAAAACCACCATAGTCAAAAAAATAAATCGGGGGTAAAAGTGAGAAGAACAAAAGAGAGGTTTGTAAAATTTCTAAACAAGATCCCAGACCCAGAAAGGTTGGCCTCCTTAATCAAATCATGTTCAAGTTCTGGGTGGAAGTCTGGTCTTCCCCTTCAAGTGACTGAATCTATTCTTATAGATTTGTGGGCTAAGCATGTATTTCCAAGTTGTGTATCTGTTCTGATCATATAATTCAGTAGCAGTAATAATAATCTTCTGGCTTAAGTTCTCTCTGCGTTCCTGTTTTTGCCTGAGCTTAGATAGTTACCCTCTCTAAGCCGGACTTCTCTAACCCTTATCTACTATCTATGTTCCCCACCCTCAGATCACGCCCCACATCGTCTCAGCATCTTACCAAGGAGCACTGGTCATCTCACTGTCCCGTCCCACTCATTGCATCTCCTGTTCTGCAGGGCAGAGCTGGAACTCCTTATCCAGACGTAAAAGCTTCCTTACAATGGGCCCCCCAGCTCTGTCTCCCAAACACCAGACTCCTTGCTCTAAAGATGCGGCTCTTCTCTACCCCTCAGAGTCCTTACATAACAAGACAGAAACTCAGAACGCCCTTTCTTCTCTCTGCCTCCTAGTGATCTATCCCTCACCGCTGTATGGCCTTGCTCCTTGACATCCTATAGTGGAGTCCATTTCAACATCCCCACTGCAGAGTGAGGCACCTCTCCTCTGGATGCTGGGAGGTTTTATTCATTTTCCTCTCACTGACTCCTCTCATTCAGTTCTGATTGCTCCCAACAGAATTCTGAACCTTTCAGGAGAGACACTCTTTCCTCTTTATCATGCTGTCCTGACTGCCAACATAGAGTAAGCCTTAAACATTTATTGAATTAGAATGCACATGCTTTAAAAATAATTGAACATCAAAGGAGGATGTACTTGGGAAACGGACATCCCCCCAGGACCGATGTGTTTGATTATTGCAGTTTGTTGTCCCGTTTCCCATCCTGAGAGACGACAAATTGCCTTCTCTATAAACACAATGGTACTTTGAATCGTGATACTTCTATATAGCTTATAAGATCAACCCCCGAAACTTTTGTGTCAAAATTCCTATCTATTTTCTGGACCCTCTCTGCATTGGTAAAGGCTGTTTTACTCCTCTTAAATTTGAATTTGACACTGTAATTTCCCCGAAGAGCCTCTAGCCTCGCTTCCGAAGCTATTAGCTTTTCCTGGCATATTAGTGATTATTACCAAATTTCCAGACTATTTTATTCTCTGCGTGTTCTATCTACTCTCCCTTCACTGGGACCATAAATTGATTCGTGTGACCTTGTTTGTCTTCCTTCCCAGCTCTAATCTCTTGCAGAAACATCAGATGTTCTGCCTGTAGGATCAGCCTCAGGTGGCCTGTAAGTTATTCCTCAGCATGCCCCGTCCCACTGGCCACTGGTGTCTGAAATTGATTTTGCTGCCCATAACTCAATACCTATTAGGGCTCATATGAACATTCTTAATATTCCCTCACCCAGGAATCGACCAGCTATAGCTATCTCAAGCTTATAACACGTTCTTAGGTGGAACTGGAGTCAAATCCTAAACCAGTTTTCAGTTCTCTCCTTTTGGTAGGAAACGTGGTCTTTATATTTCCACTTACTAGAAGGTGTTTGATCCAAATGAAACAGATCCCCACCCACGCCCCTTGCCCAATTATTTCCTATTAATAATGTCTTGCATATGGGAGCCGTGTAGCATCCAAAAGTTATTTCATATATGTTGCTAACTTCAGTTTGCACAACTCAGTGATAAAGGTAAAATATCGAGCACTCAACTTTTCAATAGCTTCCTAACAAGTGAAGATTTTTTTTTTTATGGACGCTGTACATTTAGTCTGGAGATTGGAATTAGTTTTACTGCCTAATCCCTATAACCAGTGTTCTCTATTCTTTTTTTTTTTTTTTTTTTGAGACAGAGCCTCAAGCTGTCCCCCTGGGTAGAGTGCCGTGGCATTACAGCTCACAGCAACCTCCAACTCCCGGGCTCCAGCAAGTCTCCTGCCTCCGCCTCCCAAGTAGCTGGGACCACAGGCGCCCGCCACAACGCCCGGTTATTTTTTGGTTGCAGCCATCATTGTTGTTTGGCGGGTCTGGGCTGGGGATTCGAACCCGCCACCTTAGGTGTACGTGGCTGGCGCCTTAGCCAGTTGAGCTATAGGCACCGAGCCTGTTCTCTATTCTTACGTTAGATGCCTGGGAGTCATTCCTGACTTGGGCCTTTCCTTTTGTATCTATTTAGTTACCACTAGATCTTTATCTAAAGCAACATAAAGACGGGTTTTGATTTTTAGTGTGGCAATCTTGACCTTACGTGGGCTATTCACTTCATTTACTTTGAATATCTTCATGGCTATACATGAGTTTAAATAAACCATCTTATTGTTTTCTTTCTGCTTCTCAGCTTTTTTTCTTACTTTTGGTTTTGATTGCCTTCTTTGGAATTGTCTGTTTTATTTTTAAAAATTCCCTTTCTACATACATGGTGAATTTTTAATGCTTTAGTGGGTGACTTTGAAGCAGCAGCACACACCCTCTTCTGATTACAAACTACTCGCATTTGGAACCTTTATTGCTTCACAGACACAGGGAACACTTTGGGTCATTCATTTCCTTAATGCCTTTGCATCATTGTTGACGTACTTTTAATTCTAATTGTTTTTGAAACTAAGGCCTATTCTCACTTGATAGAAGCATAAATAATGTAGTTTTACTCATGTTTACTTTTCTTTTTTCTGCTCCTATTTCCTTTCTGTATTTTTGAAGTTCCCTTTCAAAAAAAGTACCCAGAAAACTTCTATTTAGAATTTGTTTTACATTGTTCTTCTGTTGGTAGAAAATTCTCTCAGCTTTCATGTATCTAAAAATAAAGTTCACCTCTGATTATGAAGAATTTGTTCTTCAAAAATTTATGTGTTCCTCCAAAATTTATGTGTTGAGAATTTGATCTCCAATGCCACAGCACTGGGACCTGGGGCTTAATGGCAGACATTTGGATCATAAAGTCATTGCCCCGCCCCGGATGAATGGATTAGTGCCATTATCCTGGGAGGGGGCCTTTGTAAAAAGATGATTTTAGCCTATCCTGTTCTCACTCACCCATGTGACCCCTTCTGCCATGTTATGATGATGCAGTAAGAAGTCTTTTTGCCAGATGCCAGCACTTGCTGTTAGATTTCCCAGCTTTTAGAATCATAAACCAATAAATTAATGCTGATTATAAATCATGCAGTCTATGGAATTTTGCTACTGAAACATGAACTAAGGTGCTGGGTACTGCATTCTATGTTGGCAGTTCTTCCCATTCTGTTCTTCAAATAGGATGCT
>NW_003852396.1:21137237-21147850 GCF_000181295.1 Otolemur garnettii | reverse complement strand
AGACAGAGTCTCACTTTATCACCTTTGGTAGAGTGTTGTGGCATCACAAAGCTCACAGCAACCTCCAACTCCTGGGCTTAGGTGATTCTCTTGCCTCATCCTCTCAGTAGCTGGGACTACAGGCGCCCACCACAACACCCGGCTTTTTTCTTGGTTACAGTTTGGCCGGGGACAGGGTTTGAACCCGCCACCCTCCGTATATGGGGCTGGTGCCTTACTTATTGAGCCACAAGTGCCGCCCGCTACCTACTTTTTAATTTCATTGTTTTCTAGAGAAATTTGCTGGCAGGCCTCGATTCTTCTTGTTCCTCAGTCTTCTTTTCACATTTTTGTTCATGTTTGTTTTGTGTGTGATCTTTACTATAGCATGTTTACATGTGAATGTCTTTGCGTTTATTTCAGTTAGGGTCTGGGGAGGTTTGGTTTTGTTTGGCTTTGTTTTGAAATCTTGAAGTCAGGTGTGAATATTTCAAGGTCCTTCATAAGCTTTTCTACAACTCCCTCTTTGTTTCTGAACTTGATCACTTGATTAGATCTCTTTCTATGCTCTAGTCTGGATATTTTATACAGGCCTGTTATCTAGTTAGTTAATTTTTTGCAGTATACCTAAAATGATGCTAATTCAATCTATTGTGTTTTTACTTTGAGTTATTTTTTAGCTTTACTGATTCCACCTTATTATTTAGGAAATAAATTTCTCTTCTCTAGTACAATTATCTATCTTGTCATGTTTGATAATGTTAATTGTACATTGTTCTTGATTTTTATCTTTCATGTTAAATTATGATGGGTACATGATAATTGTATTTATTTATAGGGTACATGAGGTATTTTGACACAGGCATACAATGTCTAACAATCAGATTAGGGTAACTGGGTATCCACCACCCGGGCATTTATCATTTCCTTGTGTTAGGAATATTCCAATTCCAACCTTTTAGCTATTTGAAAGCATATCCTAACTTATTATTGACTATTGTGACTTGATTCTGCAGAATTTGTATATATATTTTAAAAGATATACCTTACATTTCCCGTGTTTAGATTACCTACAACCTTGTTTCCACAATTTATTCTTACTGGTTTTAGGCTATTTGGTCACATAATATATTTTAGCATTCCAAGACTTTTACAACTCTTCCTCCAGAGATGCTCTGTTTTTTTATTCCAATGAATTGAACATAACTGGAGCATATAACCTTTATTAGAAAGGAATTACGATACTTGCAACCGATGTACTTATTAGAGCCTCTAGTCCGTAAGGAACCTTGAATACCATTGTCTCTTCAGCATTATGAGATTACCAAAATCACTGCTCTGATGCTCAGTCTCTGATCTAATATTTCTTCTTGACTTCTTATCCTCCGACTATATTCCAGACCTAGAAAATTCGTCAAGATAAAATTAGTGAAGAAGAACGCAAGGCTCATTTCCCAGCTGTGCTGGGGATCTAGGAGCTTTTGTTTTGAGGTCTCACTGCTTTGGTAGCCCCCAAACTCCCACATATCTCCCTGCCTATGAGCCTTTCGAAGTTTCCAAACCCGTGCTTTCTCCTCACTCTGTAAACTATGCACTACTTATGAAGAAGCAAATTTGTCAAGGCTATATGAGGGCAAAGGATATCAGACTAACCTCATATATTTCCGTTCTCTCTAGGGTCTTGACTTTCAAGTACTCGTATTTTCCATTTTATCGAGCTTTTCTGGGCTTCCTTTCAAGACTGCTGATCTGATACAAGCTTTTCCATTAGAGCTACTGATTTTACTGTTTTAGGGTCAAATGTAACATTGTAAAAGTGGCTACAGCTCTTGACGTGCAGTAAATTTTTATTTTATTTCCTGCTTCGATTTTTCTCCCTGTTTCTGGACACCTCATACGTAAACCTGTATTGCTGAATTCTTAGCACACAGCTTGGCTATTTCCAGCTCCTTCCCCAGAAAACCAGGCCATATCCCTCAAGTTCCTGCCAAGGCCTTCTTGTCAATTGACCTATAGGGAAGACATGGTCATTCCAAAGGAAACACCACCTGAACAATGAACAAATTAGACTTTGCTTGAAAGGTCTGCAGAGGTATTTATTTTGTTTCAAAAATCTGAACTGACATTTCCTAACTCCTTTGTCAAACATTGAGAGCTCTATCACCACCCTGTCCATACCTCACCAAAATGAGTACCCTTCTCCCTGCTCACTGGTCCTGAGAGTCCTCGTTGTCTAATTCCTTTCCAAGCCGTGCACAACTATCTACAACATCATTACTGACTTTTTCATTAAAAAAGAGGTTTATTTCGATATACAGATCAGTGTGCACCTTTTTGGAATGATCTAATTTGAAAAGCAAAACAAAAAAGGCAAAGTAACACAAATACTCTACTCAGTTATCTCCGAAATGAAAAGCAAAGTGGAAACAGAAGCAGAAAAAAAGCCAGGGGAAAGGAGCAAAGGAGAATTGACAGCAAAATACTCAAGTGAGGGCGGCGCCTGCGGCTCAAAAGGGTAGGGCACCGGCCCCATATGCCGGAGGTGGCGGATTCAAACCCAGCCCCCGCCAAAAACTGCAAAAAAAAATACTCAAGTGGTAAGACTGAATGACCACTGAGAATCCTGTCACAGTCTCAAAGAGAAATTAATGGAACACAGCTGGGAGGTATTAAAACCAGAGAGAGGTAGGAAGCCTAGGAAGTCTAAACATGAGGGGGGGCAGTTTTAGTTACCCTTGTCACTGAGGTTATGTTTTGTCCCTGGGAAAGATTCAGATCAGTCTACTACTGAAACACATGCTTTTCCTGCTTCCCTTAAAAAGTAAGTAATATGCCCTTTGACTCACTCAATCGCCCCAAGACGTTCTTTAGACTCTTTTCTCTTATTGTTTTTTTTTTTTTTTGTGTGTGTGTGTGTGTGGCAAATTATAAGGTTTTTTTAAGCTTTGTTTCTTGATATGCTATAAAATAAGTCATTACAAAATCACACGCTATATGTTCTATAATGGAGTGTTTTGATATAAACATAACATTTCATATTCTCTCATAATATAATTCACATGAATATTAACTGAGTGAAGGAAGCCATCAGAAAATAAAGTTAAAAATCATTTCAGCCACTAAACCTTTTCCAATTTCTAAATCTATCTATATACACACACAAAGATTTTTCTGCCACAGAAGAAGGGAAAAGATTAGGTCTACGATTAGAATGATGTTCTACTTAGAAAAAATGTGGATTTGGATAGGGGAAACCTGGGATTGAAAGGTCAGTCCACTACCTAGGATATCAATGGAGTGACATTTAACCTTAACAACCCTCATATGTAGGTTAGCCATTGTATTATATTGTTTGCTAAAAAATATATACACATCTCAGGTCTCCATTTTCTACTCTCAGTATCTACTCCCCTTTGCAAGGTACCTGCTCTTTCTATCAGAAAGTAAAGTTTATTTCTCTACCACTTGGCTTTAACTTAGCCTTGCTTTAGCCAATAAATAAATTAGCAATAAAAAATATTGCAGAGTCAGTATTGTGCTAGTGCCTAGTCTGTGCGCCAGGACACCTTTCCACTTTTATGCTTTCTCTGGGAACCACACTGGCCAACGTGCAAAACAAGCTGCATGTACCCTGCTGTGTGACGGGGAACCACACGAGCTGAAGTGAGGCGTTTCAGCCCAGGCCTTCCTAGAAGTCCACCCCTGGCCAAACCCCTCTGCCATTCACAGATGTGGGAGTGAGCCAGCTGGAACCAGCGCTTTGCCCTTTCACCCAGTGCCGACTCCTAACGTGTAGTGAGCAAAGGCACAGTGGTT
This sequence comes from Otolemur garnettii, assembly GCF_000181295.1. Classification (NCBI taxonomy): domain Eukaryota; kingdom Metazoa; phylum Chordata; class Mammalia; order Primates; family Galagidae; genus Otolemur; species Otolemur garnettii. The sequence goes on along the minus strand of NW_003852396.1, from coordinate 21,144,055 downwards.
GTTCAAGGCAATATGTTTTGTGCTTCTTTGTAACTTAGCAAAATCTGATATAGGGATTATAATATTTGACTTTTCTCCATAGAAAGATTAAATCTTAGAATATGGGAAGGAGGAGGGAGAGGGAAGGGGGGAAGGGTGGATGGGTGGACAGAGGGTGATTGGCGGGGTCACCTCTATGGTTTATCTTACAAGGGTACAAATGAATCTTTCTAAAAGCAGAGTATGAATGTCTTAACTCAATAACTAAGAAAATAACATGAAGGCTACATTAACCAGTTTGATGAGAGTATTTCAAAATGTATATGAAAACACCACAGTGTACCCCGTGATTGCATTAATGTACACTGCTGTGATTTAATTAAAAAAACTTTAAAAAAAAAAGAAAAATTAGATTTCAATGATTTACTGAGTGAAGAGAATTCTATTTTCCTAGAAAATTCTTTTTAATATAATTAAAGCTTCATGTGATTTAACTGAAAAAAGAGAAAAAAAACTAATGATCCCGGTCAATTATAGAGCACATGATGGTGTTTGAAGATATCTTGAAACATTCTTTATACCCACCACTATTTCCCAATTATAATTATTATTAAATCAATCACTATGTTTTGTTATTTAATAAAGAAAGACTTTTACTCAATGAAATTAATTCCTTTAAAAATATATCCATATTCCTTTCTGTTGAAGCATTGTTCTTTGAAAGGACTCTACAACTTCTGATTTACTGGGATGTATGAAATCTGGTAGGGCAATCATTTATTCATTCATCCAAAATTTGGTTAAATATTTCCATAGTATCAAGCACAAGGTTAGGCCTTTGTTAAGCAAGAGATAATTCAAAGACCTCATGCCGTTTGGTAATTATGCCTACAATCTGGAGGAAACTGATGCTTTTGAAATCTTTGATGCACTCATTCAATAGATACTTGGGACCCTAGGTATTCTGTACAATTTAGAGACAAAAAATAAATTGCAGCTCGTTTGTTGGGGGAGAAATTCACAGTTAGTGTGAACAATTCTGGGATTGTAGTATGTACAACATATAATACAAGTTTAAAGAAGGAGCATCTAACCGAGGAAGGTGGAAGAAACGGCTACTAAAGGAAAACATTTCTCAGATGGACCCTAACGGCCTAGAAAGGGTCTTATGTGAAGTTGATTGATGGATTTGATTAAGTGGGACCAGAAATAACTAAAGGGCTGTAACAGAGTGTGCTAGCTACTTACCGAACAAACAAAACTGTTTACTCTTTTTTCCTGAGTCTTCTTCTAGACTACACTTCCTGGTATTTGTTTTGCATTTTAGATGGCCATGAACTTGGTTCGGTTCCAGTCGGTGAACAAAACACAGAAGGAAGGCTCACTACCTTCAGGCGTGGTTCAAAACCCCTCCCACAGGCAAGTTGATCAGATGGCTTATAAAATTAATAAAGTAATTATCCCAATTAGTTCAATGATTCATAATTCTAATCAGTTTCTTGGCACTCACCTATCATGATTAGAATTAGTGAGGCAATCAATAAAATAGGAAATCTGAATAACTCTATAAACATGGATGGTATCATTAAGGATTTCAAAGTAATATGATGGAAATCTTATGATTTTTTCATGAAATTGCTCATTTATGACTCATCTGATGTGAAAGAAGTCTGAACAGACAAGTGGGAGTCATTCTTGGGTCACTCATAGGGAAACTTCAACATTTGATTTAAACTCTTTGAATCTCATTTTTTTAATTCTATAAGAAGGAATAAAGACATTGAAATGTTACAGCATTTTGAAGATTCATTGAAATGTAGAGTCCATGTATCATATAGTACATGGGCCAGAAGGGAAACTAAATAAAGTGAGTTCCCTTAGCTAAATATAAGGCTTTCTCATTTGGATGATGAGAATTTTACGTGGATTTTTCTGGTTGGGATAATTTAAACTGAATCATCCAAATTCATCTTGGTTTTCTATTTCTATAGGCAAACACTATTATAAATGACTATCTGAAATTAAGATTATAGTCTAGTTTTCCTCAATGGGAAGAAAACAGGTCTTAGTTGTAATGTTTTAATAAAGCACATTAAAATACTTAAATATGTAGTAAGTACTGCTTGGCCCAGTATCATAAGTGGAATTTTAAATGAAAAAATTTGGTCAGGTTGAAGTAAATTACACTTCACATAGCATGCACTTAACACGGTGTGGATTCTTTTTTTTGCTTGAGACAGAGTAGACGTTTTTTTTTTTCTTGTAGCCCATGGTAGAGTGCCATGGGACCATAGTTCACAGCAACCTTAGGTTCTTAGGCTCAAGAGATCCTTTTGCCTCAGCCTCTCCAGTAACTGGGACTACAGGCTTTGGCCATAATGCCCAGCTATTTTTTAGAGATGGGATCTTGCTCCTGCTCAGGCTGGACTCCAACTCACCAGCTCAAGTAATCCACCAGCCTCGGCCTCCCAGAGTGCTGGGATTCCAGGCATGAGCCGCCGCACCTGGCCACAGTGTGGATTTAAAAACCCTCTGGTAGAAGTTATGGCTCTTGGGCTTTATCTAGTACTTAGTTTGTTGTCAATAATATCAATTGATGAAAATATCAATTCAAAGGCATTTATAGTTTAATCAAAATTCAGAGATTCTTTTCCCCATTTTGCTGTTTTTAGATCAAATAAAATGTAAGTAAACCTACAACTTGGCAATTCTTTTCTACTATTGTAAAAGTATTTCATGAATGAATAGCCTTTCAATTACTTTTTTAATGGTATAGATGTAAGCTGCATAAACTACAGAATTAAAACTAACATTATTTTCCAACATTTGGGGGAAACAATAAATACGAGGCCCAAGAAGTAAGTTTACAAACTCATTGCTGAATGAGTTTACCTTGCTGTGGAGTATTACTACAGTCACCTTCAAAGGACTCTTCTTGGGAAGCTGTGTACCACTCCAGGGCCTAGTCCACCTTCAAAGCAGTTGTGGAACTCTTTTTCTGGAACAGACATCAAAGCTGGCATCATATTACCTGTTATACCTGAATGTCATCGAAATGTCTTCTTTTCAATATCTCCTTTCTCTTTAGGAAAAAAAAAAATCACTGGGGAGCCAGCCAAGTTGAGTAGGGACGGTGCTCCTACAGTGATTTGTTTATTGGCTAACACTTCCCTGGCAGACTGGGCCATGGGAGCTGGTGCACTGCCATGATGTGAGAGCCTGTTTCTCTCTTGATATTTCCTTTCTGCTATGGTTCTCACAGTCAGCCAATGGTTTTGATGAGCAATTTGACAGCTCTTTGCAATGTTATCATCAGTTCTGCTCGGTACTGGCCACCCTGACCTCTTCTCATTAGTGACACTTTCTCTCCCCTCAGAAAAATGTTCAATCCATTTATACACTGCAGTTTTCGTCATGGCATTATCCCCCAGAACTTGAACGAATATGTCTCTAATTTCATTTGCACTCTTCCCCAGATTAACAAGAAACTTATGAATGTTTGCTGCTCTGACTCACGGTCTGATATTCTTAGATTGGCGCACAAAAGCACACGATGAGTGCCACTCAGCAAGACACTGCCACACGTTGACATGAACACAAATGTGGAACACTGATATACCAGGGTTAGGATACATTAGAATAGTTTGTACAGTGCGGCCTATGTAAGCACATGGTGGTAAGTTCATGGACTTAATTGTCAGACCTCATATTCCAGGGAGCAGCCTAATTTTTGTACATCTTTTTTTGAATTTCAGATTAATGTGAAGTTACAAATGATTAGGTTACATGGTTTGGGTTTGTTAGGTAAGGTCCAAGTAGTAGTTGAGCTCTTCACTGAGGAGGTGGGCCGTGTACCCTACATCGTGCCTGTTAGGTGAGAGCACCCTAATTCCACTCTTGCCCCCCTCTTCTCCTCTCCTTCTCTCCACTTGAATTTAATTTGTTTTTGTCTTGGGTGGGCATGTAGTTTTCATCTATTGGTTTCATATTAGTATTGAAGACATTGGATATTTGCTTTTCCATTCTTGTGATACTTTACTTATTTATTCATTTATTTTTTGAGATAGAATCTTATTTGGTGACCCTTGGTAAAGTGTCGTGGCATCTTAGCTCACAGCAACCTCAAACTCCTGAGTTCAAGAGATTCTCTTACCTCAGCATCCCAAGTAGCTGGGACTACAGGAGCCTGCCACAACACCTGGCTATTTTATTTTATTTTATTTATTTATTTAATTTTTTTTTTAGAGACTGAGTCTCAAGTGTTGTCCTGGGTAGGGTGCCATGGTGTCACAGCTCACAGCAACCTCTAACTCTTGGGATAAAGCGATTCTCTTGCCTCAGCTTCCCAGGTAGCTAGGACTACAGGTACCCACCACAATGCCCAGATATTTTTTTGTTGTTGCAGTTGTCATCATTGTTGTTTTAGCTGGCCCAGATGGAGTTTGAACCTGCCAGCCTCAGTGTACATGGCTGGTGGCCTACCCACTGAGATACCCTATGCACTGACCTATGGGCACTACCGCCTGGCTATTTTTAGACATAGAGGTCTTGCTGTGGCACAGGCTGGTCTCAAACTTGTGAGCTCAGGCAATCCACCTGCCTTGGCCTCTTAAGTACTGGGATTACTCTTGTGATACTTTATTAAGGACACAGAATATTTTTCAGCCATAAAAAAGATGGAGACTTTACATCTTTTGTATTAACCTGGATGGAGTTGAGGAACATTCTCCGTAGTAAAGTGCCTCATCTTATACACTGAAGCTCCCTCCAGTTTCTAACCAGGCATCTTTCCACGAATGGACGTCAACCTCCAATAACACAATGTCCTCTAAATGTAATCCCATTTTATTCATCCATTCAGTACAAATCAGTCATAATTTTGTGAAAAACTCTGGCAATCTCTGTTTTCAATCAGGACAACATTTTGAGTTGGCTTTATGAGCTACAGCAAATTACTTCTCACTGTGTGAAATTCATGTTTTATGCTCTGTACACTTCTCTCAAGTTTCTGGCTATGGGCTACAAGATTTTATTATTCCACACCCCAAATCTCTGCTCCCTGATGTTACTTCCATGGTTGTTTCTGTACATGATAAAAAGGTCTTTGCATATGTAGTTAAAATTACGGCTCAGCTCACTTTGAATATGTAGGTAAAATTACCGATAATATTACTTTGGATTTTAGGGACATGCACCTATATTATCTGGATAAGGTCACTGTAATCACGTCCAGTCCTTCAAGGGCAGAAGGACACAACGGGCAAGAAAGACACAGCAGGACCTTTCTCTGGTGAGGATGAAGTGAGCTAGTAAATAGCACAAGAACTTGTCGTGCCAACTAGCTGTGAGCTGTCAACAGGACCCCAGGCCTCAGAGGGGAACTGTAGACCAGTACATTTCCTTCAGAGACCCCGAGCAGAGCATCTGGCCACTCTCTCTCAGACCTATGACCTATAAAATTATAGGATAAAAAATAAGTGCCATTTTAAGTTGCTAAGTGTTTGGTACTAGAAATAGAAAACTAACACATTTGTGTTGTGTGAGATGGGGGACATGTCTGGGCCCTCTGGTCGGGGTAGTGCAGTCTTTAAATACGCACAGTCTGTATCTTCCAGGCTTGCTAAAAAGTCCTATGATGCCAGGAGCATCTCACATGACCTTCTTTGGATTTGACTCAGGGCAATTTTGACCCTATGCTGATTATTTAACTAGAATCGCATCACTGATTTCTACCTTCATTCTGAGAGCTACCTTTCCCCGTGGCAACACTTTGGACCACTTGCTGGTTGTATAGGAAACAGCCCATACAATAGACAGCACCAGTCTTATAAAGGTAATGCTGGTACCTTAGGAGAACTTTTATAAGGGATAAAAGAACAACGTGGTGGCACATAAATCTACTGGGAATGTGGATCATGGTAACTGCTGTCAGCCAACTAGTTTATCTTCAACATCATTAATCTTCTGGACATGGCAAATCTTTGTAGGAAAAGGGAATAAATTCCCGATAATGCACTTCTGAAGTAATGAATAACACTCCCTGTGAACTACTTTAATGGCTTGACTTGTCAGATTTAAGATTTTATTATTAACATTAGAAAATGAAAGCCTCAAAAATATACAGCTGCAAATCAATTTCCTTGTTCCTTCATAACAAGTCCCTAATTAACCTCAATTTCTTATATAGTTACACATTTCCTTCCATACTTAATTTTAATGACATGTACAGGAAAATTTAGTAACTGGGCATAAAAGAATTCATTTCACTATTTTTATGCAGTTTAGGAGATAAAATATAAATCATTACCACATTAATATAATGATTAGAAGATGTATTTATGTCTCTTTATAGGTAAGAGGGTGATTATTAAATTAGCGTTTCATTTATCTCATTAAAAGTATACGACAAGAATACCCTCAAATGCCAATCTTCATTATGTAAGGACCTATGATAGAAAATTTACATTCAACTGTTTTTAATGGCTAATAAAGTCATGTTACTGTTTTTTTTTTCCTTAAATGGACTAATCACTTATTGAATGAGTGTTGAAAAAGTGTTAATTACAAATATAGTTGACTCTTCAAGTGGCAAGAACCCTGATCTGACATACAAAAAAGAAAGCACTTTTACCCCCAAAGGATCACTCATGGTGAGATATTTTTTTTTTTTATTGAATGGTAACTATGTACATTAATCCTTTTCTGGGGTACAGTGTGGGGTTTTCACATGCAATCTGAAATACTTTCATCAAACTGGTCAACACAGCCTTCATGTCATTTTCTCAGTTATTGTTTTAAAATGTTCACATTCTACTCTTAGAAAGATTCACTTGTACCCC
>NW_003852396.1:20937370-21137169 GCF_000181295.1 Otolemur garnettii | reverse complement strand
TTATAGCTTTCATATAAAAGGTATAAATTAGTTTCATAATAGGAGTGTGTACATTGGATACTTTTTCCTCCATTCTTGTGATACTTTGCTCAGAAAAACATTCTCCAGCTCCATCATGGTGAGATATGTGTGCTTAAATTTAACATCTTTAATTACATTACAATATTCTGACAACACTGAAAATTAGGTATTATTAGAATAAAGGAGTCTGAGAAGTTTGAGGATGTATCTGCTTTTACTCTTTCTAAAGTCAATCCACTTTGCTCTAATTTGTTAACGCTACGTACTTTAAACCATGCCATGTTTTTTATATGGTGGGTGAGATAACAACATCCCAGCATCCTTTTTTTTATTTTTCTTTCTTTCTCTAGCATGATTTGATGGTAATGGGACAACTATTGCTGTCAGGCAAATCTCCATTTTGTTACAGGCTCTAAAATTTGCTATCTATCAAACTTGAAAAAGTTACTTCAATATCCTGTTTTCAACAGAAAGTAATCTAAACTCTGAAAAATAATTTAAAGAGGCCTATTTTGAGCCATATACACGCCCCCATGGCCTGGAAGCCGAGCCATACCCATGGGACAAGCATTGAGCAAGTGGTCTCACCTTGATTAGCTTACAGTTTGGTCTTACACATTTCATGGAGACAAAATTTCATGGAAGGTCATAAAGCAATGCCTGGAAGGCACACATGGGTTTGGCCAAAAAAGGCAGGGCATCTCCAAACAGGGGATCACAGGTTATGGGTGGGTTTAAACATTCCTTGGTTTGCGAATGGTTAAGGAAATGAAGCCCTGTCTAAAGGCTTGGCATATTTTAAGTCAAGGTAAGAGTCTGTTAATCAGAGACAAACCATTAGACATGGACCAGACACATGTTAAGACTCAAATGATCTGTTAAGTGAATTGATCATCTGCAGGTGAAGTGTAAGCTTTGTCTTGGATAGCCATGGGCCTGCTAGTGAGTCACAAAAGACGTCTCCAACGAGGGAGGGAGGCATGAGGACACACAGCTGCCTTCCCTTCTCGTGACCTTAACTCAGCTTTAGAATATTTCTGGGGCCTCCTGGGTCAAGAAGAGTCCATTCAATCAGCTGGGAAGCTTAAGACTTTATTGTAGCTCATGTTAGGAATCAGTTCCTTATCTAAAAATAATTAAGCATTCTCACTTTGAAGAACTGTGACAATAATTTGAGGCGATAATGAAGACAAGGACAATGATGATGATGATGACGATAACTACATCAAGAAATTTTCTTTGTTCTAATCCCCAACCCTCTTTTGTTTTTCATTTCTCAGGTATGACTGTAAGTGCTGGGTATATAAAGTCTAGTAATACACCATCTCTGCTAGGAAGAAATACACCACCTTTCCACAAAATATATTCTCAGATTTATATAAAAACTATAATAAAATTCTAAGCCCTGCAATCATATTTTATAGTGTATTGTAATCATGATTTTATCACTTTAAGGTGATATGTTTGTATCCGTCACTGAGATAGCGACTCTTAATGACAAGAAGTTTTCCTTTCACACACTAGTGCACTTAGAAATGCTTCACAAACAATGGTGGCCAGATAAACTCCAGTGACTCAAAGGTAATTAGATCAATGTAATCATAAATAACGTAAGATGTATGAATGGCAACATTATATTCCTTACCTTCTTTCCTCTATGAAATGCTGAGCTGCAGGAAGAATGAGCCGCTTAGTATTTCCAGAACTTACTTTTTTACTTCTTAGGATAAACATGTGCTGATTTCCATGCTTTAGTGATCTCTTCATACTAACGTTTTTCTTTTTTTAACACTCTCACCCCTTTCCTTCTCAGCATTGCCTTCTACTTCCTCTGTACAACCAGACCATCTTTTTCATTTTGTGAATACTTATCACCCCCTCTATGCCAGGTACTGTGAAAGGATGGCCGGCTACAGTAGTCATGCGCCAGACAGATGTCCTGCCTGTGCTGAGATCACTGACAGAAAGTCTGAAGAGTCATTAGGCAGGTTATTACGCAGATATTTAATGAAATATAATTGCACCATGAGCTACAAAGTTAAGGGTGCTCTAAGAGTGGTTGGTTGACTGACAGACTTAGCCTGAGACATTACTCAAGTTTCTAGAGCTAGTGACTCTGAGGTCTCCAAGATTCTGGAAAGTAGACGAGGACAAATTATGTAGTTCTTTGGGCAACAGGAAGCCAGAACAAAAGGTGTGGTTTGGTTTCCTCTCAAGGAAGGAAGTCTTGGAAGGAAACTTTGGCAAGTTTGCTCTCACTGGTTGAGGAACTTCTAAATCCTGGCCTTAGATTTCATTGTATCTGTTGTTTAACACAATGACCAATGAGTAGTTGTCATCCAAGAAATGTTTATTGTATGAGGAAGCAAAAGAGTCTGACCAAGAACCTGGCTAGTTCTCATGCTTTTCATGCAAATGTTTAAGGAAAAGCCATGGGCCTTTTTCTTCAAGAGTCTGGGATGTAGCTGTTAGCACAGAACCAGGAGTGACTTGGATTGCTCTCAGGATCTCTAAACAAAAAGATTCTCTGATATATTATCCTCATTATCCTCCTTAGACTCAACAGTCAATTTTTTTTTGTTTGTTTGTTTTTTTTGAGACGGAGCCTCAAGCTATCCCCCTGGGTAGAGTGCCATGGCCTCACAGCTCACAGCAACCTCCAACTCCTGGGCTCAAGTGAGTCTCCTGCCTCCGCCTCCCAAGTAGCTGGGACTACAGGCGCCCGCCACAACGTCTGGCCATTTTTTGGTTGCAGCCATCATTGTTGTTTGGCGGGCCCGGCTTGGTTCGACCCCGCCACCTTAGGTGTATGTGGCTGGCGCCTTGGCCACTTGAGCCACAGGTGCCAAGCCAGTCAATTTGTTAACAACACCTTTCCACCAGAGATAACTGGGAGAATAACAAAGGGTGAAATCATATTGATCTCCTACTCGCCTAGGACACTTTTTATGCCTTTAACTCTGTTAGGAAATAACATCCAAAATATGGAATTCAGACAAAACAGAATAACATGTGCCATTTCAGCATTACACTGGTGCATTATTTATCAGGCCTAACCGATTTTATTTAGTTCTCTAGGACAGGAGTTCTCAAACATTTTGGTCTCAGGATACACTCTTAAAAAATGTTGGGTACGGTCAAGGCATGATGATGGACGGGAAGGACGTCTGGCTGAGACTTCCTAGAGCTAAAGGAGAGAGGGAGAGGGCTGGATCAGCCCAGTGTGCAGTATCGACACCCAGCGGAGGCTCAGATTGTGCCGCGTGGAAGTGGACAGCGCCACCTCGTGTCCAGAAAATATATTACAGCATAAACATACACCTACAGAAATCAAATCCCCAACTTGTCATATACATTTGTGTATATGAATTTTTGTTTTCTTTTGTTCTTTTGATTGCTCTGCCTGTTTTTTTTTTAAACACAGATTCCTCAACTGGTTGCTGAGAATCCTTATATCAGGCTACCTTAGTGATTTTTGTTTTGTTTTGTTTTTCTTTTCTAATATCTTGTTTCAATGTATTTTGCTCTTAGCTAATTTGTAAGGTTGGACCTTCTAGATTCCATTTTTATATTCAACAAGAGCAAGGACCTCTATATTCTTTTATTTTTTTAATTATTATTATTATTTTGGGGGTGGTTGGTTGCAGAATTTTAGCTTGAACTATTCCCTCACCCTAGTACTGTGTTCTTTCAGTTGATAGAGTCCCTTCTACTCACCCCATCCCTCCAACATAAAGTACTTCGGTACCAGCCAAGATATTACCCTCACCCTATTTCTAGCTGTGTTGTTCTCTTTTCTGTGATTTGTTGCCTTTCTGCTTTCTTTCTTTATCCTTCCTCCCTCCTTCCCCTTAAATTGATCCAACGACAAATTTTATTTTCCTAGATTTATGCATATATATGTATATATATTCTCCTCTTTTTTTTTCTTTTTCTTTCTCTTTCACCCTTTTTTTGCTGTGGGCAGGTGTGACACAGTGGTGGCCTAGCAGGTTGACCAAAACAGTAGCCTGGCTCAGAGAGGCCAGGAGAACTTTTTAATCCTGGCCCCAGGAAGAAAGTTGTAGGAAGACCATGCTACAGATCTTTTGTATTTTTTCTTTCTTTTCTTTTCCTTCTTCCTTATCCAATTGTTTCCTTCTTGGGTTTTGTGTTTGATTTTTTTTTCTTCCCTTCCTATTTTTCCCTCCCTGGCAGAGGAAGAGTCTAGCTGTAGACAGACAAGTAAGGAGGGCCTATCTTTGAGTAACGCACCCAGCTCAGTTCTGCACAACCCTCGAGCTATAGGAGGGGCCATAGCACTGTGCTGAACAGCACCATCTCTTCTGTCACTCTCATCCTCCCTTCCTGGTCTCCATCTCGCCTGTTCCTCAATTTTCTTCTGCTGGTTCCCCTTCTCCCACTGCATTTGCCTTTCTTTCTCTTCTTTTTCTTTCTTTTGCTTTTCTCCTACACTTTCTCCCTCTTTTTTATTTTGTTTTTCTCTTCTTCTTTTTCTCCTTTATTATTGCTTCTCTCTGCTTGCTGTAACCCTTCTCTGCCTTCTGACCCCATAGCAAGAGGCCTCTTCCTCATCTAAACTCTGAGACAAGGTAGCTTGAAGTAAAGGAGGAAGTTTTTAGGAGAAAGGTGCACAAGGAAGTGAACAAGAAGAAAGCATGCATGAGGAGGAACCACAAGAAAAATACAGGCACTGTGAGTAACCAAATTAGAGCAACTCCTCCAAGGGACCATGAGGCAATTTTTAAAGAAAACTCCTCCTATAAAGAATTAATCGATTCAACAGAAAGGGAAAATATGGTTGATTAAAACAATAAAGGATTGGAAGAGAAAATGGACAGATGGAAGCAAAAGTCAGACAGGAGATATGTAGAATATAGAAAAGACATAGATGAGCTTAAAGAAATGGAGGAGACAATCAGAGAATGCAAAGAAGCTGAAGAAAGCATCAAAAATAGATTAGACCATGGAGAAGAAAGAACATCAGAGTTAGGGGATAGAGGCTTAGAACGAACACAGATAATAACAGCATCAGAAAAGAAGAGAGAAAAAGCAGAGCAGATGCTCAGAGAACTACGAGATGCCATGAAGCGTTCCAACATAGGGACAATAGGAATCCTTGAGGGAGAAGAAGACTGTCCCAAAGGGAGGAAGCCCTACTAAAGACTCATAAATGAGAACTTACCAAGTTTTACTAAATATCCTGACACACTCCTTTCAGATGGATACCGAAACCCAGGTCATCTCAACTCTGACAGAACCTCTCCAAGACACACTGTAATGAACCTGTCCAAAGCCAAGATGAAGGAGAAAATCCTTCAAGCTGCTAGAAGTAAATGGCAATTGACCTACAAGGGCAGATGCATTAGGTTGACAGCAGACTTTTCTACTGAAACCTTCCAAGCCAGAAGCCATAGTCATCCCCTTTGAACATCCTTAAACACAATAACTTTAAGCCTAGAATTCTGTATCTTGCCAAATTTAGCTTCAAAATTGATGGAGAAATCTAAGAATCTGCAGGTTTACAAGCACTGAGGAAATTTGCCACAATAAGATCAGCTCTGTAGGAAATACTTAGACCTATTCTCAATACTGAATGTCACAATAGACCACCACCAAAGTATACATCCAGAAGCCAGAGGCCAGAATTTAGCTCTTACAATGCCACAAAGGATTAAACTACACAACAAACTACCTCACAATAAGATGAATAGAATTTTTCCACTCTGTCAATACTTTCTATAAATGTTAATGGATTGAATTCCCCACTGAAGAGGCACAGACTGACTGATTGGATGAAAAGACACAAACCATCTATATGCTGTCTCCAGGAGACCTAGCCCTGAAGGACAAATCAAAACTCAGGGTTAAGGGATGGAAAACAGCGTATCGAGCAAATGGAAATCAGAAGAAAGGAGAGATTACAATCTTATTCTCAGATATAAGGGGATTCAAAGCAACATTAGTTAAGAAAGACAAAGATGGACACTTCATAATGGTCAAAGGAAAAACAAGACAACAAGAAGACATCTCAATACTAAACATGTACACACCTAACTTAAACATTCCCAGATTTATGAAACAGACCTTGAGGGTTCTGAGCAATATGACATCCTGCAACACTTTAATTGTCAAGACTTCAAACCACCCCTCCCCCTGACAGAACTGAACAGATCCTCTAAACTGAAACTAAAAAAGATACAGAGGACTTAAATGGGCCCTTGATCAGATGGAATTAATTGACATATATAAAACATACCATTCCAAAGTAAAAGAACATACTGTTTTCTTGTCAGCTCATGGCACATATTCCAAAATAAATCACATCCTAGGATTCAAACTTAACCTAAGCAAAATTAAAGGAATAGAAATTATACCATGTCTCCTCAGAACGCAAGGCCATAATAGTGAAGCTCAACTCCACCAAAACTTTTCAACCCCACACAAAATCTTGGAAACTAAACAACCTTATGCTGAATGATAGTTGGGTCCAGAAAAAGAGGAGCTTGTCAATTTCCTCAAACACAAGAACAATGAAGACATAAAATAATAAAACCTTTGGGATACAGCAAAGGAAATACTGAGAGAAAAATTTATCACACTAGATGCCTACCTTCAAAAAACAGAAAGAGAGTACATCAACACACTCACAAACCACCTTATGAATTTGGGAAAAAAGAACAATGTAACCCTAAACCAAATAGAAAAAAAGAAATAGCCAAAATTAATGAAATTAATTTTAACAAAATTGAAATTAATTTTAATGAAATTGAAAAAAATACACAAAATTAATGAAACAAAAAGTTGGTATTTTGATAGAGCAAATAAAATAGATTAAACCCTTGGCCAGACTTACTAGAAAAAAGAAAAGTAAAATCTCTAGTAACCTCAATCAGGAATAACAAAGGATAAATAACAACAGATGCCATAGAGATAGAAGAGATCATCTCTGAATACTACAAGAAACTCAATACCCAGAAATTTGATAATGTAGAGTAAATAGATCAATACCTTGGAATCACACCACCTTCCTAGACTTGATCAAGATAAAACAGACCTTCTAAATAGACCAATTTCAATCGCTGAGATTAAAGAAACAAGAAAGAATCTCCAAACAAAAAAATGCCCATCCAGATGGCTTCACATTAGAATTCTATCAAACCTTCAAAGAAGAGCTTATATCCATATTGCAGAATGTATTCCAAAAAAATGAGGAGGAAGGAATCTTTCCCAACACATTCTATGAAGTAAATATCATCCTGATACCAAAACCAGGAAAAGACCCAACCAAAAAAGAGAACTACAGACTAATTTCACTAATGAATATAGATGCAAAAATTCTCAATAAAATCCTAGCAAATAGATTATGGCTTATCATTTAAAAAGTCATACATCATGATCAAGTAGAATTCATCCCAGGGATGCAAGGCTAGTTTAAAATATGCAAATCTATAAACACAATTCACCATATAAACAGGAGCAAAAACAAAGGCCATATGATCCTCTCAATAGATGCAGAAAAGCTTTTGATAAAATCCAACATCCTTTCCTAACTAGAACACTGATAAATATAGGCATTGACAGTACATTCCTTAAAGTGGTGGAATCCATCTATGACAAACCCACAGCTAATATTTCACTGAATGGAGTAAAACTGAAAGCTTTTCCACACAGGACTGAAACAAGACAAGGGTGTCCTCTATCACCACTACTATTTAACAGAGTGCTGGAAGTTCTAGCCAATACAATCAGGCAAGAGAAGGAAATCAAAGGTATCCAAGTGCGGGCAGAGGATTGGACAAACAAACTCTCATCAACAAACTCTCCCTCTTTGTTGATGATATGATTTTATACTTAGAGAACCCCAAAGACTCAACCACAAGGCTCCTCGCCCAATGAGTCTCATTAATAACTGGCTTAAGACAGCTGCATTCTCCTGTTTTTACATTCAAAACACCAATCATGAATAAGTGACAACATAAAGGAAAATATCATCCTAGAATTGTTAAGAAAATTATCTTGATCTTGCAGTTCTTTTGAAAGATCCTGAGGACTCCCGAGGACCCAGGGGCCACCCTTTAAGAAGCATAGCTCTAGGACAATATCATCTTCCCCTCACTGCTATTTGACTGAGTCCAGACATCGTGGAGCTGCAGTAAACTTGCAGATTGTTGCCAATTAGAAAAAGTAACTCAAAGGTTATACTTTTATTGTTTTGTATGACATTAACTATTTTTGTATCTAACCTGAACATCTTATTGTAACAATAATAGTCATTTATTATGACAAAAATCATGTAAATACACAGTTTTCAGCTGCTCTTGATATTTCTGTATTTGTTTTATCATCTTTCTTGTTTTCCTGTTAATTAAGTGATTTAATAAATTGCTGACATACTGCCATTCTGTATTTGTATGAGTATCTATTTTTTAGTTTTACTGAAGTTTAATTGGTAAATAAAAATATCTATTCGAAGCGCATGATGTGAGATTTAATACACTTATACATTGTAACATGATTGCTAAAATCAGGCTAATTAACTTACCTATTGTCTCACACAGTTGCCTTTCCTGTGTGTGCAATAATATTTACGGTCTACTCTCCTAGAAGATTTCTAACATGCAATACATTGTTATTATATTAATAAGAGTCACAATACTGTACATTAGAACTCCAGAACTTAATCACCTTACAATTGCAAGTTTGTATACACTAATGTTTCCTACTTTCCTCCCTCCCCAGGGCCTGGCAACCATCATTGTATTCTCTGCCTGCCTGAGTTTTATTTTTTTAACCCCCTATCTGTAAGTGAGATCATTCAGTATTAATCTTTCTGTGTCTGGCTTATTTCACCTAACATAATGTCTGGTAAGGTCATCCATGCTGTTTCAAATTACTGCATTTCATTTTTTTTTTTTAAGACTGAATAAGATCCCCGTGTGTGTGTGTGGGGGGGGGTATGTGTGAGGTATATATCAAATTCTCTGTATCCGTTCTTCTATCCATAGAAACAGATTGTTCCCATATCTTGGTGACTGGGAATAACTCTGCAGTGAACACAAGAGTACAGATTATCTCTTTGACATACAGTGATTCTATTTCCTCACATACATACCCAAAGTGGGATTGCAAGGGGGTCTTATTTTAAAATATTTAAAAATTATATTTTGCTTGGTGACACATCTATTGGGAGCAGGACACAATTATAAGAGGGACTTTACTCAACAAATGCAATCAGTGTAAACCAGTTTCTTGTACCCTCAATGAATCCTCCCTCCCAGAAAAAAAAAAATTAAAAATAATAAATAAAAAATGTATTTTGACAATTTTCTTTACCTCAGTAACTCCCCTCAATAATTTATAGCCTATCATTATTATCTTCATTTTACATAGAAGGAAATTAAAGTTTTGTTTTGTTTTGAGACAGAGCCTCAAGCTGTCCCCAGGGTAGAGTACTGTGGCATCACAGCTCACGGCAACCTCCAACTCCTAGGTCCAAGCGAGTCTCCTGCCTCAGCCTCCCAAGTAGCTGGGACACAGGAGCCCACCACAACGCCCGGCTATTTTTTGGTTGCAGCTGTCATTGTTGTTTGGCTGGCCCAGGCTGGATTCGAACCCACCACCTTAGGTGTATGTGGCTGGTGCTTTAGCCACTTGAGCCACAGGCATCAAGCCGAAGGAAATTAAAGTTTAAAAAGCACAAGGCACTTCTCTAGGACCAGACAGGTTGGTGACGTCAACCTGTACTTGACTTACACCATTTTCCTGGCTTTTCCCGATGCTGATTCCTGGCCGTCTCCTGATTTATACAATCCTTTCTATCTCACAGGCTGAGACACGGCAAGGAAAATACTATAAACACACTTTTCACACCGGTATCCCCAAAGGGAGATCCTGCAGATATGTTTCACCAAGCAGTCTATGATTTCAGCACAAATAGAGAAAAATCAATTTTGTGTGTTTGACAGCGGTTCCCAGAATCAATCTTTTCCTTGTCGTGAAACACTTTATTGTGGTTTCTTAATATAAAACCATCTATCTTCGATGAAGAATGCAAATAAAAGATGACAAAGTATTAAACTAACATATTTAGAGATGCTGGAGGCTGGAATTTGGACTAAATAGATTTAGAAAACCTTGATGAAATATAGAAAATCAAATGTAGCAAGAGCAAAAAAAATATCTAGGAATCTGTTATCTTTCTCGGGGGCCTTAGACCTGTATTAATACTGAATGTCATGAATTAAAGTTGGCAATGGACTAGAGATGTAAAAAGTCTTTTTTACTTTATCGTATTTTATTTTTTTAGTACTGTTATTAAGGGAACTAGAAGAAATATGAATGTTCTTCTGCAGTAAAGGATCCTGACAGAGAAAAGACCTGGCCCTTTAAAAATGACCAAGCCATTTTTATGTGACTATAGTCATCTCTTATAGGAGCAAGTATGAAATGAAACTCCCGGGTACTAGAAACCACTTGTTCTTATCCTTTGTTGTATAACAGAAGAAGACACTGTTATAGACACAGGAGGGAATGGCTGAAAGGAGCCACCGGTGGCATTTTGTAGTAGAAAATAATAACCTTTGTCTAGAGTTGGTTCCCAGATGTAGGGAGTTTCTACAAATGTAGGGTATTTCTATAAATACAAAATCTGGGGCCTCCCCCTAATTGGAACATGTAATAAAACCAAAAGAAAAGTATATAGTCTGAGAAATAATAGACCACATCAAATCAAGCAAGCAACCAAAGGCAGATCCAGCCAACTATAACAACAGATTTGCTAAGTCCAATAATTAACCTGGTTCAGCTCTCAAAGCCACATTACACTCTTGTAGGGCACAATTCTAAGCTAGACTGCAAGATATGTTTTACTAAAGATGAGGGCTTATAAATAAAAATAAGCAAATAAACTGAAGAATATCCAAAACTTTCTTAATCATAATGTCCCATTCACTTAATTGCGACTGGAGAACCACCATTATCAGAGGAGAAAGGACAGGAGTCATGACAGGAGGTGTGATAAATTCACATAGATGTTGTAACCCAGTGATGTATATCAGTGTTACAATATGTAAACAGCATCAATTTTTGTGTTGAGGATGAATAGAATATGAATAGTTACTATTTAGCTTCATGAAAGAGGACTTAGAAAGAAGAGGGAAATAAAAACAAAACAAAAGAAAGAGAGAGAAGGAAAAACAGAGAGAGAAAGTAAAAAAAGAAAACATTTATTTTTCATATTGTAGGAGTTCTTTGAGATCATTTAGTGCTTTAAGTGAGGACACAGGATGAGAACCTATATCTAAGATTACCTGGGTGAACATGAGTAAGTTAAACTCAACGAGATCCAGTTACTTTAACCTAATTTTTATTGAATCATAACTGCACATATTTATGGGGTACAATGTGATGATTACTTATAATATACTCTTAGTCATTTTGAAATGTACCCTGGCATTGTGCATATTAGGTGAGATCCCGCCAAATACCCTCCCTCCACTTGCCTCCTCCCTCTCCTCCCCTTTCCCTCCTCTCCCCTCTTTCTTTCTGGACTATATTTGTGTTTTATCATTTGTATGAATGTGTCAGTGTTTATACATTGGTTTCATAATAGTATTGAGTACACTGGATACTTTTTGTTTCCATTCTTGAGATACTTTATTAAGAAGAGTATGTTCCAGTTCCATCCAGGTAAACATAAAAGATATAAGTCTTCCTCTTTTTATTACTGCTTAGTATTCCATGGTATACATACACCACAATTTGTTTATCCATTCATGGGTTGATGGGCACTTAGGCTGCTTCCACGACTTGGCTACTGTGCCTGTGTTTTTTTTATTATGAACCTGGCATGCACTTCTGCTGCACTGCGCTACTCTGTTCTATGATTGTTTAAAAAAGGACAGGTGCGATACTCCCTCACCTGTACCACACTGAAGGAGGGGACTCACACTTGGCTGTCAGAAGGAAGGTCATTTCTCAGTAAAAATCCCATGTTAATTTTGGTTGCAATTCTGGTTATACCACTTTTTGATTGTGTGACAAGTTACTTCATTACTCTGAGTTCCCAATCCCATAGCTGTAAAATGAGCCTTGTTATACCTATAGTTCAGAGTGTTTTTGAGAAGTAGTTAAATAAGGATAGTAGAACTCAAAAACATGATAGTTACTCAAATATTTATGAATCACCCCTTTTTAAAATATTTAAAAAATATTCTTAACATACTCTCTAACATGTACTGGCCATTTATTATTGTCAGGAACCTGGGCAATCCCTTTGTAAAATACGCTTATGTACTTAAATGTCAAAATGTTAAGAAGGATATGAGGACTGAGATACAAATCATGTCTATTTTATATTAAGTCCAACGACATTAGAACCAGAGTACTTGAATTTGTACCTCAGATGCCCCTTCAGAGCCCAGAGACCTTGAGTAATAACATAATTTACCTGTGATATAAATTCTTTATACAAAATGGAAATTACAAATTGCCTGTCTCATAGCATTGTTGAAAATATTTAACAAATTACATAAGAAGTATGAAGACTCTTGCTGAGCGTAGCAAGTGCTCTGCAGTGTTAACCATTAGAATCATTAGCTATTGTTATGATTATTTAGCAAAGACAATAGTCGACACCTTTAATGCTCCTCCAGATAATTTTCAGAGTGCTACACAGTCTCTTATTCTGAGAAACGCAAAATGTTACAGCCTCCGTATTGTCAGATTGAAATTGAAAGAAACGCTCAGTAAGTAGTTAATGGCTCTAACATCGAGGAGAGAGTGAGCATTTCTAGATCCATTCCAAATCTAGCATTTTATATATTTTTAAGTACCTAGTCATACCTACTTTAGAGAGGTACACTGCTTAGGGTAAGGGCTGTAGCTTTTACTTGGCCTGAAAAGTGCTACAAAATCTTGATTGTTGGCAAGAGCTCATTCTCTAGAAATTGATGGGGTGGCTGAGGTAAGCCTTTAAGTAATTTAGAAGGAGCATTTTAAAATCCATTTAGAAGCTATTTAGAGAAGTATGAGGCTGAAGTCAAAGTTGAAGCTGAAACGTCCCACGAGGCCTGCAGGGGGAGAACCACAATCGATAAAGGCCATTATCTTAAATAAGTCCAGAACATCGTGAGTCTGGCTGAGTATTGTAATGACTGTCTGGCAAGGGAGCAAAGGCAGAGAGCACAAGATGAAGGGCCCCGGGCTCAGAGGACTGCAAATGCAGAGGGGAGATTTAAAACTCTTCTGCCAAGGAGTCTGCCTGTGACCAGCAATTCTCCCCCTCCCCTTTCCTCACCCTCTCTCCCCACCCTTCTCCTGCCCTGTTCCCACACTTAGCTACCATACCCACATTTTTCTAGCCTGGCATGGTCTTGACCTATTAAGATCCAACCAGAAAACTGTCTCCTCTCTAAAGCTTTCCGGAGATCTCCCTTACTCTGTCCAGATCTCAAACGTGGCTGTACAGTAGAATCATCTGTGACAGTTTCACATACCTAACAATTAGGGCCCAGATTTGGATTCAATATATTGAGAGTAACACATTGGCAATGGATCATTTAAACAAAGTTTGTAGAGGATTCTGATACGCAGCTACGGCTGGGAACCACTTTGGGTAGAACTTGGGTAGTCTCTGCCCTTTGTCTTTTGAAATGACTAGATGGTGAGCTTCGCGAGCCCAGGACCTGTCTCCATTTTCTTTCTGCTCTGTGCCTGACCTGAAGTTGATACTGAATAAGAATTTCTTCATTATGTCAATCAATTCATTTATTTACTTTTTAATTATTTATATGTTTTATTTTTACATCCTAGCCATCTATGGATTGATGGATTCATTCATTCATTCATTCATTCACCAATATTAATACATTCATTTACTAATAATGTAGGTCTTACATTATGCAACCAATGCATGAATGAAAGACCAAACAGGTGAATTGAATTGATTGTTATTTACATTCAACATAGTATGAGGAACTGTTTCAGGAAATATACTAAGAAGAAGATATGTGGAAAAGGATGTATTGCAGTAGTATGGGATTTATACATACCTACAGATTTGCACACATATTATATCCAAATAGACATAACCTGTACATACACATACATGCATTTATACCAGCGGTTCTCATCCTGTGGGTCACAACCCCTTTGGGGGTCTCCTGCATATCAGATATTTACATTACAATTTATAACAGTAGCAAAATTACAGTTATGAAGTAGCAACAAAAATAATTTTGTGGTTGGGGGTCACCATAACATGAGAACTATATTAAAGGGCCGCGGCATTAGGAAGGCTGAGAACCACTGATTTACACACATCAAGTTATGAGTTAGTGTTTAAGGACACAGGTTATTGATATCAGACTGTCTGAGCCTCAGCTCTACCAGTTCTCATTTATTCTACTTACTTAGATGTGCTTTAGTTTCTTCATTTATAAACTAGGGATAATAATAATAGCTAGCTCATAGGGATATTGTGAGGATGACATATGGTAGTCTACATAACACGAGAGTGAGGACTGCACAAATGTCCACCACCATCGCCGTCATTATTAGTGCCAGCTACCTCTTCCTATTTTGTGCTATTTCACCCTCATATACAGCAGTTCAGGACTATCTAGGGCAGGCTGGGACAGACTGACTGCCCCACATCTATGCCAGCTCCGACATATGTCAGTGTCATACAGAGAGTTCTAAATGATGGACCTGCCATTTTCCCACAGTGAATTGCTTACATATTTCTGTGGAATACCTGCTGGCATAAAAAAATAAAAAGGTAAAAGAAAAATGTGTCCTGTCAAGCTGGATTCTTCCAACCATTTGAAATAATTGCTATGAATTAATATGTTGTCTTCTCCAAATAGCAGTTAACATCTGTGCTCCAGACAGATGTTCACTATGTCTGACATAACCGTTCCCCAGTTATTCACATATGCTTTGTTTTATTTGTAGATCCTATATGGCAAATTTTCACCCCAATATAGGCTTATTGGGTGAAATAAGCTTATTCATAGTAAAGGAATCTACATAAAACTTATTTTTATTTAATAGAAGAGCAACAACAAAATGCTAAGGGAAATTTACATCATACGTGTTATGTAACTTTAGTATATCATAAGAAATATACACATTACATAGCCATTGATTGAAAAATGCTGTCAGGGGCTGGGTGCCCATAGCTCAATGGTTAGGGCACTGGCCACATGCTCTGGGGCTGGTGGATTTGAACCCAGCCTGGGCCTGCTAAACAACTACAACAACAACAAAAATAGCTGGTTATTGTGGCACCTGTAGTCCCAGCTACTACGGAGGCTGAGGAAAGAGAATAGCTTGAGCCCCAGAGTTCAAGGTTGCTGAAGTTGCTGTGAGCTGTGGTAACAAAGTAAGACTGTCCCAATAAAAAAAAAAAAGAATTCCTATCGGGAATCAGTAAGAAATAAATACTTTATACAAAAGGTATTATTTATACAGTAAGAAATATTTATTTTGCTGATGATTTATATTTTATGACTCAAAATCTTTTATAATATTTCAGAAAACCCTATTAACAATGATTCTATGATCCTTTCTTAAAGATTCACAGATTTATAATTATATACTAACTTTCATTAGACATTCTTGAAATTGTCCAGTAGATTTTATGGCAATACCAGAATGTTAAAAACAAAAATCCCAGTAATAAATATTTTCTTTCAGGCTATAATCTTCTTTCTTAGTATAATCTCTACTTTCTTCATGGTAAGTGGTTTATATTTACAATAAAGATTGTTCTCATTTTTTACCTCTGTACAGAGGAAATAATCATATAGGAAGAGTGTGATGCCCAGGAGTGTGAGAATCCACTATTTCTTAATTTCATGTCTTATTTGATAGAGACATCCTATGCTAAATGGATGAACTCTTTCCATGAACTAACTCTGTAACCCGGGGTTAATAAAATAATTTCTCTTAGGCACAGGTGATCATCATTAAAATATGATTTGATCTTCAAGGAATTTTTTGTTTTGTTTTGTTTTTTTAGTTTTCTGTTCCTATGTGTCAACTGTATCTAACCTGATGCCTAAAACTTTTGCTAAAAAAATTGACAATAAATCCAATCAGAGAGGAAAAATAAAAGACTCCTCTCATTGTTTGCATCAAAAGGCTTTAGTCAGGGTCAAGATCAAGTTGAATAATGCTTTTAGGAAAGTCATTAAGTGCTATGCCAACATGAGGGGCAGTTGCACCAGCAGTGCAGCAGACCAACCCCACGGCCATCCCCGCTGATGCTGTGGAGTCTCTGAGACGCTTCTCTATGATGATATGTATAAAGGCTTCATCATCAGGTTGAATTTTAGTTGAATTTGGGCTAAATGATTGCTAATAAATACTCCGATAGCTCTAACACTAGTGCACATATTCCAAACCCTGGTGTGCATCACATTCTTTCAACATCAATTGAATGTCTGCCAGTTTCTGAATTTTTTTGCTGGGATTGGGGAAACAGAAAAGTATAGAAAAGAATTAAACACAGTCCTTCTTATTAAAACGTTTCACCATCTAGTCTGAGAAAATAAACTCACATAAATTGAGAATCTGCTAGGCGTAAAATTATAAATTCCATGAAAGGACTGGCATGGGTGTTTGCAGGAGGGAGAACATTGTCATGATAGACAAAATAGGAAGGACCTCACAAAAGTGGGATCTAGATCACAAATTATAATTAGGAAATAAATATGTATGAGTCCAAAATTTTGAAAAGCATTGATTTTGGCCTTATTTGAAAATATTATACTTGCCACTAAAAGTTCTAATGGGAAAAAATTTCTGCCTTCAGGAATCCGAAATGTGAAGGGAGAAAAGAAAAAAAAAAGTATAGCAAGTAATTACGATGACAAAAATATAGCCATTGATACTATGGGAAACCTCACTCTAGCAAAGGTCTTTAGGAGGTGATTCGCAGAAGAAACGTCACCTAAATTTAAACTTCAGAAAAATAAAATGAATTACTGAAGTAACATATTTAAGAGAGGAGGAATTGTAGGAAGAGGATAGATGTTCCAGATGCAGGTGAGGCAATATCCAGTACATGGATATGGTTGCAGAGCAGAACTTCATTCATGCAAATACATACAAAGAACTGGCGTGTACAAAGTGCATGATATCAAAGTCAGCAAGATGGACAAGGTTTTGCGTCCTTGGCATTGTCAGGGGAAGAATAATGAGACAAAGGCAGAATAAATTCACAAAGTAATTTATATACCATACAGATTTTATTCTGAAGGTCCCCAGGAG
This sequence comes from Otolemur garnettii, assembly GCF_000181295.1. Classification (NCBI taxonomy): domain Eukaryota; kingdom Metazoa; phylum Chordata; class Mammalia; order Primates; family Galagidae; genus Otolemur; species Otolemur garnettii. The sequence goes on along the minus strand of NW_003852396.1, from coordinate 21,119,868 downwards.
AGCCATTCATCATTCACAGCACACTCTGCCCACCCAATCTCTGTAAGAGATGGAGAGCATCACGAGAGGTTCTAGCTAATACAGGCAAACGTGCACGGTTGGGAGCATGTGAATACAGGCAGAGAAGAGTAAGCAGCTCACTAGTCCAGCAAGGAGTGACTTAAGGGGATTAGTAGATTGGATCAGACTAGATTATTGACCTTGCTACCACATGAAGGAGTTGACGCCATATTCTGTGCTTTATTAAGGGTAAAGCAGCAGCCTGATAATGAGAGTGTGAATGGGATTTAGAAAGGCCAGAACTGGGCTAGTTGAACAGAGAGGAGATAGGGAAGATATTCTAGTAGTAAAATCTACACTGAGAGCATTTTCTATCCCTTTATTAGTTTGCTGATTACCAAAGAGAGTTTAAGCAAGGGCGTTTATCACAATTATCTCAGATTAGAACCAGAAAACAAATCACTTTTGAGAATCCAGCCAGCCAACTGAATATGATATTTTCATGCTAATCCGTACGCAAATCAAACGTGTGAAGCTTTTCACTTTCAACTTCATTAGACGTATCCTAGTAGAATTTTTTTAGACTGAATACTAAACTGCTTCCAAATTTCTGAGTGTGCGCGTATAAGCTGGGAACACTTTTCTTGCTATGTGTGGTTTTTCGGGGGGTTGCTGTTATCTGTTTGTCTTTGAGGATGCTGAATTGAAGAATGTGCAACTCTGGGAATGGCCTAACAGAAGAAGTTGCTCCAAGGAGCAGGATGCATTGATTTTCGGTTTTGCACCATTTGTTCACCAGTTCAAATATTGGCTTCATTTATGGAAAGTTTTACTTAGTCTTAATGAAGTGTTTTGGATGCTAAAAACATATACTGAATAAAAGCAATATCGCGAGCCTTGTAATGTGCTACAGACACAGGTTCTCCTTCTCTGCCACTTGGCGTTTCATTTCTCTTTAGGCTATCTCAAGAGACAGCAGGAATTTTACACAATGATGTAGCGTTCTTGTCGATAAAACTTAAACCTTACTGACAAACATTCCAGTGTAATCTTGTTTCCTCTTATTGGAAACAATCCAATTGCTTTTTCCTTGGCAAGAACAATATCCCCCAAGATACATTATATACCCAAGGCGGGGAAAAAACAGAAACCAAGTGAAAAAAGCCTTGAAGTTGTTCATAATCTGCTTTTGTCGAAAGCAATTCATAAAGGTAAAATAAAATATTATACCTATATTATAGACTAAAATAAACACTTAAAAACCTAAAATATCTTGCCTCCATAATTTCAGTAACTCTGATCACCCTAGAAATCTTAGGCTGGTTTGATAACAGAGAACATATGATTACATTATCACTAAAGATTCTGAGAAGTACAGTCTATAACAGTCCTCTCTCTGCGCCACCAAACAGAGGGAACACACAGAGACTTGATAGCCGTGAGCGCTCTGGAAATACGCATCTGGTGGTGATGGTGACCAGTTCTTTCTAATGAGTAAGAGTGGCAGTCACTGACACTGTACATATTATGGAAAATTTGTATACTGCTCTTGTATATGACAGTTTATAGCTTACCTGCCTACATTTTTATGTTTTGAGTTTCACTTAATCCTCCTCCCATCATCTTTACTGTAGGAATAATGATTATTTACCTGTTGCTTTTAAGGAAGGGGAAGAATAAGCCTAGAGAAGAGTGTCTCAACAGTAATTATAGTCACAGGTTGCCTATTAAAAAACAAGTGCAAAGCCCATGACAAGAGATTCACCTCTCCTTCTAAACAAGGTAAGAAAAGCTCCACGTTGACTTCCATGGGAGACGGTGAGACGCTAAGGGTGGAGCTCTGCTCTCTTTCATCATTAGATGTCAAGTTCTTCACATGGCCTCAGACACACTACAGGTGCTTAGTACATGTTTCTTAAATAGACAAAGTTAGGACCTTACAAAAAGCAGGGATGCATTCAGTAATGGAATTGAGGTCAAGAGTTGCATGATGATTAGGCTCAGTAGAGAGATCAGACACATCAACAATTTTTTATATAGTAATAATGTTACTTCTTTACGATACATGGTAGAGATTAGAGGGTCTTCCATTTCATGGTAACAGGACAGAAAGAGGAAGAGATGGTTGCAGCCCTGTGTCCATTTTCATATTTTGTGTTAAGATACAAAGAATGCTCCCATCTGAAGATTTCCATATTATGGCAACTGTCCAGAATAAGAGAGATGTTGTAATAGTTGGAGAAGGCAAGGGTATGATGCTACATAGCCCTTCCCCTCATATTTTAAGTTTTAGGTTGCATGCCACCGCCCCCAGCCCAGCCCTGGTCAGTGGTCTTCCCTGGTCTTCCCTTTATACTATCATTGTCCTACTAATTAGTTAGTTCCATCTGACAAGCGATACTGAACTTCTGTCTCATAGCTATTTCTAAACTCTAACAGTACTTCAAGAAATATTCAATAAAGTAGGCAATGCTCTAGGCCAAAAGGCAAAGGAAGATGTAGACACCTTCTCTCTTGACTAAATAAGTATGGGCAGCTGGAGAAAAATTTCTTTGGGCAGGAAATAAGCAATTTTTGGTAAGTGGTAGAGAAGAAGAATAGAGAGTGGGAGGGGGAAAAGACACAAAAGTAACACCTGGGATTCAGCGACCTAGCTCGGTGGCATCACCTGGGGCAAGCAGTGTCACCTGGGGCAAGCGCCTGACCTGAGCCTGACATGACAGCTCTCTTTCCCCTGTGTTCACACGGCACCTGTGTGTACCTGTATAATAAATGTCCCATTGCTTTGCCCTTCCTGAACATGTAAAAGTGTGTTTTCTTCCCCTTTATTACTATAATAATCCAAGCACATGTGGGGGTTGGAGCGGCCCCTGAATCTAAATCGTTTTGTTTGTAAGCAGATTTGAAGTAACAGATGGTCCTCTGCGGTCATGTAAAGGCACAGTACCAGGCAGATATTTCTATGGACTGCTGGACAAGAGTGATTCTGGTCCATTTCTTCCAAATCACCCAGATCAAATTGTTTCCATACTCTTCTTTTTGTAGAGTAATTTATATGACTTTCTAAATCTTTTCACTCGGCTGCCACAGGTTTGAGGCAGATTATACATTTTTCTGCCTTTTTTCCTGATCTAAATGGCCAGGCTGCAGGAGACAATAAAACAGGCTATGAATTCCTGAGCTGGTTTCCATTCTTAGGCGACATTAAGCTGCACAAGATTGATCAGATTTCACATCACCGGTCCCAGAAGCCCTGACAGCGCCTCAGATAATTATTTAATTTATAGCTGCAAATCACATTTGGATCACAAAATTCCAGGGGGATAAGTACATGCAGCAAAAGTGTAATTACCATCAGAGTGGTCACAAAGAAGATGACTATCATTTACAGTCATTACCAGACTCACACTAAAACAAACGGAGGCGTCAGGGTTCTTCAGTCATATACGGGTCTTAGGGTGACTTAATATCACCTTAATAAACCCAGCTAAATTAGTAACAATTATGGATGTTGGCCACAAAGCTGCAAGTGAAACAAAATGTTATGGATACTTGTGAAACATTTGAAGCTTAAGATAGGAATCTGAATGCAAACATTATGTAACCGCTTATTGGTGAAGTTCATTTACAAAGTTATTCTAACTGACGTGAGTAGAAGCTTTAACCTTGCTGTGTTTCTTCTCTTTGTACCTGTTTTTATCCCCACATCGTGCTTTGAACAAGGATGGCCCTTTTGCACCTAACTCCAGTCTCACTAAAAGTACCTACTGAAATAATTTTTAACTGAAATCTCCGGAATAAATGTTCTTGATAGTAGATTAAACAATCATACAAAGCACACTTATAACATTTCAGAGAATGTGAAGAAAGTTCTTTGGTTGTAAAATTATATGTTTAAGTGAAAGTGTGATCATGGACATGAGGCGAACTCTAGTTATATATGTTATCTCTGTTCTAGGTAATTGGGCTATGTTTGATTTTAGTTTCATTTTTAGTGTTTTTACTGTAAATTACATGTTGGATATTTCTTAGAATAATAAAAAAATACTTTTAGAAAAATGCCTTTGTTTTCCTGCAGGTAAGACCCTGCAAATCTGGTTAAATAAATATTGTGGATTTATTATATAAATTAATAAAGTACAAAATCATTGCTTATTTCCCTCTGTGGGCACAATCTTTATGAATATGAGTGTGGTTATATTCCTTTCCATACCTATTTTAACAAAATAAATAACGCATGGAAAAGTTTTAAACCTGGAAAAGTATACATAGCTTTTCTCAGGGGGAAGAGAAATACTAAAGCAGAAAAAACTAAAACTTGGATCCTTTATACGTCTCTCTAGTCGATTTTATTGGTGAATCTAGAATGGAATGAAATGAGTCCAGGTCATGAAGTGCTCAGTGTGATGGTCACCCCTGGTAATTTGCCTTTTGGATGATCTCTATCCAGTGGTTTATCCCGAACGTCCAGTGTCCCGTGCAATGCCTTGCTGCAGAGTTTATTGCATATGGCATTATATGTTCAATAACCATGACAACTTTCATGTGCAAAGATCTTACAAAATTCAAAAGTGCTTTCATATAAATTATCTTTCATGATGAAGTTTTATGAACACAGTATCTTTCAGAAATTAATTCTCATTTAGATAAACATGAAGACAAGTAAAAAAAATTGATCTTTATGGAGAAACTACTATCTCTTACTTCATCATGGCTCCCGTAAGGTAATTATTATTTCCTGTGGGCAGGTCTCATGTGAACAAACTATCTTTGCACATCAGTTCCTCACGGACCAAGATGGCCTCATGGCTATGGGGAGCAGGACTGTGATTTGTTACTATACTTACAGAAACCAGCATATTTTCTCACTTTATGGATGAGGATATTTTTGAGGCTTAACATATTTTGTTTAAGATCTTTTGTTTAGGCTCAGCGCCTGTGGCTCAAGTGGCTAAGGCGCCAGCCACATACACCTAAGGTGGCGGGTTCAAATCCAGCCCGGGCCCACCAAACAACAATGATGGCTGCAACCAAAAAAAAAAAAAAGATCTTTTGTTTAAGATCAGACAGAAGAAAATGTTTCACAGTAGGCCTTCAATGCTAAACTGATCTTACCACAAGATTGTTAGGAGCAACTGATAATTAGGTGAGATAAGTCACTTTCTCTGTCTGCATTTTAGGATATCACCTGACTTGTGAGGAAGCCCAGCACCATATAGAGATAATCACACAATATCCCCATTTAGAAAACCTTCCTCATGCTCCAGGCATGGTGCCCAGCACTTTGCACTCCCTCAGACTGAATGAAGGCGGCAAGGATATGAACTTGCTTCTGATACCATCTCCATTTCCTGATGAAAAAACACAAGTTTATAAAGGTTAAGAGACTTGGTGAAATAAGAAGTACAAATGGAATCTGTGTCCAGGCTTTCAGACGCCCAGCAGGGTGTCTAACCACTCACTGTATTCTGGTAGAGGTCAGAGAGAGTAATACATTTATACCAGCAAGTAACGAAATCTGTGGCACACAAAGCTTAAAGGTTAGTTGCTGCTGTTTTTGTTATTATTACCGATAACACAAGATGCATTTTTAAACTCTTATTTTCTTCCAGATCGCAGACATTCATGTAGATATTTTACAAACAGTCATTTCTCTGCACAGCCCCATGAGATTGATATTATGTCCATTTGACAATTAGGGATTAAGATTGAAGGAGTTTAAATTACTTCTCTGAAGCAAAGTCAAATTTAAACCCAGGTCTGAGTCACTGTAAATACCATGTTTTTCCATTTCAAAATCTTAAATTCAGGACATAAATTGGAAGAAGCAGAGTAGCACTGAAGTATGGAAAAGGACTTCTTTGATGTAAATCATTTCCTGGCTCTGGAGAGGTGTATTTCCCATAGTGATGCCACCTGAAAACAAATTACCACACTACATATTTAATCAGGAGCCCTCCTGAGAGCCCTTCTGTTCTCACTCAGAGGCAAGATACCCTATGCTTTTATGAATGCTCCAAAAGTTTTTTCTCTCCTGGATAAGCCTGTATAAAACAGCCATTTTGAGACTTTGGAAAAACAAATAAGAAGTTAACTGATGACTCCATACTGAACCTCAGAGTCAGAGCATTCTATGATAGACATACTCTTATCTGACAATATGAATGCTACTTTTTTGTATTATTATTATTATTGCTCAATATTTGGTTGCAAAAAATAAAACTGCATTTTAAGGCACTGCCTCCTCAGTTAAGACAGTTGCCACAGGCAACTCAAATCTACTCTGCTCTTAACAAAAGGAGACTGACTTGACCAACACCATGAGATTCTCTTTTGAGGGTGAAGAGAAAATTACACATATAGTAAGTTCTCACTTAACATCATTGATTGGTTATTAGAAAATGTGACCCTAAGTAAAAAGATGGTGATCAAAACCCATTTTTTTCCTTATCAACATTATAATGGAACAGCATCAAAGGAAACAATAATGTTAATGGAATGGTTGTAGGTCCATCTGCTTCACAGCACAGTTTCTATGAGCTGCTCTCTCCACAGTGTTGAGGACTCACTGTATTTAACATGACAATTGCCTGACAATCAGCATGACCTAATTCTTTGTACCCTAATGAATCCCAAACAATAAAAAAAAACCAATACCGCTGCCAGTTCAGCGGGTGCTGTGTTCATCACATCCATATCTCTATACCCAGTCTCCTCTCTCTGTACCATACTGTCATACACACTCACACTCATGCATCATAAGTGGTGCCACATATACTATTATTTCCATTTTATTGAGTAATTGAGACTTAATGCACCTAAATGCACTGTCCTGAGTTAAAAGAAAAAAAAAGGCATGACAGGGTGAGGTTCAAAGCCAACCCAATCTGATCCCAAAGACTTTGTGGCTAACCAGACATCCTAGATTTGTATTATTTCCTTAGCTTGAGGAATAAGAGGCTCACAACTAGCCCACAACACATGACTCAGCATGAGTTATAATCTGTGACATGGCTTAATCAGTGTTTGCTCTGGTGGCAGTAGGGTTATCATCACTGTCATCATCATCATCTTTAAATACTGGTAATGTACTTTGTTAGAGCTCTTAGCTACGTCAGTGATGGACTATACCTGCCAAACGATGGTTTATTTTGACTGTGATATTATCACACAGCCGCTGGTACCTTAGTATGCAGCATTTGTGTTGTGTTTTATCAGTCACTCAATGTTGACTGGTGTGTTTCACGCTCGTAAGTCTCTGGCTCACATGAACACAGCAGTATCACTTCACAGATGGGAACCCCGAGGCGGAGGGAGGTCTGTGGTGAGTCTGAGATGTCACAGACAGTAAGGTGTCACTTTCTGGTCTCCATGGTAGCATTCTACGCTATTCCACAAATAGTAACAAAGTGAAAAAAAAGGTCATTCTTTTTATTTTTTTTTTTACGTTGTTTATAGTGTCTTTTATGCTTTAGCCATGATGCTATTATACTCACTTTTGTATTAGAGTCACATCATTCTTTATAGGGATTGCCTCCTTGTTCAACATGTTGCCCCCAAATTTTACACGTTTCCATGACATCCTTGCATTAAAAAAAATTACCCTGTCCTAAACTATACATGTTTTCTGACTATCTTAAATATGAGTATGTGATCAACTGAAAGACTTTTACTAAATACTTACTTCAGGGGGAAAATACTCAAAATATACAGCATTAATGGAGGGCTAATAACATCTGTTTCAAAGATGATACTGACTCCCCTTATTAAAATATGCATTTATATGATTTGAATGGCACCTTTTAAAAATAAATATCCCATTTCCAAAGTAATATTTCTGAAACAGAGATTCCTAGGTCTGGTCATTGAGAAAAATTGGCATTCGTATTTATCTGGAATACTAATAATTTATTTTCAACTCAAGTTTTACCTCCTCGAAATCTTCCTTGACTCATTAATCTATATTAGTCTAATATGGATACCTCTATTCTGTGCCCCCAAAGCTATTGTTTTATATCTGCACCTCGACATTTTATTGTTGTTACTTTATTGAAACATATCACTCACTAGGCTTTTAGTTTGGTTTGGTGGTTTTCCTTAAGCATTTTCCCAAAGCTTACGGAATCATAATACGTGTTATGTACTCAGAAAATTTTTATTCAATTAACAAATATAGTCAAAGAATTTTTAGGAAAGTATTTATTTGATAATTAGAATATAAAATATATTTTTGTTTAGTTTGAAATATGACAATGATTTTCTTCAAAGAAGATTTCATGTAGCTTTTACTAAGGATAAAGAAATTTCACTTTTACAGATGAAAATTTAGACTGATCAAGGGAAGGACTTAGGAATTGAATTATCTGTACTGAGTGATTGTTCACTACTTTTGACAAAGGTGCAAGGCACAGATGACTTCATTTGGAATATAAATTATCTATTTGTCATTGTCATATACTGTCAACTATCTGGAGTTGCAGATAGTTGGATTTGGGAAGGTGTGCTATGTGGGCTTAGTAATAGCACTTCCATCTGGTTCCCTTTGGAACTCACCCGTAGGTAACAGAATGTATTGCCTGCCGTTGTATAAGTCCTTGAGGATCCTTAGGGTATAATTACACAGTTCCAAGTAGCTAGAAGGAGAATACTAAATGTTCTCAGCAGAAAGAAATGGTAAATTTTTGTGATGAGGGCTATGCTAATTACTATGACATGATCACTATACATTGTATTATATAGACACATCACTTTGTAGCCCAGAAGTAAGTATAATTGTTATTTATCTATTAAAAATAAAATAAAAAGAAATGTTGACAGAATGTCAGTTTAGGTTCAGCATAAAGGGTGTATAGAGGTATGGAATGTGACGCTGCAGAGAGGACAGGAGCTCAGTCCAACTTTGGGGGCAATTGTATAGGTAGACTTCACTCTCTGTCTTTGTGAGCTAGTATAGACAGCACAATGCCTAATGTGGTATGATATTCAATAATGTTTCGTTTCCCACCTTCTTTCTTTTCCCCTTTCTTTCTCTATAGGTTTTAAAATTATAATTAATAAACAAATTGGTCTTCTTACTTTCTCTCCATTAGCCAGCACTGATTGGCTGATTGTCAGAAAGACATCAGGGAGACAGGAGATGGCTCTGGGTGAATCCCAGAACACAGCCCCTTTTAGATTACCTGTGTTTGCTTCTTTTAGTAAATGAATTTTTGCAATAGATTCATTCAACCTTAAAATTGCATGTGTCATGTCAAATAAATATCTATAGTAAAGTCCTAGTACATTCTTGGGTATTCTACAATGAGATGGGTGCTCTACTAACTAGACCGAGGCCATCTATCGGTTTTGAGATATCTTTGAATACTCTGACAATAAGAAAAGCGGGGGGGCGGGGGAGGGAGGAAGGACAGTCCATAAACTCATACTTGGAGACCTAGAAACGGGTTTGAAGATGCCCAGTTGTCTCCTTTGTTCAGGGAACAAAGGGCATCCAGATTCTCCCTTTCTCCAGCCTTCAGAGAATCCGTGAGGGTCAGATCTGAGCAGTAGGAAGCAGCTAGCTGGGATGTGGCGCTCCTCCACGCCCAACTGAGGGTATCCACTTGCAAGAAGCATGTACTATTTTGTAAATCAAAGCAATCAGGAAAGTTAGATGTCGACATGTGTAGAACAGGGAGCAGGTCAGATTTTCAAAAAATTATTTTACTAGAAAAAGAAAGAAGATACTTTGGGGGTCTAGTTGACTGCCTTAGAATAAAAAAGAACAGCTATTAAAGAAAGAGGAAGAATGTCTTGTTAGTTCACCATAATATGAAATATTAAATGAAATATACCCCAGCCCCAAAGACAAAACTACTCAAGAAATTTTTACATCTATCTATTAGAGCTCATTTTTTTTGACACAAAGTCTTACTTTGTCACCCTCAGTAGAGTGCCATGGTGTCATAGCTCATAGCAACTTCAAACTCTTGGGCTTAAGCGATCCTCTTGCCTTAGCCTCCCGAGTAGGTGAGACTTTAGGTGCCTACCACAATGCCTGACTATTTTTGCTCAGGCTGCTCTCGAACTCCTGAGTTCAAGCAATCCACTGTCGCAGCCTCCAAGAGTACCAAGATTATAGGCATGAGCCACTATGCCCATCTCACAGCTCAATTTTTATAATATCTCAAATATACTGTGGGCAAATGGCTTTTTCTTATTTTTACCACTTCTAAAAATTATTTCATATTTTGTTTTAGAATGTACAATCCTAGGCCAAATGTGGTGGCTTGCACCCATAATCCTAATACTCTGGGAGGCTGAGGCAGGTAGATTGCCTAAGCTCATGGGTTCAAGACCAGCCTGAGCCAGAGCAAGATCCCCTCCCTAAAAATAGCCAGGCATTGTGGTGGGTGCCTGTAGTCCCAGCTACTTGGGAGGCAAAGGTAAGAGAATCACTTGACCTCCAGAGTTTGAGGTTGCTGTGAGCTATGACACCACAGCACTCTACTAAGGGTGACAAATAAAATTCTGTCTCAAAAAAAAATATATATGTATATACCCAATCCTAGAGCAAAGACATTATTTAATTATCTAATACCATATAGCTATATAAACAAAGGACTTAAGGATTTTGTAGTCTATTTGAGCATATATATGGTGGGATGTCCTCATTTGCTGACTGTGTCCACAGACCCCTTAGAATTTACACCAATGTGGACACAGATTCATGCAGACGTGAGGGATGGATCTTGAGAAGGCAGCCTCCTCACCCTTGACCCAAACAGAGAACCACAGCTTTCATCTATTTTATATATAGTTTTCTGTGAACTATTTCACTTAAAAATATTCTCAAGCTAAAAATAGATTTGAAAACCATTAATGTCAAAGAGTACAGGCTATATAATGGAATGAGACTTATATTGAAACCCTACCACTTAATAATAGTATCTCAAGACCTATAAAGGTATCTTAATTTATTTGAGCTCTATTTTACTCATCTATAAAATGGAAGTATTACTACTGATTTTGCAAAAGTCATTCTAAGGATTAAGTGGAAGGGAACTAATATTTATAGAGGTTGTTTTAATAATCAGACTCTGAAGAAAACATCTAAACAAATGCTATATTCTTTTCTGTTCTTCCCACTACCCTCATGCACATGAATTATATGATAGCAAATCATTATAAATTATTGATGCAGACTGGTAGTCATTTACCTTATCAATTGTTCTGAATTACAAACACTTGGAAGAAGAATGTGATACTGGCATATTTCGTGAGATGTCTACATTTCCAAAGACAGGACTTCATTGCTACACCCTTTCCATTGCTGCCTTGATATTTGAACCTTGAACTTTAAAGCCCCGACCTGTCCCTCCAGTTCACCCAGGAGCCACCTTTCACTCACTCCACAGCAGGTCCCTGCAGACACCTCAGTACTCTCCATCCACTTACAATTCCCACAACTTTTGAAAGTGGCCAGCTCTGGCTTTCTATTGATCATCATGATCCTGAGACAGAAATAAGCAAGCAAACATTCATATTTAGCTAACCCTGCAAGGATACAAAATTATAGAGGATGAATAACTCTGGAGATCCAATACAATACACAGCATGAACATTATAGTGAGTAATATTCTAGTGTATAAAGAAAACTTTCTGAGAGATTTTAGGTGCTTTTACTGCTAAGTATACACACACTCACACACACATACACATATACACTCACACACATACACACACTCACATATACACACTCATACACACACACAAAAGGTGATGGATGTGTTAATTTGCTTCACTGTGGTGATCATTTCACTATATGTATATTTCAAAATATCCTATTCTATACTTTAAATCTATACAATAAAAATCAGCTAATATTACCTTTCTAAATTGCTAAATCTCCAAACCAAATACCTTATAAAATCTCCTAAATAATAAAATTTTGTGAGTAAGGAGTTGATGAATGAGTAGACAGATTGATATTTCTGTCAAATGTAGTTACAACATGCCAAATGTAAAATGAAACTTATTTATAGGTAGGAATCAGTAATGCCTGAATTAAAGTACCTGTATTTAGCATTAGATCAGTTTAGGTTCTCAAGAAGCACATCACAAAGAAAGTAATTTAAGAAGGCAGTCATTGCTACCATTTAATGAGAACTTTATATGTGGCAAGCCTTAGTAGCTGCTGTTCTCATTTGATCACTGTTTAATAAAACAATTATTCATGAATACGTTAAAGAAACATGTATATTCGTTGACAAGCAATATATTTATTATGTACCTTTCAAATGTCTAGAATGTATTCAAAACATTGATAAAACAAATAAATAATTTAAAAACTATTTCTAAATCTTCTAAATGTCTATGCCTACAAAAGTACCTTCATTAACTTTTATTTTATTATTATGCTTTTGGTTCAGTATGAGTAAAACTGCACGTTGACCAGTTTTACATTTTAGAAGCCCATTCCTAGATATTTCTCATAGCAATTATCAGATATTCTTCATTTTAAGGTTACCCAATATATAAATCTTCAGATTAAACATACCACTTTCAAATTTTAATTCAGAAAGTTTTTACTTCTTTTGAAACTAGTATGCATTAATCTATGTCTACCAATGATGACTGACTATAAAATCTTTGTTTTTCTACATTCACTAAATCTAACTAAAAGCATGGAATCATATTTTATGCTCACTCACTCAAAAATTAGCCAATGTTAAGTATTAATAATACCTTTCTCTCCATACCTATAGTATAATTTCTTGAGCTTCTTTTCCGTGTAATTAAAATACACACGCCCTTTTTGTACATTGTCACAGAACTATTTACAAATGACTTTTTAGAAAAGAGTAACAACAATAACACAAAAACTTCCATCCTTCAAAGTCAAATAGAAACAAACAAAAAATAGCATCCAGTTAGCAGGAGAAGTCTCCAAGGCAGAGCTCTCTTCTGGCTGCTGCTGATGTAGCCTTACAAGGGTAAATCCTATTTTGATGACATTAATCAACTCTGCATTGACTATTATGGCAACATGCGGTTCCTCAAAGACAGGTGATATTTATCTATTAGGCTGTTCCGTAGTGGCTTTGTGCTCCAATTTAATTTTCTTTATGTTCTTGTTATGGATTTAGAAGAGTACTAGCGTCAGAAGTAAAGAGAAAAGCAAAGAAACCCTGGAGAATTCAACAGATCATCATTCACCCTCATTCCCTTCTCTCAGTCCGGCTGCTCTCTTGGAGATTATGAACTGGCTTCTCAGCCCACAGTGACACTCAGCGGTGGCTGAGCAGACGACAGCAGAGTGATCCGGGAACAGAACCTCAGACAATGCTCTCATCTGGTCAGAATCCCAGGCATCTGATTTGCTGATTTGAATTGATCAATAAGCAATTGCCTTTTCAAGGAAAGCACGCAGTTTATAATGTGTATAACTTTTTGAATGCTGGCTCATCATCACCATTGTCTTCATGGACATTTTACCAAGGAAGAAAAGTGGCCTTTTTATTGAAAATGTGTACAAGATAAAAATCTTTCATCAGAATATTCTACCCTCCATAAATTCAGAAAAAAATGTGCATAAACATCCACCCTCTGCTACTGTCTATCTTGCCAACTGAAAGAACAGTTACATGTGGCTTTTAAAACTTGAAAAGTGTCTAGTAAGACTGAGAAAATAAATTTTTAATTTAACTCAACTTAAATTTAAATATAAATACTGGTACTTAAACAGTTATTATTATTATTATTATTTTTAGAGACAGAGTCTCACTTTGTTGCCCTTGGTAGAGTGCCGTGATGTCATAGCTGACAGCAACCTCGAGCTCTTGGCTTAGGTGATTCTCTTGCCTCAGTCTCCCAAGTAGCTGGGACCACAGGTGCTCCCCACAACGCCTGGCTATTTTTTGTTACAGTTTGGGTGGGGTTGGGTTCAAACTCACCACCCTTGGTAGATGGTGCCAGTGCCCTACTCTCTGAGCCATAGGCACCGCCCCTTAAACAGTTCTTAAAAAAGGTTTTCAGTGTACTTAGAACAACTTAAACATGCAAGCCAACTTTATCAATTGTAAATTTTATGAAATGTAAATGTGAATCAACTATTTGTAATGAAAATATCATATACAAAGTGAACTATACTGTAAGCATACAAAACACACCAAATTTCAAAGATTTTAAAATTAAAAAGTATATAAGATACCTTACTATCATTATAATGTAATAATAACTTGATATTAAAATATTTTGTATGTAATGAATTAAAAGGTTCCTATTAATTATTTTTATTTTGGTTAATGAAGTGAATAAAACTATTATGTATATAGTAAAGTCTCCATAGTTGACCACTTACACTGACCACCTCCTTAAGTCCTTAAGTTGACCTAATTTTCTTTCTTTTTCTTTCTTTCTTTTTTTTAAAACCACCACACACACACACACACACACACACTTACTGTACTGATATGTACATGTGGTGAATGTCCAGTCTATGAAAATCAGGTCCGTCTAATCAGTCTAATTTTCACAGACTGGACATGCACCACATGCACATATCAGTACAGTAGGCCTAGTTCCTTATGTTGATCACCTCTGCACGTTGATCAATATATTACAATTTCTAGGGCAGTCAACTTACTGAGGTTCTGCTGTATTTCTGACATTATATTTCTATGAGGCAGGATTGCTCTAGACCAGCGGTTCTCAAACTATGGGTCGTGACCCACAGGAACTGCATTAAAGCGTCGCAGCATTAGGAGGGTTGAGAACCACTGCTGTAGATGATGCTTTATCTGGGTCCTTCTCCCAGATCGACTTGATGAGGAAACAGAGCTTTAGATTTCTTGAATCTTTGTTCCTAAGGTTGAAAATAACAGTAAGAGAGTAATAAACATAGATCATGCAGCAAATGGTTCTGTGTAATTTAGTTTTGTAAAAAGGCATCTTCACCAAACGATCAATTACTGACCTAATTAATTTAACGAGAGAGAGAGAGAGAGAGAGAGAGAGATAGATTAAGTACATACTCTTTGGCTAATCAAATATTAGGAAATGGAAGAGAAAAAGCTGTGTCTTATGAATCTTACAATGAATGGTGCAGACAAACACTGAACATATAAACATATGTATGAGGATAAATTGGGATGACGACCACATAAGGGAAAGACGTGGTTCCATAACAGAGCATAACAGAGCTGCAGGAAGACCTACTGGGTCAACCAAAGAAGTGTTCTCTGAGGCTGTCAGCTTTAACCCAAGGTTTAACCAGAGGAGTAGAAACTGGGCAAAGGACTAAAGAGACAGCTTAGTGCAGTAGGTGATCACATCTGAACAACTCAACGTGGAAAAGAGCTTCATGTGTGAGAAGTTAGAGACAGGCAGTGAGACCAGAGCTCATGCATGGTTGTAAGTGTCCAGAAATGAGACTGCTGAAGTTGACAGGAATTTTGATGCCTTGCCGGCCAGGGAAAGGGATGTAGAGTTTATTCAAAGTGAAATACAAGTCCCTGGTGATATTTTTAATGATATGAAAAATGCTAAAGGAGTGAGGGGGACATATAGATAGAAAATGTGTGTATAGATACCAACCCCTGCCCCAGCTGAGGTTGTGAGCTCAATAAATTCGTCTTATACAGACAGAGCCCATCTCCGACCTGGCATGTAGTAGGTGATAAATAACACTGAGTTCCATATATAGATATAGATATAGGTATCTCTCTCAAAGAGGGGAGAAAAATATTATATCTAATATGTAAATTATATTAAAATATAATTTAAAATATACTTAAAATATATAATATATTATATGTTAAGTGTAATATATATTATATATATTAAATATTATATAATGTAAAATATAAAATTTGGACTTTGTTCCTGTGTCTCTAACAGGGAGACACAGAAGGTCTTTGATGAGGGGAGAAAAATATTATATATAATATAATATTATATTTATATTATATTATAATGTATATGTTATATTATATATAACATTTTTCTTCCATCTTTAAAAATCTTCTGTGTCTCCCTGTTAGAGACACACGAACAAAGTCCAAATTTTTAGAATGGCATTGGAGATGCAATGAAGTATGACACCAAGCTATGTTTTCAACCAACATTTTTCCCACTATTTTTGATACTCATTGAGATTATTGCATTACTGTGTTGGCCATTTCTTTAACCAACCAAAAATTATCTTTGGTTTAAACAGCAGATCAAGTGTAAGCCCTACCAACCAACAAGAGGGAAAGCCAGGGAAAGTAGAGTCCCTGTTTTGATTTTGTCTTCCGGCTCTGACAAAGCTCATGCCACTTCTCAGGCCTTTGCTTCAGTTGTGTTGACTGGGCTGGAGCCCCTCGGACAACAGGGTGAACTAAGACAATCTGAAATGACTGCCGAGGGTGAACTAAGACAATCGTGCCTTCCTTAGTGTTATTCCTTTCCCTTTGATTAAATTCTTTTTTTAAATTTCTTATAGCATAGCTGTGTACATTAATGCAATCATGGGGTACAGTGCGCTTTTTTCATATACATTTTGAAATACTCTCATCAAACTGGTTAACATAACCTTAATGTCATTCTCTTAGTTATTGAGTTAAAACATTCATACTCTGCTTTTAGAAAGAGTCACTTATACCCTTACAAGATAAACCATAGAGGTGACCCCACCAATCACCCTCCCTCGCCCCATCCACCTCCCTCACCTCCCCTCTCCCACCCCCTTCCCATATTCTAAGGCTATAATTAGGTTATGATTCTGAGGGTCACCACTGTAAAATACTCCACGAAGGAGAAAGAAGGCTGCGGATACAAGTTAGGCTCTGCTTTTGTTCACTCTTGAAGGTCAGATTCCTTTGTATCCTCCTAGAAGGATCAACAAAGGTCAATGAATAAACTTCACTAGGCACATCTTTCCATGAGCACGGGGCATTAGAAACAGTTTGCTTTACCTTAACTGGTCAGAGGGACCAGGTAAATAAAGGGCAGTTCTAATCAAATAGGCTCAAATGAAATCTGAAGGAGCATACGTGTTTTCTAAATGGAATTAAACCTATTCGGACCACAATTGTCTATCTGTTGTAGCACTGTTGGGGATTTTATTTTCAATATCACATACCTGGGAGATAAGCCTCCCTCCCCCAGGGTGAACAATGGATTGGATGGACATTCAATAAAATGTTGAATCAAAACAGGTTTCTTAGAATTAATTTGACAACACAGATAGTAGGCAAGGATTAGAAGATAGATGGCCACCTGGTGAATAATCAATCGGCATTACAGTTAAATGGCTGTATGCATATTTTTTTTTCCCATGACACTTTCTTTCAAGTCAATATCATCCCATGATAGCATCACGCTGCCTGGAATGCATTTGGTTTTGAAAAAATAAACATTATCTTCAAATCGATTTTGCAATTCAAATTTGCAACTTCTTGCAAAATTTCTGTGTATCAATCCAGTCCAGACAACTCGGCAGGACCCATAAATATAGTTTGATCCCAATAATGAAAGATGAGCTTTGCCACAGCCAGTAATTAACATGGGAATGCCAATCTCATGTTAAAACCTTTCTGAACGTATGGGTAATTAGTGGAGAACGATGACAAGAATGGACGGCAGGAAAAGCCGATCGTCGATTGTCTCTATTTTAAAGAATGGGCTTTCAGGATTGTAGTTTGTTGTTTCATGATACCATACAAATATAACAACCAGAAGTCCTGAAGTCTTAGATCAGATAGTGGCTAAAGGATACACTGACGGGGAACAGAACTGAGACACAGCATTTCTATGTGACTAACAGCATCAAGATATCACTCTATGTGGGACTGGACTGTGCAGAAGATAAAAAAACAAAACAAACACTTCATTTCATCCTGACCCTGACTGCTTGGGTCCACCCCTTGGCAAAGGGACAAAGTCCTCCCATCATTAACATGCCACAGGAATGCTCAGTGCTCTTCATTTTTTCTTAATGTCCTAACCACCGTTCACCAACATCATTTTCATCCTAAGACCACTGTGATTTTCAAGACCTCCCTGAGAAACTTTTTCTGGCTCTAACACGCCTTCATTCCCCCACTTCTGCCGCTTATTTAGATAGGAAGAGTACTTACAAGTATTTACAATCTAAATGACATAGTTTACCAATTCTTCATGAAACACTTGGTGTTTAGTGCTACCTTGTGGGTGTCCATTTTAACTCCCTATACACGTCCTAATTTATTTTTTAAAAAATCAGTTTGCACAATGTCATGACCAATCCCTACACACTGAACTAACTCTGAGTTTGAGAAGATGTGGATTTGAATCTGACTAACTCTATGGCCTAAGAAAGCAAACTCCTCCATACCTAAAACACTTGTGTGCTCATATTTAAAATAGAGTTTAAGAAAGCTTAAAGGTGGGACTCGGGTGCGTATTTGGTGTATAACACTTCTGAATGATGTACTTAGCACAGTTCTGTTACTGAATAGATATGTCACTTTTGTTCTCTTTCACTACCTAGAACTGGGCTGAGGCTATTGTAGAAACTCAGTAATGAGCTGACTTTACACTTTATCTTCCTAATCCTTGCCCTGACATTCTTCGTTTTCTATTTTCTTTCAGCTCCAGGGCTGATAAAGGTACATTTCTGAACTGGTATTAAAAGGGTGAAAGAGCTTTATGTGAAACAGCTGAAACATTTCAGCATCAAAATGCCCCCAGATACGGAACAACAGTGCAGATCTGGGCGCTCGCTCTCGCAATCTCGCAAGAAAGGAAGAGGGAGGATCTGAAAGAAACTGAACCGACAGGGCTCCCAGCCGACTCCACTGTATTTTCTCAGCCGCTCCGGACTACGAGGAAAGCACATGCCCCTTTTCCTTTTGCAGCCACTTTCCCAGTGATGTTAAAATTGAGAGAGCCGTTTAGGAGGTGGGGATGACACTGAGCAACCGAAGATAAAACTAAAGGCAAAAATAAGCATCATTTCCAGTTTTTGATTGCCGTTGTCAAACACTGAACACCTCCTCCAAGGAGTACACGAAACTGCAATTGCCCACATTTGCCCCGATCTCCTTTGAACATCAACTCGTTGGGGGCGAGCTGGACTCAGGCTGTGCCTTGTTTGCTGTCACAGCTGAAAGGTGAGCATGTCCTGTGGTGCACAAGTGTCGTTTGGTGTGTTAGCTGGACGGCGCTCTTTTCTCTGCTGAAGGGGGTGGGAGCTAATGGTGCTCATGCCAACTTCTCCAGCTTTGCCTCTGATACATAAAGGGGGCCAAAGAAAGGTCAAGGTAGTTGGATGAAACGAAATTCAAATGAAGGTTGACACTGATTACAAGAGTTACCATGAACAATTTACTTAATAAAAATGAACATTGTTTCTGTGGATTGAATTGGATGCCCACAAAATGCATAGAACTAAGCCCCAACCCCTCAGGTGAAGGTATTTGGAATGAGCCCTTTAGGAGGTAATTAGGCTTAGGTTAGGTCTTGAGGGTGGGCCACGCATGACAGGATTAGTGCCCTGAGAAGAGGAAAAGAAAAGACCTTTCTGTCTCTCTCTGAAGGTCACCATCAACCATCCCCAAGCTAGAAAGAGAACACTCACCATGGAACTACAATGGCTGTCACCTTGACCTGAGACTTCCAAGCCTCCAGAACTGTGCGAAATAAATTCCTGTTGTTTAAGCCACTCAGTCTACAACATTGTATAGGCTAACTGATGTATTTGTCTTCTTAATTCTCAGCACTGTCCACGTACATGAATCTCCTTTGCAGAATTAGGCAATCACATCTCTAGTACATTCTTATTTTATTAAATTAACAATTATATTAGGAATATTAACTTATGTTAATCTATAACTCTTAGCTATTTAGTTGGCTACCCCACAGACACAATGTATCCAATACATATAACTTTGAGCATATTATTTTACAACTTAAAGTTATCTCCATAAACGTTTCCACTGCCAACCCGGGGGAGTCATGTCAACTCATCTGAACGTTGCTCTTCCTCTCTGCTCTGCTTACTTGGTAGTCAGCCAGTCCCTGCTTCCAGTTCAGCCTGCATTGCTCTTTATGTCACAGCGACTCATCCCTCCTCCCCTGGGGTTCTCACCGTCTATAACCATCTTCCTCCCCTTTTCAGCTATAATGATTTTCCTAAAATGCTATCTAGATTTGAATATTAGTCCACTTAAATTTTGTATGACTCTTTTAATATACTAATAATATTTATCTGGGATTGGCAATATGTCAGGCACATTGTAAAACAAAGAAAGAAAACAAAACATGAGAACAGGTACTAAAGCCACTGAGGAAGTGATAAAGGTTACATGAGTCAGAAAGTCTAAAATACTCGGCTGTGACGCAGGTGTAATGGTATTGGGGGAATAATAAAAACTGAATGTAGGACATGAGCACGGGGTAGATCATGAGAAAATTTAAGTGCCAAGATGTCTATGAATGTGTTTGTTATTTTATCTGCTCTTTAAGGGTGTGGTAGTGTACCATCTTTATCATCAAACAATCCTGTGTTCCTGTGAAACCTGTCACCCAGTAGCGTCTGAAGAGAAAGCAAATTCTTTACAAGAAACAAAACAAAATTTCAGAGGCAGAGATATTATTGATTACCTGCTCCTTTAATTATATCGATTTTAACATCAATCACTCTTAGTGTCAGTCAGTCCCTGTTACTGTACTAAATATAACTCAGTCATTTTTTTCATCCAAAGTAGGCCCATAAAATAATGGTCATATTGAGAGTAACAGGTGGATACTAGTGGGCTCAATGGTCAGTAAGATGCTCCATACGACTGCAGTGGAGGGCTTAGGCTCGGGAAACGATGGTACAGATCCCTTCCAAGCAGTGGACTGAGGCTCTGAAATATAGAACTCTGTTGATAAAATTAGTAGTACTGATGTATTTTCTGCCAGATCAAGAAAACAGGAATAAACACTCTTGGTAACCTTTAGACATATTTACTGATTTACTTCTTCTATATCTTAAAAATCCATCTCTATCTCTCTTTCTCCTTCCTCCCTCTCTTCTTTCTTTCTTTCTTTTATTTCCAATCCAAACCACTATCACATTATATCTCTTCTTTTCTCTGAAAAGAACATTCTAAAAAGAAAGAAAAGAAAGAAAAGAAAAGAACATTCTTTTCACAGCTTAAAATCCTACAGGCAGTGTCTTGCTAATGTAAAATGCCAGGCAGATTTCCAGCAGTGACCTCCAAACCCTCTCATCTCCGGCCTGTGCCCTCCTGCAGCCTCACTGCGCTTACCTTGAACCCCCCGCCCGCCTTCACCTGCTCGTGTCCCTGTACCTTCCCACTCCTGCCCTCAGGGCCAAGGACTATTCCCTCTGTGGAGGTGAGTCCAGTGTCCTCTAAACTCATTCCCACATATCTCTCAATCGCAATAGCAGTTTCTAAGAAGCTCAATAAGGATAATATTTTCTTTTTTATAGAGAAAAATATTAATTTTTAAAATTTATTTTTATTAAATAAAATTAAATTTTATTAAATTAAGATTATATTAATTTTTAAAATTTATTTTTATTAAATAAAATTAAATTTTATTAAATTAAGATTATGTATACATTACTGCATTTATGGGGTACAATGTGCTGATTTCATATACAATTAGGAATGCTTGCACTGTGGATAATAATACTTGTAATGCACCATTACCTTTATCTAATATTTTTTCTTCTTACATTGTAATACATTGTTAAGCTTTTTAATAAAGTATAAACCACCAAGTTTTTAGCTTGAAATTCTTTTATAAAGTGACATTATTGTACTTTATTTGATTTTCAATGCAATTAATTGTGATCCTGATGAAGCATCATCCAATCTGAGTGATTTGGACTTTTCTGAATCTGTGAAGGACACAAACAGCTCATAAAACGTGGTATGTATGCACCCCGGAGTATTACTCAGCTGTTTAAAACAAGGGTGAACTAATACCTATTTCAAAAGCCTGGATAGAACTAGAGACCATTTTTCTAAGTGAAGCATCACAAGAATGGAAAACAAACACCACACGTACTCGCTACTCAATTGGAACTCATTGAGCAACTCCCATGTGCACACATGATGATAGAACTCAGCAGATAGTCAGCAGGTAGGATGGGGGAGGGGAGCATAGGCAGATTCCCAGTGTGCACTACCTGGGTGACAGGCACACTTCTAACTTCACTCAAACTGTACGCAAGCAATGCCTGTAACCAAAACATTTGTAACCCCATAACATTCTGAAATTACAAAAAGAACAACTGCTCCTTGCCTGTATGGAAATTGCACATTGATGACACGTGTAGGCTAGACATGACCCATTCATCCATTCTTTCACCTAGAATTTACCGACTATTCACTGCATGTGAAACGTGGCTCTACGAAGACAGTTTCAGGCCCTGCCTTCACTAAGCTCAACCAAGTGACTAAGGTATAAAACATATCACAAGCAGACTTTTGTTGGTTATGGAGGTTCATGAGAATAATAGTGACTCCCAATTTTGTCAGGGTGGATTAGGGATTATCTCTAAAGTTTTCTAAAGGGAGGGAACATTTTTTTAAAGGAAATGATGGTGAAATTAAAACCCAAAAGTTAAAGAAGAGATAGCCAAAAAAGAGATTCAAAGGCAAAGTTTGTTTCAGCCATAAGTCTGGCTTGGCACCTGTAGCTTAGTGGCTAGGGTGCCAGCCACATACACAGTGGAGCTGGTGGGTTCAAACCCAACCTGGGCCTGCAAAAAAAAAAAAAATCAAGGACAACTACAAACAAACAAACAAAATAAAAAGAGGATGTGGTGGGCGCCTGTAGTCTCAGCTGCTTGGGAAACTGAGGCAAGAGAATGGTTTAAGCCTAAGAGTTTGAGGTTGCTGTGAGCTGTGATGCCATAGCACTCTACCCAGGGTGAAGTAGTAAGACTCTGTCTCAAAAAAAAAAAAAATTTCAAGGCAGCTATTCTGAATACTAAGATGCAAAGCTCGGGCACAGGAACCATGGACACGTGCACTTATCTGAAGTGAGAGGTAGACTGGGAAGAGACTGATGAAGGACTTTGCTGAATCTAGGAGGACCAGGCAGGCTGTGACTATGGCACCACTAACACTCATGCCCAGTGCAGGATTTAATATGTGCAGACAACACGGAGGCCTTCTTTTAATTATGTGCCAAGCAGGAAGCTTCTCATCAGACGGAATGTTCCCATCCATCCGTTTTTCATTGCCCTTCATTCACACGCTTCCAGTTTGCTCTCTTTTCTTAGTAGTCATGTCCCAGAGGACAGGAAACTGCTGCCACACAGATAGGACAGAATAGATATTGAGGGCCGTGGCTCTAAGCACCCAATAGGTGATACGCAGTCATGTAGGAGGTAATGACTGAGGCCTTGCTGTGGGCCCCGAGCAGACCCCAGGGGAATGGAGTAGACTGGAGGCGCAGACAACCTTGTCTAATGGAGCTCACATCCGAGAGAGAGAGACAGACATCGGGCGAGTGAACACTTGAAGTAGGTAACTCCAAGTAGTAAGAGGTGAAGAAACACCGAGACAGGGACCCACACCGGGTAACAGTCAGAGGATGCTATCCTGGGAAAAGAGGAAAAAAGGAAAAAAGGTATTTACGTGAAACGTGAGGAAATAGAAAGAAACAAACCAGGAGGTAGAACCTGATGGTGGATTGAACATGAAGAGCAAAGAATCTGAGGCAGAAATGAGCTTCTGGCTTGTTGGAACCAGAAAAATGGGGCTGGTATCAAAGCAGCATAAAGAGCAAGAGGGAGGTGTGCTGGGAATCGCGGTCAGTAAGGCAAGCAGGCGCGGGATGACTGAGATTGCTCAGTGTCAGGGCAGCAAGCCTGGATTCTATTCTAACACACACAGTGACTTGATTCGCACTCGTTTAAAGGTTATTCTAGTGTAATAAAGGCTTGTGTTAGAGAGAGGCAAGTGTGGGAGCTCGGAGGCCGGTGAGAAGGCTCCTGCGGTAAGCCAGCCAAGACACGCTCATGGCTTAAAATGAGTTTGTAGCAGCAGAAAAAGAGAGAAGTGGTGAAACTTAAGGTACATTTTGGAGTAGAGTCGACAGAACATTATGATGAATTGGATTTGGGTGGGAAAAGGGAGGAATCCAGGAGCAAATTGTAGATGATGACACTAATTTCCTTAGAGCAGAGGCCTCCTTTGTAACGGATGTTAAAGCGATTACCATGTGATGTGGAATCTGCTGTCACCTCACACCCTACAATTAACGGTGGGGAGAGATTTCTCATCATCGGAAAGGAGAGAATGGGAAGGGTACATGCGTGTTTTTCATGAACTTTTCAGTTTCTCTATTCACTGGGTTGGCAGCTACTGTCACCAGCAGCAGCAGAGGCCAGTGCTCAGGTTACCCGCAGCAGGCAATCCACCTGCACAAGCCGCTTAGAGGCGGCAATTTTCACACTCAGGCGTCAGTGACACAGCCACAATGTGAAGGAAAATCCAGGAGTTTTTAGTGCTTCCAGGTGCTGGAGGGTGCACTGCGCAGGGAAGCCACCCGCTTCAAGGCAGAGCGCGCGGTGAGGGAGAGAGAGAGACAGAGAGTGGGGACACACACAGGCTACACATTTCCTGGGTCCAGAACACTACTTCCTGAAGGGAACTTTTAATTGGTGAGTTTAAGGCAGGCAGCTCCGGTTTCAGAAGGTCACGCTGTGACTGAGAGGTGACCTTTTTAAGTTCACAGCATAACGTCTGTATGAATAATCCTTCTAAAGGAATCTGTGTCAAAGCTGGGAGCCCGGCTTGCTAGCCAGGAGAGACGACTTTATGTTTCATGTCTGACTTTCAGCTAGAGCCATTTGGGGCGGTGTCTTATTGGAATCTCTGTCAAGGGTGACTGAGCCGTGCTTTTGGCATAAGAAAGTTAACCATATTTTAAAATGGATGCTGAGGCAGCATCAAGTTAAAAGCACTCATTACAGTGGGACGCACGCTCCATCTCAGGGGCTGATTCCATCAGACTGAAAGTGGCTGTCTGGGACACTGTGGGGAAAAAGATTCTGGAGGCCCACGTGGCATCTGTAGAGATAATGCTGACGCTTTCACAAAACATTTACAATAGTGGAAATAAAAAGGAAAAGGTTGGCAAACCGGCCACGTTTTCTGTGAGAATAATATAGAAAGAAGTATCACTGCATTTAGAGTCCAGTAGGTCATGAGTTTAATATCCCCTGGTAGGTTTCTTTTTTATTTCCATGGAGTTGTCTGTTCTAGCCTTAAAAATGGGGATAAGAATTGCAATGTTATATATGCTAAGGGAAAAATGAAAGTAATAACATGTATCAAGTGCCCGACATTTAAGATAATAAATATTAGCACTCTTCCCCATTAAGAGAAAATGACATACATAGTATATACACAGTATAATATACATACTATATTTACACAGGTATAAATACATACTTGAGGGAGGCAAGTTCACAGACTCTTCCCAGGGAAGCTGCTACATACCTCGCTGTTGAATATCGTGACCGTCACTTTCAAAGTGCTCCCCTCGGGGAACTAAGCACCAACGCCAGCGCCTGGGCCACCCTTTAGAGCAATGTTGAAACACTTACCGGAATGGCAGGTAGAGCTACTGTGTTACCCTTGATGGCAAGACTGTCCTCAAACTGTCTTTCTCTCAAAATTTATTTTATCTTTGGGTTAGAAAAAGGAACGTTATTGGAGAACAAATCAGGTGAGTAAGGAATGTGTTCAAATGCAGTTATTTGTTTACAGGTGAGAAGCTTCCTCGCAGACTCTGCCATGTGAACCAGTGCGCTGCCATGATGCAGGTGCCAGGAGTAGCGGGTGAAGAATTTGGGTTGTTTTCATCCTTTTTCGCCCAGCCTATTCAGCACTTCCAAATAGTAAACATGGTTAACTGTTTGCTCTGGTGGTGCAAATTCATAACGAATAATCTGTCTGAAACGTTAGCAACATTGTTTTAAGTCTTGATTTGGACTGAGGGGAGCCTTTCGATTGTGGAGAACTGGCTGACTCCTCCATGCCCTTACCCGCTTTGTTTCAGGGCTGTATTCCTACATCCACGTTGCATCACCAGCGATGACACGGCCCAAAGCACGGTCTTGCCTCTCTAAAGGTCTCGGCAAACTTCAACTCTCCTTTGGTTTTGTTCATGGGGGAGCTCATTTGGCACCATTTTTGCAAAAATCTTTCTCATGCCAAAATTTTCAGTTAAGATTTCCCTGACTGGGTGGCGCCTGTGGCTCAAGGAATAGGGCGCCAGCACCGCTATACTGGAGGCGGTGGTTTCAAACCTGGCCCCGGCCAAAAAGCTGCAAAATAAAAAAACTTTTCCTAAATGTTTCTCGATCCCTGTTTAGTTGGTTAGCTACACTTCTCACCATCAGCCGATGACTTTAATGCACCATTCAACGAATTTTTGCAATGTTTGTGTCCGTTCTGTTACTGGCTGCCTTGATCTCTCTGCACCAGTGATGCTTTCTCTCCCCTCAGAAGAACGTTTAATCCATTTGTTCATTGCTGTTTTCTTCATGGCCTTATCCCCATAAACTTATAACAACATGTCCCTAAATTCACTTCCACTCTTGCCAAGTTTACCAGAAATTTAATGTTTGTTCATTGCTCTAATTTCAGTTACAATATTCTCACAACAACACACAAAAACATGTAACAGTAATGATCACCACTCAGCAAAACACCGCCACAGATCAACATCAGCACAGTCTCCAGACACTGATACACCCAAATCATGGAACCTCACTAAGCTGTTTGTACCGTGTTGCCAACGGAAGGGCACGGCAGCAAGTTTGCGAACTTAATTATCAGACCACTCACACACAAAATTCTTAGTAGACCAGAGATTAGATTCACAGCGAAAATACTAAAGCAGATACTTTATAAAATACTAAATACTAAAGCAGATGCGTCTACTATGTTCTTTTGTCACTTCCAGATCCCTAAGACTGTTTATCATTTCAAGGGAAAGGAGTACATTACTGTTGTGTTTTCTGGTTAAAGAATTTCAACTTCATTATTTGGCACACTCTACTATTTCCCAAAAGATGTCAAGGCTGAAATAAATTAAAATAATTTAATGAGGATGATGATGATAGAAATGGCAGCCTTCAAAATTAATAGAAGGAAATAGGCCTCTGGGAGAAGAGAAGAGCTCTCAGGTCGTGATGGACGAGGGCCAGCATCCACCCACCACTGTTACATAAAGAGCCTCCATCAGGGCAACACAGCTTCTCTGTTTTCATATTTTTTTCCTGTTTACGTTGGAAGTGAGGTGGCAGGTGCAGGTGCAGAATAGCAGCACAAATACAAGACTCATTACAGAGGCAGTCAATGTCTTCTTACTGGCCCTAAAGCACATCTGGGACCCTCGTTCATCTAGTCAAATCCCTTTAGAAACTAGCTGCTACTGTAAGAGAAAAGACTGATGTCCCTGCCGACGAAGTGTCCTTGTTATGTCCGGCAAAGTCCTCTCCACGCACTTCTCTGCCCAGGGCCCAGCCCTGTCCTCCTGCCGTCTGCTTACAGCATCCACAGCCAGCCAACAGTGGCTTGTTGGTTTCCTCAACACCCTGAGCCTGGCTCCATCCTCGTCAGCCCCCGTCATGCCTCCTGGTGCCTCTGCCTGGAGCCGTCTTCTTCCACATTCTCAAGGCCCAATCCTCACTTCCTTCAGTTATTGATTTGAAAGGCCCTTTCTCAGTGACATTTTGTCCATTACTTACAAAGGTGAACACTTCCATGGTATGTTGCACTGTTTTTTCTTGTTATAACAAGATACGATGTTCTCAGCCTCCATGGTTGACCACTGCCCTACACCAACCATCTCCTTCAGTTGACCTAATTCTCACAGACCAGACGTGCACTAGGAGCACTAAGCCCAAATCCTCATGTTGACCCCTTCCGTGTGTGACCATTTGGTTATCTGGTCACTAGTTGGTCTCTTGGCTGGACCTCTTATGGAGGTCCTGCTGTAGAAAGTACTTACCTTATTTACTCTCTATTTACCCTTTTAGAATGTACATTCTTCAAAATAATTAATTTTTGTCTGTTTTCTTCTGTACTATAACTCCAGTATTTAGAATAGTGTCTGGGATATCCCAGGTGTCTGTAAATATTCCCTTAATGGCTAGGCCCCTGAAAGTCTCACACATACATGCATTCTCCACATTTCACACACTCCGTCACTACGGCTAAAGTACAGCTTGATGGCCCATCCTCTTATGGAGTCGGAGGTTCTGATTGCCCAAGGAGATTATTTTTGTATACTCTACCCTATTTTTTGAAAACAATTGCAAGACGATTTAACTGTTTCTTACCTTGTTAAGAAATCTGATTATTACAGCTGGATTTATTATTAATAAGTACTTTGGACTGTCTGAAAAACTGTTGTGGCATCTAAAACAAACAAACATTTAGTTTTTGAGGCTACTTTGAATTGCCTCTCACTAAAAGTGGACACATAAAGGGAACTTCTGTGGATTAGGATTTCTATTCCATATTCCTGCTGACATTTCACCATAATTTACAGGTGAGGAGAGAGGGCACACTGGTCATTAGTTTAGGTGTAAGGTAATGAAAACTGACCGGGTGCCCACTACTCTGTCCTTTCCCATAAGTTACCTTGACTTATTTAAGACTTTACAAGAGATTTTAAAGAGAGATTAACAGGAGGGACAACAGCATATATCCTTTCTTATTACAAAATTATAACACATTCTTCTGGGTGTTTTTTTAACACAACATACCTCCAGGATAATAAATTGGTCTAGAAAATGTGATAAACGCAAATGTGATTTTATACGGACTCAGTTCTGTAAATTATGAAAGATAAGTTACCTACAACTGTTTGATAGACAAATAGGAAAATATCTGATGAGCATAAACCCTGGAAATAAAGAGGCACCGTGAGCATCTCCTGGGAAGATGCATCACCAGTGCGGCATTTGCACCCTCTCTCGCCACCGGAGTTATGGAGCAACACGGACCAAAGACATGGACATTCACAAAAGAAAGAACCAAGAATCAGAAAAGCTAAAGGGGTTCCTGGCTGTCACAGTTAGTAAGTAGAAGTGTTGAAAGTAGAACTGAGTCTCCGGTTTCCAAGCTGCCATTCCTTCCACTCCACCCCGCCAGCCCTGGTGCAGGCCCTGGCATTTCTATCCCCAAGCAAACCTACCTAGGTGGGTCAGCACCAGCATGGAAGCGTAAGTAAAATTACCAACCGGCAAATTCTGATTGTCCAGATCCTGAAATATAATAGCTGTGGAATAACGCCATGTTTATTTCCTTTATCTACTGGATATAGATGACTCACAGCAAAGGTTTCATAATTTTCAGCTCACATGGAACCTCTGTCCAGGTTGAACAGTGACTAGCCTGCATAGTATAAATTGAAGGCTGTCTAAGCCATCTTTCACACTAAAGTGCTGATTAAATAATCTTTTCTCTTGCCTTACAGGTCCGAACAGATATGACAAATTGTTACTGTTATTAAAAAAAGAAAAGAAATAAAAGGGCAGTGAACAGGCATTCTTGATACAAGCATGAAGAGATAAAAAATAGAAATTGTCTAGGTTCAGGCTGCAGTTTTTCTCCAAGTGCTTATGAAATGTAGAAAAAGATGAAAAAATGATGACTTTCATACACAGAGCAAAGTATTTTAAAGCAATTTGTATTCTTTTGTCTCTTGGAACTGCATTGAAATACAGTTCCATAAGCTTGAAAAAATTGAATCAAATAAAAGTTGTGCACTGAGTATTTTTGCTTTTCTTCTATGCTATGGTAGCAAATAAATAATTCTAGACTGGGTGCCCCAATACTCGGGCTCTAGTTTTGGTTCATCAGTTAACAACTATTTTGAACTTGGGCAAGTCCACTCTCTTCTTGCCACCAGCCTTTACTGAAGCCTTTGATACAAAATTAGAACAGAGATAGAATTTAACTGTAAGATAATATTTAAGTACAACATTATCTCTATTTACCTAGAGAAAAACAATACAGTTTCTTGGTTAAAAGTCTCTCAAATTAGATTGTATGGACCTGAATATGTCCTTAGTTATTTACGGCTTGTAACTGGTAACTGTTATTTAATCCAATATGGCTTCCACTTCGTCTTTGTAAAATGATGCTGATGACAACAGTATATACCTTCAGGTGATTTTTGCAAATTAGATAATTCATGGAGGAGGCTACTAAAGTATCTAAATTAAAATAAAGTGTTCAACAGATATTTCCTTCTGCTTATTATTATTCTGTTGTTAATATTGGTACGGTCATTATTGGAATCAAAATAAATTGAGGATCTTTTTGGAGCTCTGACACTTTCTAGCTATGTAATTTGACCCGGTAATGAAATTGAACTGTTGCGAGTCGAATCAGCCATCTGATACGGTAAAGCTCCTGGTATACATGGTATGATAAATCACTGAAAGTTGATGTGATCATCTGATCCCCAGCCTCCTGTGATTCCAATTTTCTCATGTAATTACCCCAGAGTGTAGGGCTAATTTCAACTGAGGATCGATTCCAAGGCTTCCTTATTACACGTTTTAACAGTACTTTTAAGTTTGTAGCACAGAAGCAGTGTGATTTGGGGACAGAGATGTGCCCTCCCTCCCCTACACAGGCACTAGTAAAATTGCTGGCGACCAAGAAAGGCAGTCCTAGGAAACGCAGCCTCCGAGGCTAGAAAAGAAAGGGCGCCATCTAGGAGCTGACGCTGAGTACACCTGCGAAGGACGGAACTGCAGGAAGCCCTCAAGATCAGCAGAGCAATGTAGTTGGCAGTGCACTCCCAAGCTCCCCCTCCCTGAAAACTTCTGTTTCAGAGAAGCTCAATGTTTTCAGATGAAACTTGTCTGCACTATTTCAAGTCTTTTAAATTAATTCCCCAGGGATGAGAAAGTAGATGCTGAGCCCAGACAAAAGTTCAAAGCTCAGCTTCGGGACTGCCTTACACAGCCTGGTCTGTCAATTCCAAAGCCGTGTTCCTAATCCGTGTGCTTTGACTTTCTTCTGCGAGTTCTAACATCCAGGACTACCCACCCTCACCTGCACACCGTGGGAGCATCACCTGCTTGATTTGTCTGGGGCACCAAGGTCCTCTCTGACCTCCAGAACTCAGTACATTCAGTTCAGGGTCTTCAGTCCTCTCACAGAGGGGAAGGAGGGGCCTGATGCAGACTTTCAAACCGCACACAACTGTGTATCTCAGGATAACTTCCAATTGAAGACGCACACAGGCCACATAAGGTCGCTCTATATACGTTCAATACTGTACTTTCTAAAATTGGTCTCTTGCTTACTATCTTGTTTAGTTTGCTAAAAACAACTATGTAGGGACTAGTAGAGAAACTAAGGGCAGAAATCTTCACTTCTTCACTCTCAGCTGAATTAAAAATATTTACGACATTATTCCAGGAAATATACAGACATGTTAAGCCATGTTCATGCAAATGCAACCACAAAATATGGAAATTTGTTATGTAAAAACCCTTTTGTATACAGTTTATGGGCATTGTGGTGTGCCGCTATGGTGTGCCTCTGCTCCTTCCTCTCATGTCATCTGGACTCCTTGTCTCGCCTCTGCTTAAACTTAATTCTTGTCACTTTGGCAATACATTTTCTAAAGTAAATATGAATTTTTATATTCTTCAAGTTAAGCCATGATATTTCATACCTCAGTACCTTTGGACAGACTAGTTTTCTTTCAAAATACTTCCCCACCCAGAAATAACGTCTGTTTGTCTCTCTCTCTCTCTCTCTCTTTTTTTTTTTGAGACAGTCTCACTATGTTGCCCTCGGTAGAGTGCTGTGGTATCATAGCTCACAGCAACTTCCAACTCTTGGGCTTAAACTATTTTCTTGCCTCAGCCTCCCAAATAGCCGGGACTATAGGTGCCCACCACAACACCCGGCTATTTTTTGTTGCAGTTGTCATTGTTGTTTAGCTGGACTGAACTGTGTTCAAACCCACCAGCCTGGGCATATGTGGCTGGTGCCATAGCCACTGTGCTACAGGCACTGAAACTCTCTCTCTTTTTTTGCATTTTTGGCTGGGGGTGGGCTTGAACCCGCCACCCCCCCATATGTGGGGCCAATGCCCTACTCCTTGAGCTACAGGCACTGCCCCCACTTTTTAAAATTACTTGTCCTCCCTTTCCCCTTCTCCCAGAGAAATTCGATCACCACACTCATTTTTTCTTTCACTTTTTTACTTTTATACTTACCTCTGTTGAATCAGTTACCACTGTATTTTATTCTTTAATTTCTTACTTGTGAGTCTGACTCTACCTGTCTAGGAGTTCTCTGAAGTTCATTTTGCATGCGTTAGTTCTTTGCCTCCATTTCTTTGGAATTATTTAAAATAAATTTTTATCCCATAGAGAGTACTCAGTAATTATTGGCTGAAACGATAATGATCATGCACTACTAGGCTGGATGTAGAAGTTTTTTTTTTAAGAAATAACAGGAAACCAATAAGAAATGAACAACTGTATAGGGCAATCCCTTAATATTTCATATAATCATTTTCTGAATGTTAGCAAACTTCTTTCTATCCTTATGTGAAATCGACCCGTCTATGAAGTACGGCAGTTGGATGGTTGCATATTTGCAGTCGTGTTTACCTGGTTCTAATTTTATCAGATTCCCTGTTCCAATTTCCACAAATTGTACTATATCATTTTCTTAAGGGAATAGATACATTTTGACTGAGACATGAATCCAGATTCATCCGTTTGCTTGGGGAAGCCAGCTGGATGGAGTTACAGTGCCAGTGAGACTTGGATGCTCATCTATGACACTTATGTTATGAAGAATTTTACTCTCTGGATAGCTTCTGGTGCTCCATTGATGTCTAGTTATTGGGAAATGAAGAAAAATAAAAGCCTAGCAAGAGGCACCATGTCTTAAAGACCTAAAACCTTGGCCCGGCATATTAGAACACCTGTGTTTTCAGGGAACAGCTGGATAGCTAAGGCAATGCTGCCATATGTTTGCATTGGGTAGCAAGAACTCCAATTTATGCTTTCTTTAAATTGGTCATTCTGACCCCCATCTTCCTGAGTTTGCCCTTCTGACTTGAAATAACAATTTTGCTATTCTGAATATTGCAGGTCTGTGGGTTGGAATGAACAGTGTCTTCAGTGCTGTTCCTATGGCATCCCATCCAAGCCCACCCCATCTTGTTTTCCTAATTGAGGCTAGAGTAATCATTTTAAAATAAAGATCCATACTATTAAACTTTGTGTAAAGACTTGGATTACAGCTCACAGTTATAACTTTTCCTTCCCAGCCTCTGTGGTCAGGCTGCGCCAAGTCCTCCAGCCTCATCTTATTTTATTTGTCCCCACTGCTCCTTTTGTGGTGGGTATATTGGCTTCTTTCTGTGCCTCACATTTGGTTCCCTCCAACCACAGGGCATTTGAATATGTGTCCCCTGTGTCTGGGATGCCATCTCTCACTTCTTGGCATAACCCGGACCGTGGAAACCTCCTATCAGCTCTCACTTGCCATATGCTACTCTTCAGTAGTACTTCTCACATTTGCAATTTGGCATGTGTTTGTGGAAATTTTTGATTAATGTTATTCTCTCCAACTAGTTTATAAATCTTTAAAGCTAGGAAATGTTGGCCAGGCATGACAGCTCACGCCTGTAATCCTAGCACTCTAGGAGGCTGAGGTGGGAGGATCCCTTGAGCTCAGGAGTTTGAGACCAGTCTGAGCCAAAGTGAGACCCAGGCTCTCCTAAAAATAGAAAAAATTAGCTGGGTGAGGTGGGTGCCTGTAGTTCCAGCTACTGGGGAGGCCAAAGCAGGAGGATCTTTTAAGCCCAGGAGTTTGAGGTGGTTGTGAGCCATGATGCCACAGCACTCTACCCGTTGACAGAGTGAGACTCAGTCTCAAAAAAAAAGGGGAGGGGCCAGGAAATGTATATCTTTCACTTCACACAGGATATGCAACATCTAACATATGGTCAATGCTTATTAAATAAATGAACATAGAACAAGAAACTAATCTTCTCTCATCAAAGAAGCGATGGCTTCAGTTCAGTAACAATTTGGGAAAAATAATATATAGCATGTAAACTCCACCAGGCTGTAAAGAGGGATTTTAAGAATTTTCTACAAATGGCCTGACAAATAATAATAATAATCAAGATAATAAGAATAAAAACAAGAACACTGACAAAACGACAGCACCATACACAACGGGGAGTTAGCAGGGGTGGTCATGATGAGGCTCACAGTGTGAGCATCCCTTGATCATCCCGTGATCCCTTGATGGATCTCACAGAACATCCCAATCCACGCATAACCATCATACCACTGCACATGCTTCGAGGCAGGGAGCTCAATGTATCATTCGTCATTTATTTCCGTAATTACAGTATAGGACAGCACTGATACAAGAACACCTGATAAAGGTCTGGGAAGGTAAAATTTAAATGTTTGGCATCTTCTCATTAAAATGGGTGACATTAGCTCAAGTAGAATATATTATTATTATTAGAAGTAGTAGTAGTAGTAATAGTAGTATTTAGAGAGTGCCTTGACATCAGCCTAGCTCATAGCAACCTCAAACTTCTGGATTCAAGTTATCTTCCTGTCTCAGCCTCCTGAGTATCTGGGACAGCAGATGACCACTGAAATTCCTGGCTGAATTTTCTATTTTGAGTAGAGACAGGGTCTAGTTCTTGCTCAGGCTGGTCTCAAACTCCAGAGCTCAAAGGATCCTCCAGCCTCAGCTTCCCAGAGTGCTAGGGTTAAGTATGGGCCGCTGTGTCCCCCTACCTCTTTCTTTTTTAAATCTATTTTTAATTAATTAAGTCATAACTGTGTGCATTAATGCATTTATGGGGTACAACGTGTTGATAGACTATATTAACCTCATCCGTAACCACTGAAAACATAGATTTCACTTCACTTATTTCCTAAATGGACTTTTTTTCTTTCCAAATATCTACAAAGCTCTGAAGATTAAAAAGCCCAGCTCAGTAATATTACTTATTTTATTATAGGCCATCATTATAAATTCTAAAATGGTAAATAGATAAATTAGTGATTATTCATATTATACATATTTTTTCAAATTTTACAGTTATTTTGGATTTTTAAAATATTGTGCAATTTGTAACATAAGAGAACTACCATCTTCTAAAACATGAGTATTTAGCAAACGGAGAAAACTTGTGGTTTGTTGTTGAGACTGAATATACCAGGACTGTGAGATGCCTTCGTTCACCTTTGTTGGCTTGGCTCTTTCTCAGAAAGCATTCAAAACACTCAGAATGTATGTATACGTGTGTGTATGTGTAGGTATGTGTGAGATATGTCCATGACAGACAGGGGGGAGAGGAGAGGGACCATTAACATCCTACCCATTCTTTTCGCTACCACAGCTTTCTAAGTATTTCCCTTCAAACCTGAAAGTCTGGTTTAACAAAGAGACTTCATTTGCAGTGAATCACAATAGCCGCAATGTTTACAGTCTCAGTTTTCCTCTCAAGTGCTGCCTCTGACACCTACAAGGCCGAATGCACGTTTTTGGAAAGTACTTAATTTCCATTCCAGCCTCTGTCTCCTCATCTATAACAATGGGCTCCTAATAGAATGTATCTCAAGATAAATAGTAAGGGACAAGCAGTGAAACAATGGCTATGGAAAGTGCTTTGCAAATGATAGCACATAACGTAAATTTGTATTTTCCAGTTAGGAAAAAGAGAAGACAATTGCTGGGGTTTCACCAGGTATTTGACTACTGAATATTTTTAGGTTCCTTTGAAAAGCAAAAAAGTGAAGATGTACGGGGCTTCCAGTCCTGCGGGCCTGAGCCCCATACAGGCATGGGCTCTTGGTAAGTTATTTCACCTTTATGATTTGCAATTTTATCATTTACAAAATGGGAATATAATTCTCCTCAGAGAGTACTTGTGAAAATACAATAACAAAGTCAGGGTGAAGTTTCCGTATAATGGATAATTTTTGCTCCTTGGTCACAATTTCTATTGTCTGAACACGGCAGACAACGCAATGAAATGATATTAATAGAAAAGGAAAAGTGGAATCAAAACAAAAAAGGTACAAATTGAAAAAGAAAGAAAAGGAAACTTAAAGATGTCCAGCGCTAGCTGGACAGTTTGTGTAGGAATAAATTGGACTTGAATTTAAGGCGTTTCCATGACAATCCAACATTTCTTTCCCTTTCGATGAGGACATTAAACAAAAAGTAGATGAAACGCGGGCCCCATCCTGGCGTCCTGGGGGGAATTTGTGGGCTAGTCTTGTCTTCTGTGTAGATGAAGGGCTGAGGGAGATAATTGGCTGACGCATTTCACATTTTCAAGAAGATGAGGAAAAACTAGCTTGTTCCTCCCTTTGGAAGAAAAATGTCAAGCAAATAAATGGAAATGTGGCTCTGTGCCATGTGCGATTGGGGGTGATTCATCTCCTCGGAGCACTCTGAGTTCAGGACCAGGGCTTGGTGATTTTCTTTCCCAAGCCACATTTAAACAAGTGTGCTTTCAAAGATAACTATAATAAAATCTTATGTTTCAGGTCATAAACTGTTTACAGCAAAAAGCATAAAGGAAGATTCAGTTTTCCTGATTCCTTTACCTTATAGATTTCCTCCTAAGACCACCCAGATTCTTCCCTTAAGATCACCCAAGGTGGTCTCTGACCCCTCCCTATAGGCTAGGACCTATACTCAGGTGGATTTCACTACCCTCTCTGCACACCCATTGTATATTTATCATGTATCTATATTCTATTCAATTCTGTGTCCTCCATCAGAATGTTAATTTTTTAGGGCATGCACTCTATTCATTTTCATCTCTATATCCCCAGAACCTAGCAAATAACAGGAGACTCAGAATTTGCTAGAAGAATGAACGTATTGCAATACTTCATGGTGTATCCTCCTTCTTGGACATTATCAGAAGCAAATTGTCAGAGAAAGTAATAGGCAAGCCATAGTGAAGATTATAATGATGATTTAAATGTATCTCCTTTAATAACTACATCTTTAGAAAACTTAGCGGTCCTTGCCAGCCCATTGGTAGGATGGTTTTTAAACACTAAT
Source organism: Otolemur garnettii (assembly GCF_000181295.1). Lineage (NCBI taxonomy): Eukaryota > Metazoa > Chordata > Mammalia > Primates > Galagidae > Otolemur > Otolemur garnettii. The sequence goes on along the minus strand of NW_003852396.1, from coordinate 21,082,771 downwards.
GACATAGTAATTAAGATGATGTGTTTTTATATCAGACTAATTTGAAGTTATATTCTAACTTCAATTCACCAAACCAAGGAATGCAATAAAGTAAATAGTCTCTCTTTCCTTTCCCTCCCCTCCCCTCCCCTTCTCCTTCCTTCCTTTCCTTTTGAGACAGAGCCTCACTTTGTTGCCCTAGGTAAGTGCCATGGCATCACAACTCACAGCAACCTCAAACTCTTGAGTTCAAGTGATCCTTCCACCTCAGCCTCCTGAGTAGCTGGGACTACAGGGACCTGCTACAACACCTGCCTATTTTTTAGAGACAAGGTCTTGCTCTTGCTCAGGCTGATTTCAAACTCATGAGCTCAAGAAATCCACCTGCCTCTGCCTACCAGAGTGCAAGGATTATAGGTGTGAGCCATCGTGTCCTTCCTAAAGTTATGATATTTTGAGAATACTGGTAGCCCTCCATTTCTGTGGGTACTGTATCTGTGGATTCAACCAACTGTGGTTTCAAAATATTTGGAAAAAATAGTATATTTGTGTTTACACTAAACATTTAGGGCATAATAATAAAATATAACAACAATAGTAGAACCTCCATAGTTGACCACCTCCTTAAGTTGACTTAATTTTCATAGATCAGACATACACCACACATTCTCAATAGAAGTTCTTTCTGTTGACCATTTACATATGTTAACCAGTTTGTTAAAGTCCCTTGGGTGGTCAACTTACAGATGGCCTAAAGTATTTACATAGCGTTTATTATCAATATATGATTTAAAGTATATGGGAGAATGTGCACAGGTCATATGCAAATACTACATCTTCTTATGCAAGTGACTTGAACATCCATGGATTTTGGTATTGGCAAAGGAACCAGTTCTCCAGGGATATTGAGGGATGGCTGTATTATGAAAGAATCTATGCCAAACACAGTTCAATTCCTAGTGTACAATACACACTACTTCACCTGTGCCCTTACTCTCAACTGAGGCAACAACTTTTGCCCTGTGTTTAGTCTATATTCTACAATAGAATTTGCACAACAGTCTCAGAAATTAAATGCAAGCCTGATTTATGCCCTGACTCTATAGAGACTTCTCAAGGAATCAAAGACCTAGCTTGTAAAAAGAGACTGAACCTCTGCACCCAAGGGTAGACCAAGTGTTAGAGGGTGCCTGCCTCTAGGATTCCCCATCTCTCACTCACATAGTTCCCTAGGTTTTGGAGCAATAGAGACCTAAATCCATGATCAGACCTTTCATTCTCTGGCAAGTTGGTCAAACCCCCTAATCCTCAGTTTCTCCATCTCTAAATTGAGGTTAGTGATCTTTCTTATGGAGAAGTAGTGAAAATTAAATTTAAATTAAGCTCTTGAGGCCAGGAAATACAGGCACACTTTGTTATATTTCATTTTGCTTTTTGTACTTCACCGATACTGAATTTTTTTACAAATTGAAGATTTGTGCGTTAAGTCTGTCATCATCATTTTTCTAATACCTCGTGCTCAGTCAGCATCTCTGTGTCACTTTTTAGTAATTCTAAAAATATTTCAAATATTTTCATTATATCGGTTATGGTGATATGTGATCAGTGATCTGTGATGTTACTTTTGTAACTGTTTGGGGCACCACAATCATACACAGACAAGACCATGAACTTCACCCATAAATGCTGTGTGTGTTCTGACGGTTCCATTGCCTGGTGTTCCCTTGTCTCTCTCTCTATCCTTGGTCCTTCCTATTCCACGAGACACAACAATATTGACATTAGGCCAATTAATAATCCCACAGTAGCCTCTATCTGTTCAAGTGAGAGGATGTATACATATACATATATCTCACTTTAAATCAAAAGGTAGGATTGAGCTTAGTGGCAAAGGCAGGCTGAAGACTGGCATAGTCTGAAAGCTCGGCCTCTTGCAACAAACTGTCAAATAGGCAACTCGCAAATGTAAATAAAACAAAACAGAAACAAAAGACCAAACGCAAACAATAAAGGAAAACTTTTTGAGGGAAAATGAAAGTACTACTCCAGTAAACACATGAATGCTAGGAAGGCTTAGCAGCCATGTTAAGGATATAGAGGAAGTTTCAGTGGTCCGGGATACCAGTAGAACAGGAAACTAGCCACAGCACTCAAGAGAAGTGTGGAAGTGGCTGAAGGAAACATTGAAGCTAGCAGGTGTGGGTTCTGAAGGTTTAAGGAAAGACGCCCTTGCCGCAACATAAAATTACAAGGTGAAGGAGCAAATGCTGATGTAGAAACTCCAGCAAGTATTGAAGAAAATCTAGCTAAGAAAACTGATGAAGGGGACTCCAAAAAACAGAAGATTTTGAACACAGACAAAATAACCTTTCACTGGAGCAAATGCCATATAGAACTTTCATAGCTAGATAGGAAATGTCAGTGGCTGGTTTTAAAGCCTCAAAGGCCAAGCTGACTCCTCAGGAACTAATGCAACTGGTGACTTGAAATTAAAGCCGAAGTTCATTTAACTTTTCACAAATCCTAGCGCCCTTAAGATTGATGCTAAATCTACTCTGCCTGTGCTCTCTAAATGGAACAACAAAGCCTGGATGACAGCACAACTGTGTTCAGCATGGTTTATTGACTCTTTGAAACCCACTATTGAGATCTGATGCTCAGAAAAAAAGACTCCTTTCAAAATATTATTGACCATTGACAATGCACCTGGTCACCCGAGAGCTCTGATAGAAATGCACAAAAAGTTCAATGTTTGCATGCTGCGAACACAAAAACACCGTTCTACACCAAGGACTAATGCTGACTTTCAAGTCTTATTTTAGAAATAAATTTCATAAGGTTACAGCTGCCATCGATAGTAATAGATAGGGGTAAACTAAACGGAAAAGCGTCTGGACAGTGTTCAGACTCTCAATGTCATCAGGAATGTTCACGATCCACGGGAGGAGGTCAAAATATCAACTGTAATTGATAACAAGATTTTGAAAGAAGATGATTCCAATTGCCATGAATGTCTTTGAGGGCTCAAGACTTCTGTGGAGGAACTAACCACAAATATGTTGACAATAACAAGAGAACGAGAATTAGAAGTCGAGCCTGGAGCCAGAAGTGAATTGCTACAATCTTCTGAAAGAACAGGAACAGGTGTGGAGTTGTTTCTTATAAGCCCAAAAAGTCTTTTCTTGAGATTGAATCTACTCCTGGTAAAGATGCTGTGAACATTGTTGAAATGACAACAAAGGATTTAGAATATGACATAAACTGAGCTGATAGAGCAGCAGCAGGATGTGAGGGACTGACTCCAATTTTGAAAGAACTTCTACAGGAGCTAAAAGGCTATCAAACAGCACCACGCGCTACAGAGAAATCTTTGTGGAATGAAGAGTCAAGCAAGGCGGCAAATTTCACTGTTGTCTTATTTCAAGGAATTCTCCCAGCTACTCCTGCCTTGGAAACCGCCACCCCAGTCAGTTGGCAGCCATCAGCATGGAGGCAAGACCCTCCACCACAGAAACAATGCTGACTGGCTGAAGGCTCAGGTGACTTGTAGCATTTTTAGCAATGAAGTATTATTTTAATTAAGGTATGCACTTTGCTTTTATTAAAGGTATTGCCAATGACCATTTACTAGACCACAGTAGAGTACAGAAATAACTTTTATATGCTCTAGGAAACTCACAGTTTGTGAGACTGACTTTTTTGCCATATTGGTTTTATTATAAAATTTATTCTATGCAGTGGTCTGGAACTGAGCCCACAATACCTCTGAGGTGTGCCTGTGTAATTATGTTAGTCACTGCCGTGACACAAAGTCCTGCTACTGTGAATAGAATAAATGCTCCATAAAGATTTCTGGATATTTATTGAAAAGAAGTAGGTCCGTTTAGATCAGTGGTTCTCAACCTTCCTAATGCCGTGACCCTTTAATACAGTTCCTCATGTTGTGGTGACCCCCAACCTTAAAATTATTTTTGTTGCTACTTCATAACTGTAATTTTGCTACTGTTATGAATCATAATGTAAATATCTGATATGCAGGAGACCCCCAATGTGGTTGTGACCCAGAGGTTGAGAACTGCTGGTTTAGATGAACCTATTTATGCTTAAACCAGTTCAGGTTGAATTTCTCTCGCTGGCCACCAATAGTGTCCTTACTAATGGAGACACTGCTTGAAATAAGGTGAGGGTGAGAAGTATTTTTTTCCCAAATGTTGCCTGTTTCCCTTATGACCATTTTTGCCCTGCTCATACATTTACCTTACATGCTAATTCCAAATTTAGCTTTAAATAACCTTTTTACTTTTAATGTCAATCTAAAAGTCTATCTCCTACAAGAAACTTTTTCTTTCCAGAAACTTAATGTGTTATGTTTTTCTTTGAGTCTCGAAATCCTTCTTATATTCTACTTGGAAGTGTAGCTAAAATCCATCCGCCCATGTGTGTTAAGCCAATCCCTACCTCTTTATACCAAAGACGACCACTGAATTGCTACTGTACTTTGCACCGTGTTCTAGTATTAGTTTACACAATATCGCAATTGTGTCCTTACTTCGCTCACTCTACACCAGTAAATTATTCAAACAGATGAGAAGTTATTAAAAAGCCTTGTACTTTAGGTTTGCCCATCATTAGAAGGGCTGAAGTGTTCCCTAGAAACCAAAATCTTCAAGATAAAGTTTGAGCATAATTCATCTTTAGAAACTTAAAAAACAAAAACCACAACCAGTCACTATAGCAGAACCTGCTAATTTCCCTGCAGTAACTGTTATCACTTTCTTCCACAGTGACAGAAAATTAATTTTTGGCAGGGCTAATGGCTTGCCAGAAAAAACAGACAAACAAACAAACAAAAAACTCTGCTTTGCCCAGCCTCTATATAATAGAGCTTTGTCAAGGCTACCCAAATTGTCCTTTTGTAGATTCCAGGAAGGTTTTTATAAGATCTCACCACATATTTTTAATCCCTTTATTTTTCTCCCCTTCCTTAATAGTGTTGTGTGGAGCGTGGATGTGATGGCGAGAGCCCACACTGTGGTTTTCTTCCAGGAGGCAATCCCGCAGTGGAATAGTCAGCTGGACACAACTGCTACTTTTTTGCAGGGCAGAACTACTAAATCCATCTGGACTGCATATTCAGTATTTTACATATAAAAAGAGAAAGAGTGTGGTTTTGTTTTTTGTTTGCTTGTTAAGCTGCTCTTATTCTCGTAATTGATAAGCAAACTTATAGTATGTGCAAAAATTATTTATTGAATTAAGTTATCTTAAGAGTTGATACTTCCCCATACATCAGTAATGATTTATTTTACCTGGAAATGCTGAAGGATAGAATGGATTGGGTTTGCAAATAGTTCACTTGGGGAATATAACCTGGAAAGCACAGCCTAAAAAACAATCCAAAGCTTGGAATTAATAAAAACAAAATCCTGTATTTTTCACTCTGTGATCAATAGCATGCCATGAAGTTGGAAGTTAAAGAGTGACCTCAGTTTTACTGGGAGCAAGGATACGGCCAAGAGACAGAAAATCATTAGGGAGATATCACTAGTTTGTGGAAACAGAGTAGATATACTGAGCTTAAGAAAAGGGGGGAAAGTGTGTTATTTTGAATCAAGGGAAGGTTTTGTGAAGGGAATTTTGCATAAGAAAAATTAAAAATCCAATCTGGAGATTGCCAATATGAAGCAAATATGTGGCCGCTCTACCTTTCCTTGACCCATATGGACAGTTTTCGATAGAACACAGTGTTTTTAGCAGATACAGAGTCAAAGTTATTTTATTGTAGTGCTCCGACATCTGTGACTAATCACTTAAATATTCTACGTAAGACCTATTTGCCATCTCTGCCGTAAATTATTCTAGAGTAGTAGATGAGCAAAGCAAAGAAAGTTCTAGAGAAGAGTGAACTGAATCCAGGGATAGGCCTAAAGAAGGCATATTGAAAGACTATGGCTGGACACGGATAGGGAACATATTCTAGAGAACTGAATGATCACACTGACTCTAGGGACTGGGGCTGGCTTGTCCACGGCATCTATGAAGCAGTTCTGCCACAAGTTTTATTTCCTCAAAGAAGGCCACGAACCCTCTCCTCATCTTTGACCAATGTTTTTAATAATGTCCTATCGATCTCCAAGGAAGTAGGCACCCATAATCTAGATGTGAAAACACTTATGATATCACTAATAAATTATAATAAGAACTATAATCAAATGTGTTCAAAAGAGTTGGAATAAAGAAAATAGGACCACCGCTTCTACTTGGATGGCAAGTTGTTAAGAGGAGTCAAAACCTGGTGATTGGGTCTTGAGGCAAAAGTTGTTCGTAAAACAAGAATGCATTCTAGGAAGAGGGAACAATATGAGAAAAGATGAACACTCTTAAAAACATTTGACATCTGTAAGTATTGGGATGTAACCTCTGCTGGCTGGAGAGTAGGTGGAGTGAGACAACGTGAAGGACAGACTTGGAAGACAAAGTCGTGGTTATTTACTTCAAATGCTCTGAGTATAGAATTAGGCTTTTCAATCTAAAGCTGACCAGGATTTACTTTGGAAATTTTTTCTACAAAATACTTCACCTTCACAATAATTACTACTATTAATATTCAACTTAAATGTGTGCCAGGTAATCTTAGCTCACATCTTAGTTCTATTCCTTCTGGACTCTGCCTTCTTTTTTTGAGATGCTTAACACCTTAGAACCTATTACCTCTACTATTAAATAAAAAAGATTATATAATTATATTGAGCCTACTATGTTGTATTCAGGTTATATAATATGATAACTTAAAAGATAACCCCACATAGTAAGTTATTTGTAATTGTTGGTTTTTCCTTATCCACTTTCTTCAAGTCCCCTTATAAGAGCTCTTGATCAGCTACTGCTCTTACCTATTACCACCTTATCTTTCTTTTAAATTCACTACACAGTCTAATTCCAACACAAATCTGATAATATGCAAATAGGTTTTGAGTTTCTGCATAGGATTGTGAGAAGTTTAAATAAAGCCATCTTGCCATAGTCACTGCTCTCCAGACAATTAACCGATGAAGCCTCTGGCTCAGTTGGTGGCCATGCTTTGGGGTAATTATTTTATTCATTGGCACTGCCTTTAATAGCTTGTTACATGCTACAAAGAGAATCTATCTCAATAAATTTAAATGAAATACTTTATGAGAAGACCAATAAATAGACAGAGGCATGCTGGTTCAAAATGTTAATTAATATATTATTGCCTCACTCAGCAAGAGTTTGACTTTTTGTACTAGAGATACTATCTATCTGAATTCTGCTTGGAGTCCTAAGAACTTAATTAATTCCTTGCATTAGCTATAGAAATAATATAGGGTTAAAGCATACATTTTTTATGGTTAAAAATGAAAGTGCACTGATTTGCAATATTATGCTTTTTATTTTCTGCCACATTTGTAAACTTGTATCATAACATATTAATAGGTGTTGATAGAAAAATCATATCTGATAATTGTTAAAGTAGAGCTTCTATTTCTAGTGAAAACCACTTTATCTTTCAAGATGCAACTAAACTTTGTCTTTGTTAATCGACATTCCCTAAACCCTCCTCAGCTCCTGCCAGTCAAAGCCCACGTTCAGCCTCCTCCGTCACTGCCACCCCACCTCACTCATATCTCCTGCACCTCTAATGCTGCATTTTTGTTTGGCTTATGTATTCTGGGTTATATATTTTTCACCTACAAATATATCTTGAAATTCATAGAGAAAGTACAATTTTAAATTCACATCTTTATTTCTAACACCTATAACAATTCTGAGGAAAAAGCATCTATATTTCATATAGTTTTCACATTTTTATATTTTCAAGTCAACAAGTACTAACTCTTGATGCTGGCTCCATTACGAAATATTGCACAAGAATAGAGTTGCAAGATTAAATATAAATAAGATAGTCGAACTTGAATGTCAGACAAACGGAAAATTGTTTAGTGTAAGAATGTGCCAAATATTGCATTCAAATGTAACTGAACATCCTAGATGCTTATTTGCTGATCTTATTTAGCAGTAGAGAGAATCTCTATAATTCAAGTGAGGAGAAACTTAAGAATAACCTTTACTTACATATTTAACTCACTTTACCAAACAGAAGCCTTCATATTCCAGACGTTTCCTAAATCTCTCTGCAATTGATGGAAATGCTAAAGATACCTTTGCTTCACCCAGAACAATCTACACAAAGTACCACGTCTGTAGCATGGAGACCAAACCTCTGGTCCAGCTGATGTAACATGACCTGGATACTCTTGTTCCAAATCTGGGCAAACAGGCAGGAATGGAGGACAGACCTGGGATGCATCTCTCCCTCTCCCACAAACGTCAGCCGTCAGCTCCTTTATGTTGTGTCATCAACTTTCCCTCTATCCTTCCACATGTCCTTCACCAAAATCACTAGTGTCGCAGAACACTTTAAAATTAATTTTATAATACTCTGTGGTTGGTATTAATACTATTTCACATCCTCAAATGGATTACATCACTCTTCAAGTTTGGTATTTGCTTTTGAGTATTTTTAGAGATAGTTATCCGATCTTTTCCAAATTTATTTGTGAAAAGGAAGTAATCACTTTAGGAGCTGAAAACTCCTCTTCTGGGGAAGAATAACCGTTAAAATATTTTCTCCTTAGTAATAAACAGAATGCTGACTTCCTGGACCTTTTAAGCAGTACACCTAGTCATGATTTTTAGAATGGCCAAGTGTGATTACATGTTTCTCTCCACCTGGGATCACTTCAAATAACTCCAAATAGTTACTTTCTGTTCCCATGCATTCTCAAACACACTTCGCCACAGCACCGAGAGTCTCTTCAACTCTTTGTAACGTAGCAGGAGATAGAGACGCATTTTCATCTGTGCTCAGCAGATCCCTGGCTCCGTGAGGAACAGACTCTATATGGGCATCTTCTTCTCTCAGATTTCTGGCAGAACACCCGACATACTAATAGAGCCTCAGTCAATATTTGTGACATAAATGAACGAATTTCTGACTCTCTTGCCTGCAGCCCATAAAAGTGAAAAGAAAATTCCATGAGCTTCGTGAGTGACATTGTGAGTCTTAAATATAATTCATTCCTTTCCTGACTCATTTAGCAAATATTTCCGGGGAACTTAAACTATGTTTTAGGACTCGCTGTCTTCCTGAATATACTGGTGAATAAGAGAGATGAAGGCCCAGCCTCAACGCGCTAATGCCTCCTGTTATTTGGACACTAGGGACCTCTTAATATAGTAAAAATTTATGGTTGCCTTTCAAGTGTACTTAAGTGCTCTAAGTCAATGAAATCCATAAATATTTCCGATGCTGCTGCTATTAATCCAGGCCTCCACATTCCTCACCCAACTAATTTTCTCTAATTTATTCTTTATTTTTTTGTAGTGTTGTTTTCTGGGTCCTTTTAACAAAAGCAATTAACTTCGCTTTTCCTTTATGAGTATAGAACACATTTTGCTAGTAATTTGTCTCAAATCCTAGCTCATAAAATCATTTTGGGGATTTGAACACTTTAGGCATAATTGTCCTATTACTTCTTACCAAATATCATCTTCGTCCTCTGTGTCCTTCCACTGAGCTTCAGAAGAAGCAAAACTACAGGGAAAACAAAACAAAATAAAACATGTCCTTTTCCTCTTTTCTCTGTTTTTTCCCATGTTCTTTCTATTCACCTGAAGGTTTGATGACGAAAAACTTCTGTGTTTCTCTGGCTTTTTTCTACACCACCGCATCGTGTGACACCTGGAAGTTTAACCCAGACAAATGTGAATTCAGAGACAGACTTGACCTCTCTCTGGACACGTAACATTGAGGGCTATGAATCCTCTGCAAGTGACTTGCTGTCTCTTTATATCTGTCATCTATCTACAAATGTGTGCATATGTATACATGTACACATATATATGTATACGTGTATATACAGTACTAGAGCTCCTTGAATCCTCATATAAATCTTTGTAAATGGTATTAATGTCCTCTGAACAAAGATTTATGTGAAGATTCCACGAGCTACAGGGTAGTATAATAGGTGCCTTTGAGAGTTTCTAATGTCGAGTAGGCATTAGGTATGTGCCAGGACTTCTCGTCTTTCTCCTCCTTTCTCTGTCATCCGCTCCACAAACATCTGTTTTGCAAATTAGTATCAAGAAGAATTTGCTCCTGGTGTGGCTGGTTATGCAAGTCGACCTCCGGCTGAGTCCTCTCCCCGATCCTCACCTTCACCTACCATAGCTGAAGATTTTATGATTTCTAGGGAATCAGAGTGAAAAGTGGATCATGTCAATTGTATCTGAACAGAGCCTTTCTGGAAATTTCCATTTATCCCTGTCTGTGTGTAGTATACAGGGTTTGAATTTGCACAGAATGGGGACTGAGATACAGCGTTGCCCTTTATTAGCTATGCGTGTCTGGCAGGCATCTATGTCTCCTTTAGTTTCTTTTTATATAACAATACTTGATAATATCAACCTTGCATGATATTTGCAACAGTAAAATTGGATGCAATCTCCAAAGTGTCTGAGTGTTCTTGACCATCATGAGTATTTCATAAAGGTCAGTTTCCTCCCTAATCCTGTATGACCCAATTGTGTTAATTATTTTCTTCCTCTAAGACAAAGTTGACGTTTCCTTACTGTCTTCAAACGACACCTGAAGTTTCAGTAACAGTAATTTCCATACCTCATGATTCTCTTCTTTTTCTTTTTCTTATTCTCTCCATCCCTTAGCTCTAGCAGTAGACTTTCTGCATTTAAATCTCTCTAGTTGTTCCATGCACACGGATATCCTTTAGAAGAATATGAACAGGGCATACGGTAAAGGCAGCGTGCCCTCACTCAGCCATTCTGGCTTCACCCCATCTGGTCATTAATGAGGGGAAGTGGCTGCCTGACCAGCGGCTCCCTTTCCTGGAACTTCCTGCATCTCTGTGGGGCCATCTGATTAGTTCTAGCCAATAATATGTGACTTAAACTGAGGGCATCACTCTGTCCAAAGTGGGTCAGAACCAAAATGCTTTAGTTCTGGACTTTTTCTTCATCTGTTGGCTGAATTGAAAGGGTTTCTAATATCTACAAGAGAGTTGGCCCTTGAAGACACCTGGGTCTCCGAGTGCCTCTGACCAGGAATAACAAACCAGACTGCAACACGAACGGAAAGTAATCTTACGTTTTCTATTCATGAAGCTGGAATTACTTTTAGTAACACTTAATTCCATTCCCCTTTTCATTTTATAGATACGTGTCAAATTCACCGTCCTATTTTGGAGTGTGTGATTTTCTCTATCCCTCAGAGCCATAATTTCATAGTGGAAAGACAATCTAACAACGGCTTCCTCTTTGCCTCCTGCTATTAACTTAGCCATCTGAAGTTTCTGAGAATTCTTCAACAAACACACTTCGCATGTTTTCATCCAGTTCTCAGTATGAGTTTTCTTCAAGTCTTCCTCCTTTCACTCACTCCTCCACATAGGACTGTCATTCATGGCCTGTGTCTGTGGTAGGGTCTCCAAAAACAGCAACTGATTGAGAAAATGAAGTTTCAAAACCTGATCCACACGTGCACGCATTCCAGAGACTGCCCCCTGCTGAGCAGCTGCGATGAGGAAGCCTGAGATCTCACCCCCTCCCCCCCAGAAGACCAAAGTTCTGACTCTGAATCTCTCACTTGCAACCTCTGGGTCCTGACACAAGTCACTAAACAGCTGAGACTCACTTTTTTAACGTACAAACGTACACTGTTGATACCTACTGTGATTATTAAAACAATGGAATAACTGTTGTAAGAGTCATAGTAAACAATAATTTTCCAATGCATCTAAACCCTTTTTTTCCTCCATATGGTTATTGAAGAAGGAAATGAAGGTATTTATGTGTGAACGTTTAGAATAACAGGTACATGGAACCTACTCAAATTCTTATTCCTCTTCTCTTTGTACCCCCAAAGTATCAAACAAAACACAGCATGCAGTTCAGGACTTTGTTCAAAGTGTATCTGGAAGCTTGCAGACAGCTTATTTACAATCCAAATGATCAAGTGACTATAGGACTGTTTCCTAAAATTTAGCGTTGCATGAAACATTGTAAAACTCAATGCATTGTAAAACCTAATTTGAACTACTTTTTCCAATAACTATCATCAGCTCAGAGTATACACTATTATGTTAAAAAAATTCAAATATAATTAATGTTTAATAAAACTTCATCATTAAATCAATGACTAAAATCATATTAATATGTGAGATCAGGAAGATGGAATATTAAGTAATCACAGTGCTTTAACACTAAAGGACTAAAAATTGTAATTTGATGTCAGAATTTTTTTTTTTGAGACAGAGTCTCACTATGTGACTCTCAGTAGAGTGCTGTGGTGTCACAGCTCACAACAACCTCAAACTCTTGGGTTTCAGCAATTCTCTTGCCTCAGCCTCCCAAGTAGCTGAGACTACAGGTGCCTACCACAACACCAGGCTATTTTTTGTTGTTGTTGTTGTTGTTGTCATTGTTGTCTTAACAGGCCCTTGCTGGCTTTGAACCCCACAGCACCAGTGCATATGGCTGGTACCCTAACCACTGAGATATGGGTGCTGAACCTTATGTCAGAAATTTTGGTTGTGTCATATGATTTTACACAGTTGATTTGGTTGTTGTCTCTGCTACCCAATATGCTGAAAAATATTTAGAAAAAGCTGTCAGGACTAAGTCTACTATTCTGATATATTAGACACTGGAAACATCAATAGCTTACTATTGCTATTAATTATGCATTGATTTCACAGAGAGTGTCAAAAGTTTCATGGAAAAAGACTCTTCTCTCAAACACTAAAGAAACCACATTCTCTGAAGACCTTTTTTTTTTTTTTCTTGTTTCCTCTTAGAGAGAGAAATATAGTAGGTATTGATATCAGAATTAAAAAAAAAAAAGAAGCTTTTGCCAATGGAGCATTTTCTTAGAGCAAAGTATTCAGTTTATATGTACAAAAATGATTTTTTAAAATTCCAGGGTGTTTATCAAAACAATTGATTTCTTTTTTGAACTAAGAAAAAATAGAAATAACATTTATACATATTCTTATCTCCATTGGAATAAAAAATACTATGCTTCCTGAAATCCTAGTAAAAGAAAGAATCATTTAAAGATAAGTAAACTATCTTCAGGAAAGCATTATAAAACTTTAAACAACTTACTTTCCATAAAATTTGAAAGACATATCTTCTCTCTGGATTATATTAAACAAGTAATGCCATCACAAACACTTAGTGGTTTTGTTGCCCTTATATAAAAAATGAAACTTTCTGTAGCCTCTAATTAGCTTACAAGGTCCTCACCTACAAAATGGGATTCTACCTCAAAGTCATCTTTTGAGTATGAGATGAGACAATGTTATCTTTTAAGGGTTAACATGGGGAAACAGACAGAATTTACTGTCATCAACATCATGGCACAGTTTATGTGAACCCCTAGTTTAGACTTACAATTTTAAAATCATAAATTCAGAATTCTCTTTGATCTCCTAAAAAATTCCATCTATAAGATCATTAATAAGTCATTATCTTTCAGAGTAAAAATGTGTTATATTGCATCAAGTCACATTTACAGTCTAGTCTTTAGAAATGAAATTGTTCATAAATCATTGGTAAATAATTAGCATAACATGTTTCTTTATAAAAGTAGTTTTACGTATAGCATTTCACTTGGTTCTGACAAAAACCCTGACAAGTCATAATTACTAATCAAACATTATTGCTAAAGAATTTGAGACCTAAGATAAGTGGCGGGCCACAGCAGAGATACAGAGATAAGAGGCGGCATTGTTAACACTTTAACCGCAAAACTCCGAATTCTATTTGTGAGCACCGCTGCGGGGAACAGGTAATAGTCCCAACCTTGCTGAGTTCTTGAAATACTCTGTTCTGCAAATGTCCTAATCTCTGGCCAATGTCTATAGTAGATCAAGAAGAAAAGCAGACTACGGCAGCTGAAACATCTCAGTGAAGTGGCCTGAGGCGTACAAGTCAGTTAGACCGGCCCATGATAATGCAAGGTGGTGGAGAGTCCTAACATCGATTCAGTAATTACAAGGCCTAATTTAGTCACTTATTCAGAAAATATTCAGCAATCTGTATAGATTAAGATTTAGGGAATATAAGTGTAAACAAAAACTCTTTCTACCTTCAAAATGTGGTAATCTTATGAAGACGACAGACAAATAAATTAGAAAACTGGCCTTGATCAATAAAATAAAAACAAACAATAAAAATAAAAACAAGATGCCAGTCTCCCTGTTCTGAAACAAAATACAATGAAGACACGGGGCTGGGGAGAAGCCTGAGGAGCAAGGGAATTATAACAAGTGGGAGTGCTTGACCAGGGCTGTTTTTAGGTGGTAGGTTGCTGAATGCATGTATCTAACCAGTGCAAAAACCAGAAACCAGAGTGTTTACTATGACTTCTTTTTAAACAAAAAAACAAACAAAACAAACACAAACAGTAGACATGCATGGCGGCCCTCCCTCTACTGATCCCATACCCGGTGTATTTTGAGGTCCATTGCAAAATATACATGTAGGGTTCTGATTGAAAGCATGTAAGTCAATCTCTCCATTACACTGGGGCCACGTCTACCCTGCAGAGATTGAAAGCTCTGACTGGGCTCTGTTTGGCACCTGGAATCTGAGTGTGTGGAGGGCCGTGCTGAGATGCCTATTGAAGGTGAAGTGGCACAGCCTTCCCAGCCCAAGAAGCCGCACAGCGTGTGCCCGACTGTAAACCTTTTTCCACACTGGTACCCAGACCCCATCAGGCAGGGGAAAGCAATGGGAGGATGTGGGACTGTCAGACGTGAGATCAAACTACCTCCCTGCATGGAGACAGACAACAGTTACGGAGAGAGGCAGAGACAGGAAAGGAGGGGGGCTGGGATCCGGGTGCCAGGAAACAGGGAGGAAGCAACAGAGAAGTGAAATGGGAGGAGGTGGGATGCGTGAAATAAGGTCCTGATTCTCTACAGAATGTTCTATTTCGCCATCACAGTTCACTTAAAGACATGAAATCAAAGATCTAATTATTTAGGATTTCAAGATGGAAACCAGAAGGCTTCACATCCCAAGGGCAAGGTGCTCTGATTGCTGAGCCCTGTCCCAGGACACCATGGACAAGCTCATGAAGCCCTGTTGAGCCTGTCAGTGAAGTGTTTTAAGCACTAAGTAGTAGGTCCACAAGGATTTTTTCTGATTGCTGAGTAAAATATACATACTATGGTTTCTAAATTACCCCCATTGCTTTATCAAGCTTACTTTCCTCTGTGCTTTAGGTATATATCTTTTTTTTTCTGATCCAGTCTTAAGGACTGTTTATTTTAATAGATGAGTTATTACATGTACATATGGCTAAATCATATATGTTTGGACTTAATGTTCCAATAGTATTTTAGGATACATTTTCTCCTGTTTTATGTTTCCTTTTAACTATTTTACATGTAAAATATTACTTGTTTAGAGGTTTAGAAGATTAATATTCACTGCCCTTCTATAATATGGAAGGTTTGTGAACTCTTTGATTTTTGGCAATGTTTTTCTTTAGGATTATTTATAAAATATCAATTTAAGTAAATTTATTCTTGATTCGGCACTTTTAAAAAATTCAAAGACTTCCAAAAGTAGACTAGTTTTCTGAAAAAATTAAAAGTACCAAGTTTTATGGCACACAGGAATAAAAAAGACCAATTGATGTTAATGATGTATGTTGCAGTTAAAAATGCTAAAACATATCTAATAATCCCTCTCTGAATCAGAAAAAGGAAACATTTGTCATAGGTGAGTTTACCTTAAACTGTGGCATATTCTTTTGGAAATAATATTATCTTACTTTAATTATTAATATAGTTGCTATGTATGTACCCAGCAAATACACATTGAGGGCCTACTATGTGTCAGGCACTGTGGGACCCACTGATGGGAACGGTCTCTGCAATTTGCTAGGTATACAGTTTCATTTAATTCTTAGAACAACTCTGTGAAGTCAATATTTTTCTACATTTTTTGATTATAGCATTGAATGCTTAGGGATTATTTTCAGCCTTATAAACAATTTTTCTGTGGGTCACTATAGTATAGCTATAGTGAAAACAAGAAGAGTTGAGAAAAGTTTGGTTCTAAACCTGATTCCATCACTTTTTATTGCATGGCCTCAGCAAAGTCATTTAACTTCTCTGAACCTTAATTTTATTATCTTTAAATCTTAAGTAATAATTAAAAAGTTGCTTTATCAATATCACAATAATTTTGAGAGGTTCATATGAAATAATCCACTTGATTCTTAAATAATAGAGTACTGGTAAGTGATGTAGGTTAAGAGATGTTTGGCAATTCTCGGAGATCTAAGTAGCTGGTGGTAATTTTTAATGCTAACATCTTTAGGGATGATTTCCATATTTTTTTTATCTCCAAAACTTTCTTTACCGGCCTGGACTTAATTAACTTCTAAACCATTTCATATCTGAGTAGAAACAAGAAAAAATGTGTTTGAGAGATGGAATTTAATACTATTCAGGTTTCCACAGTTATAATTACTTATAAATATTAAATGACTCTAATTACAATGTTGCCTCAACACTGAAATGTTAACAATGTTAACATTTTAACAACATGAAAAATGTTGTCTTAATGTTTTAAATTTTGTTTTTTTACATATAGTCAACTAATTTAAACCATGTGATTGAGGAAAAGAAATCTTATCACCTTGTTAGTGACAGAAGCCCCTGTACAAAGAAATTAATCAATCTAAGGAATGATCTAATGGTTAAGACTATTACACTTTATCTAAAATGTGTGTTAAGTTCCTTAGAAGATGTAAAAACTATCTTAGATGTTATGGCTCATATTAAGAAGCCAGTCATCCTGGGCGGTGCCTGTGGCTCAAAGGAGTAGGGTGCCGGCCCAATATATTGGAGGTGGCAGGTTCAAACCCAGCCCTGGCCAAAAACTGCAAAAAGAAAAAAAAAAGAAAAAGAAAAAGAAAAGAAAAGAAGCCAGTCATCCAGTTGAAAAGAAAAAATCTTCATTCAAAATAGAATAAGAAAACATTAATTTATTTCTCCAACCAAAAAAGATTGGAGGAGCTACCATTTATTTGCCAGCCATTCGCTTTAATGCCTTCATTACCGTGCACTGGTCCTGGCACACCCTGGTATTTCAAATATTGATTAAATCATGCACAAAAGAAAATCAATTGCAATTATTTTTGATGTTGCAGGGCAATATTTTAAGTTTGAATTAAAAACTACATTCACATAGTATAGATATCCAAAAAATGTTCAAATTTTTCCCCTAGTTCTTATGAAGACTTGTTTTTACAATGCGAGAAGGACAAGAGAACATCTGAATGAGTTGCAGTTTTATCATAACAATTATTAAGAATTCACCATCCGTCACTCATGATGCCTTTTAACCAGGATTACAGGTTCCTCCTCCCAGCCTTACCTGACATAGGCCATAAGGCCATTTTTATTTCAATTTAAAAATTATTGGCTCGGCGCCTATAGCTCAACCAGCTAAGGCGCCAGCCACGTACACCTAAGGTGGCGGGTTCAAATCCCCAGCCCGGACCTGCCAAACAACAATGACTGGCTGCAACCAAAAAATAGCCGGGCGTTGTGGCGGGCACCTGTGGTCCCAGCTACTTGGGGGGGGGAGGCAGGAGACTCGCTTGAGCCCAGGAGTTGGAGGTTGCTATGAGCTGTAATGCCACGACACTCTACCCAGGGGGACAGCTTGAGGCTCTGTCTCAAAACAAAAAAATTATTATCATCCTTGGGTTTTGCAGTTATCAAGGCAATTCCTTTTTCTCTTCTATATTATTTTACATTTCAGCAAACCCAAATAGAATTATGAGCTACTTAGATCTCTGAGAATTTCCAAATATCTCTTAATCTACATCACTTACTAGAGCTGTAATACTGGTTTTCATCAATACAAAAGCTGTAATCCTGTCCTTAAAATTGATGATCAGTGAGCAACGCTGCAAAACAATGTCTACAAACATCATATCTGTCTCAGAATAAAGTGAGTGTCCTTTTAATTTTTATCATGCTTAGATCTACATTCTTTGATACAGTAACAGCAGTAGTATAAAATCAAAAAGGGTTAAGAATCACTCTTCTGCAGCTATGGT
Organism: Otolemur garnettii; assembly: GCF_000181295.1. Taxonomy (NCBI): domain Eukaryota; kingdom Metazoa; phylum Chordata; class Mammalia; order Primates; family Galagidae; genus Otolemur; species Otolemur garnettii. The sequence goes on along the minus strand of NW_003852396.1, from coordinate 21,064,602 downwards.
GTGGCCTCCTGTGATGAGTACGTGACCACAAAGATACACTAGACTTCAAGTCCTTAGTTAAATATTTATTGAGCTATTGAGCATTTGCTACCAAACTCATGGGGGAAAATAAAAAGAAAAATAAATACCATTGGATTCCCCAGTGCTCTTTACCCTATTAAAAGGCAAAAACATTTTCAGAATTCACTTTCATACCTATGAACATTTGACAAGAAATAGATGTCATGATAGTGTGTATTAACGAAATGGGCATCTCTTCTCCTGGGCTCATATATTATGATATGTAATATTTGAAACCACCTGTAGTTGGCAGCCTTCCCATCCTACACTGGAACTCACAGATACTCAGAGAATCTATGAAATTTGTCCTAAATGAAGAAGCAACAGGTAAGGGCAGAGGGAGAATTCCCTCCAGTGCCCAAACCCCTGCATGGTATCTATTTTTGTAAATAAAGATGTTTGTAGCACAGTCACAGGTACCATTTATTCACTGTCTCTGGCCGTCACTTTAATAAAACAGCCTAGTTGTAACAGGGATTGGCCAGAAAGACGAAATGTTTACTATCTGGTCGTATAGAGGGGTGAGGGACTTCCTGAATCTTATTCTAGACCATTAAAGAATGAGCAGAAAAAATAGCTATTTATTCACCACTATGCATTGTCATGTTTTATGTATATGGCACCATAGGTATTAAATATACAGGATTCCAAGTCCGTTCTTAAAGGAGCCTATCATTTAACTTGTAAAAAAATAGTAAGATGAACATATCACCATTCTGTAGCAATTGTTTGCCCTCTCCATCTACCTACTCTACTGGGGAAAAAAGCTTACTATATAAATAATTTTACATTTTATGACCAGTTTTCCTTACCAATAGAAAAACTTCCAAATGTACCTATGGTAGACACAGATGCTTACAGACACTTCCTCTCCTAAGCCTTATTGAGGCAGAATGGGTTGCAAAAAAAGTCGCATGTATTTAGTGCACACTTTGATGATTTTGGATATAGGTGTATGCCCATAATACCATCATCATAATCAAGATATTAAACATATACACATTACCTTCCCAAATTCCTGTGTTTTTTCCCCATGTGTGTGTTTTATTTCTGTGGTAAGAACATTTAATCTGAAATTTATCTCTCATACTGGGAAGTGCACGTGCAGTATTGTTAGCTAGAGGTACTACGTGGCACAGATTCCTAAAGCATATTTTTCTTACATAAATGAAATTTTAGTCACATTCACCAAGGCCTCATCTCCCCAGACCCAGGAAAACACTATTCTATTCTCTGATTCTATGAATTTGACTAATTTAAATAATTTATGTAATGGGAATCCTGCAATATTTGTCCCCCTGCCACTGGCTAATTCATCTTGGAGTGACGTCCTGTGGGTTTGTTGGTGTTGGAAATGGGAACATTTTCTTCTTCCTCCCCCGCCCCTCCTCCTCTTCTTTCTCGTCTTCCTCTTCTTTCTTGTAGCACAGTTTTAAGTTCAGAGCAAAATTGAGAGGAAGGTACAAAGACTTTAATGTACCCCTGCCCCCACATTTGCATTGCCCCCCCCCATCAACAGCCCCCACCAGCTGGTACATTTGTTACCGTGGATGAAGTTACATTTACATATTATTATCATCTGAAGTCCAAAATTTACATTAGAGCTCATTATTTGTATATCCACTCAATGGAATATTAGTAAATGCTTAAGAAGAATGAGTTGTCAATCTATGACAATGTAGAAGAAAGTTCAATGCGTATCTCTAGGTGAAGACGTCTTTCTGGAAAGGCTACACGCTGTATGATTTCAACTATACGACATTCTGGGAAAAGCAAAATGATGAGCCTGGTGAAAAGATAAGTGGTTGCCACTGGTTAGAGGAAGGGAGGGATGATGAGGTGAAACAGAGGACTTTCAGGACACTGAAAATAAATTTTATGTAAATTCTGTAATGATGGATACGAGCCATGACGCATTTCTCCAAGGCAATAGAATGTATCTAATGGCAGAATTCCCTTCTTTTAAAGATTGAACAATATTCCTCTGCATGTATACATCATATTTTACCTATTCATTCACCCGTAAGCAGATACATCCCCAACACACAGCTACACGATATTTCACAGTTCCCTGTATTTCACAGCTAGATGACGTTTCACAGTTTCACCATTGCAGTGTGGAGCTGCCACATGCCTGAGGTCCAGCCAACAGACCCATCATCATGTCAATACATGCCACAGCCCGTCAGGGTAAGACGCATTATTTTCAGGTCCACGTTTCTGAGAGGAGCCTGTGTCCCCTACACTCTTCACACTATTTCCTTTGTGTTAAAGGATGACTGGACTAGAGAGAATGGTGGAGCCACGTGATACCAGTCTTAGCAAAGAGAACTGTGTGCCGACCAGGGCCATACACTCCAGACGGCTGAGCCAGTACACATTTTGAGGCTATATATTATGACATACTATCCTATGCTAACTAAAATAGGAATTAGCGCTTTGAAGGCAGGGTGTTGTAATAGCAAAAAAGTAAACTATATGTCATGGGCAGGTGACAAGGGAGTGTGTTGCAGAGCCCAGAAAAATGGAAATGTATTCATTCAAGGGTAAAAATGCCTAGTAAAACTCCTGCTTATGACTAGTTGAAAGTCACACCAAACACCTGTGAGCCTATAGCTCAAGGAAGAGAAAAGTCCAAAAGCCCAAATACTAGTGTGTATCAGCTGCTTTGAGAACGCCAGTGGAAGGACAGAGTGGCCAGAAACTTTAGGCTCTTGCATAGTTGGAAAGTTTTATTGATTCTCAATTTAAAATATTTTTTTCAGACTAGAGACCTATCAACAATTCTACATTGAACAAAAGAATTAAGTCCTTTGGAAAAAATAATATTAACATTGCAAGAGGAGGGCAAAGAGAGAGGAAAGGGCATTCAATTGAGGAAACAGCAAAGAAATATGTAGATTTGAGGTCTATGTTTAGGAAACAATTTGGTGGTGTTGACTAAACATAGGTTCACACAATACTGATATAAGTGGATGAGTTATAAGACTCAAAAGGTTTGAGAAAATTTGTCTTGCCCCCAAAGCTTATGACTAAGAAACACTTGCTGGGACTCTTAAAATTCTCTGTTCAGAAACAGCCTGTGAATGTATCCATTTCCACTGCAAAACTTATTTCAGATTTCTTCATTACTAACAGAAGAACTTCTCAAAATTGAGAACTAGGAACCAGGAAATACATGATAAGGAAATCAATAGATGATTTCAGACAGCAGATCTGGTTTGTATTTAAGAAAATTTCTCCGCTCAGCATCTACAGCTCAGCAGCTAGAGAGCCAGGCACATACACCAGGCCTGGCAGGTTTGAATCCAGTCTGGGCCTGCCAAACAACAATGACAATTACAATCAAAAAACTGGACATTGCGACTGGCGCCTGTAGTCCCAGCTACTTGGGAGACTGAGGCAAGAGAATCGCTTAAGCCCAAGAGTTTGAGGTTGCTGTGAGCTGTGATATCACAGGACTCTACCCTGAGTCACAGCTTGAGACTCTGTTTCCAAAAAAAGAAAAGAAAAGAAAAGAAAAGAAAAGAAAAGAAAAGAAAAGAAAAGAAAATTTCTCAACTGTAGTATTTTCATTGCTGTATAGGTGGAGTCCATAAGTGGCACAGGCCAGTGACTGCTCTGGTTATCCCATCCTTTCCTTTCTAAAGACTTTTTTCTGGCACCTGGCATTGCATATCATGGGCTGGGTGCACATTTGTGTGTGTGTGTGTGTGTGTGTGTGTGTGTGTGTGTGCAGGTTTCTAGGCAACCAGAGCCCTCATCTGAACGTTAAGAATAAATAAATATACACACTACCCAGAGGCCCTGATCTTTGAGATAGCTACCTTAACCTGCTGAGAAAGATGGCTAAGATTGCCCCAGTTAGATTCTGTTTAAGACAAAGGGAGATGGCAAGCACACTATTTCTCAGCAAACATTTAGCAGAGATGTCACTACCAAGAAAGGCCCTGATGTTATTTCTGTGAATTTTCTCATTTCTTTCTCAACCTTTTCAATGATAGAGACTCTGGTTTGGGGCATTTATCTAACAGAGATTAGTGAGTTCCTACTATGTTCCAATTCCCGAGAATGGGGAAAGCAGAGAACTGATAAGGTCTGAGCAGATATCTGTGAGCAATGTCACTGGACAGGAAACCCGTGTCTGAATAATTCCCTGGCGTCTCTTTCATTCTACTTACACCCTTTTCATTCCTTTTTGTAAAGCCAGCTCCTCTTCTATGTTTTGAAATAACCTGAATTCTCCTGTTTTCCTCCTCTTTTCCACATCCTAAACTCTTGTCTACTGTTCCATTTGGTTTTTAAAAATAATCTAATTTCTTAAAGACTTTAGCTAGTGAGTCAGGATTGAAGTTAAATTGCTTTCAGAATTTTTGTTTTGTTGTTTGCAATACTGAGTGGTAAAGAACTGGGGACAAACTTGCTGGTTATTAGCAATATCAACGTGGGCCAGTTCCGAATAAATAAAACCACTAAAGAATCATTTTGTTCTTCAGTGGTATACAAATTTCAAGCACTGTATTAAGGATTTTCAAAATTGATTGCAGGAAATTATTCATAACCATTAAGTGCCATGTTGTTAAACAGTGTTTAGAATTGCTTCCGCACAGAGATGATTGATTACCTTGAAAATCCTTCAGGGGATTGCTGATAAGTCTTTTGTATTAAAGCAACTTATCCCTCCTACGCGCACTGCTTCCTAACTAGAGCATTAGTTTGGAGGTTTGTGTGTGTGTGTGTGTGTTTGCACACATTTGAAAGCTTTGAATTCAGTGTCACAATTTTTTTAACTCCAAAAGATGCTTCAATTCAGGAACCAAGATTTTCAACATGTAAGATATCCAGTATTACATATAGAGGCATTGGCAGACCATTAAACATACCAATTAAAGTTTGATTGTAACTAGTCACTAATGGAAACTCCCGGTTACTACTTCAGCAAGCAAATAATGTCCCCTTCTTTAGCATCACGACATTATTTTTGCTGTTAGTATCTTGTATTTAGCTTTCTTTGCCTAGAAGCTAATAGTCGGAGTTTTCATTATAGTTTTGAAATGGAATCATTAATTCCCTATTGACAAGTAGTGTGCTATTTTCTTATACTCACAGATTTTGATGTGCCTTTGGATTTGTGACCTCGGTGAATAAATGTCACATCACATACTTGTTTTCTTATTAGTAGAATAAGAACTATAAACTCCAATGGACCTGTCAGCTCAGTTTTAACATAAGATAACTTAGTATTTGGATACTCACAAATGGTGGATATAAACATAACCCCTTAATAAGTATCTTTAGGGTTATATGCACTATGCTACTGGGGGGAGGTAATGACAGATTGTATTATATCTGGTCTTAATTGTCTTAGACATGGAGATTTTATTAAAAGGAGATAGCTTCCATTCTTTGGTCAAAAAAATTAGGTAAATCCAGTCCCCTAAAACCATTGCAACAAAAGTCACCAAAGGATTAATTTCTGCTCTCTGTCTGTGTGCTACATTAAAACTAATGCTACTATCACACATGCTACTTACATACCAGGAAGTTTCTTATTGATAAGAATGTATCTTATCAGACTAAATGGTTTACATGATTGATAGGCAGTAGCAAATACCTGTTGAATCAATTTTACTCTACATTAGATGGTTATTTCAGCTCTGATTGGAATCAAAGTATGGTAAATTGCATGTGGTTTTCTACACGTTTACTTGTATCTACATAAACATGTCATGAGAATGTGTTTAAGAATGCCTATGATACTGTAGGAAAATCTAATTACTTACTTCACAGAGACAGGAAGGGGGAGAGGGAGAGAGCACGTGAACTTTTTTTAACTTGAGTGTAAATGATGAAGCATGACGGAGGCAAGTTTGGTAAATTTCCACTCGACGCACATAAACATATAGAGGTGTGACCTGAAATAAGTCACTTAAAATCCCTAAACCTTATGCAGAAAACTAATGTAACTATTACTATGTATGCAAAATGTAAAAATGTTAAGAAAATATGTTTATAAATGTAAATTATATTTGCGATTGCAAATATGTGTAATAAACACGTAGTTATCAAAAACTCAGTGAATAAGAATCTAATGTCTATATGTAGGGGACTAGTACTTAATGAATGTACACACTCTGAGAAGCACACATATACGCTTAGCAGGGAAATGCCCACGCTGCATACACAGCTATAAACACACGAAAATAGTTATTTTCATGGCTGTAGTTAAAGCTAAGAGAAACTCCTTCCAAAGAAGTAAATTTTGCAAAACATAATTTAATCCCCTTATACTTCATTTCAATGAGTTTAAACATTATTCAGCAAGTTGTTATATGAAATAAAAAATAATAAGCAAAATTATCTTGGTGAAAGAGGCAACATGTATCTACAACAAGCACGTGGGTAGTGCCTGGGACCTTTTTATAGATGATGGCTCTGGGTGTTTGGCGAGGGCTCAGCCAGGCAGCCAGGTTTTGGGTGTCCTCTAATGAGCAAGGGCCCTGTCCAGCCTTCTCCCTAACTCCTGCAGATTTCTGGGAGTGACTGGATTCCTCATTCCTACTCAAGATACAATCAGATTTATGCTCCAATTAGGTACTTTGTTTATGTTTTGACACACTGACGCTAATATTGTCAGGCCTAGTACACTGTTCCCAGGCTTCCTTTGCCCAGTTTTGTGGGATGACACCTTCTGCTTGATTACCTCTGACCAAAATGTGTGGCTTAGGCACATCACATTGGGAAATAACAGGTGACGTTTGTCCTTTGCACACAGTGCTTTTTATTTAATATTTCACTCAATATCGCAACACTCTCTCCAGTACTATTTCCATTTACTACGTGAAGAGATTTGGTCTTAGACTGGATCAAATTGCTCAAAGTAATATTTAGCAATTTAGTGAAGCCAAAATTCAACTCTCAGAAGGCCTAGGAGTTAGATTAACTGTTCTACTGGAAGGGTATAACAGTCTCGGCCTCAGTTTCTTTACCTGTAGGGCTCTTAGGAGAGCTAAGGAGATAACTCACCTGTGTAAAGTAGCCAGCACAATGCCAGCAAGTTGTAGGCACTTCATAATGTTGAGGGAGGGGACAGTGACACAGCAGAAGCAGTAGCACAGTGGCAGGGAGCGTAAGCTCACAAACGCTTTATGACAACCTCAGGGACCATCTTCTGTCTTAAACACATCCCATTTATAAATTATCAAATAAAGAACAAAGACATAAGTAATTCTCACAAGTTATGCAATTACCCATTTAAAACAAAACACTGGAATTATCTTCATAAAAGGAAGAAAGTTTAAACAATTTCTTGTATCTCTTTCTGCCTTAGGCATTTAATGTGATTCCACTAACAAGAGACAAAAAAAAAAAATCTCCTTCTAGGGATTATATACCTATCTTAAAGCTTTCTCTAGTACCAATTTGAATGTTTTATATAATCTTCAGATACGTTAACATCCTGAATATCTATATTATATGTCTTCAGAGCAAAGCTTGGGCTCATAGGGGAAACCAGAAGGCCCAAATGTTTTTATTAAATGAGGTTGTCAGTTACAAAGGCCACTGTGAGATCTTTGAGGTATAATCCAGTTCATTTTTTTAAAATTTCAGATTATTATCAAGGTACAAACATTTTGATTATATAAATTGCTTTGGGAAACATTGAGCCAAAGTTACTCAGTGTGCATTTTATTTATTTATTTATTTTTTTTGGTGTAAATTTACCCATTCCCTCTTCCCTCCTCCCATCTGCTTAATTTCTATAAGTGTCATTTCTATATGTGCAGATAGGTGCTGATCGATCAGCTCCGATTTAATAGTGAGTGCCTGAGCCTTTGTTTATCCATTCCTGCGACAATCCACTTAGACGAATGGTCTCCTGTTCTATCTGGGTGAATGCAAGAGGTATTAGTTCACCATGTGGCTGAGTAGTATTCCATATTTTATCCATCCACTCGTGCATTGATGGGCACTGTTGTTTCCACATCTTTGCAATTGTGAATTGTGAATTCAGTTGCAGGTGTGTTTTTTATTAAACGTCCTTATTTTCCCATTGGGTAAATACCGAGTAATAGGATTGCTAGGTCTATTGTTCGGCCTGCCTACAGTTCTTCAGGTATTTGCATTACAGACTACTTTCCATGGAGCTTGTGCGACTTTGCAGTCCCCCACAGTGTGTAAATGCTCCTTTCTTTCCCCATTCCCACCAGCATCTGTGACTCAGCTCATTCCTACACCTTCATGTTGCTTGCTGGAAGGTGTAGGAAGGGAGCAACTGTGGCTTAAAGGGCCCATTCTCACTGCTCCGGCCCCACGTCTGCCCGTAGTTCTGGAACAGGAGTGTCCTCTAGCCTGTTTCTTCAGAGTCAGCACCAGGAGATGGCACGACAGCAGTGGAAGATGACATGGATGGAGAGCAGTTTCTCCCAAGAAGAGTACTGTCTGCTTTTTGCAGTCAAGAAAAAAAGTGCCTACGTTCTGGGAATTCTTGCAGTGCTATGTAATAAAACAAGCCTTCAAGTGCATCAGAAAGGGGTTTAATTTTTTACCCCATCCCTTCTAGCTATGGGGCTCTCATCCAGTTACTTTCCCTTTCTAAACTTCAGTTTCCCTATCTGCCAAATAGGGATAGTAGCACCTACCTTGATGGATGGTTATGAAGATGAGTAAATACTTGGGGAAGAAGGCTCCGGGCACTTCACACACATGGGCACTCAGTTAGTTCCCTCTCTTGTCCCTTTGTTGCACTGCACAGACACCTATTCCAAGAGGCTAATTTTGAGTAAATTAACAAATATGATGACAATAGTCATTGTAGTAGCTAATACATCTCCTATGCCATCCATTCAACCCTCGCAGCAATCAGATGAGGCAATTTAGAAAGAAGGATTAAGTCAATTTTCCAAGACCACACAGACAGTTAATAACTGACCTGGGTTAGACCTATGCTGTCTGACTACAAAATCGACACTTTTTATATATTTTACTATCAAAACGTTTCCACACACAGATCGCTGCATCCAGGGATTGTAGGGGTAAGAAACACAGTAATAATAATAAAAACAAATTATGAATGTGAGCTTTGCATATGGGCCAGCGACATAGTTTCCCTAAAAGAACCTTGTTTCCACACTCACACCCTGTGATCAGCATTTTAACGCCCTGCTGAGGTTGTTCGCTCAGGGAAGCGTTGAAATGATCTAAATGGGTTTCAGTTTTCCTTTTCCAGCCTGTGCAGGTCTCGCTCTCAATGGCTCTCTTTTTCCCAAATTTGAACCTGCACTTCTGTAGATCATTCTTTCCTAAGCATTTTTCCTTTGAAGAACTTTTTGGGGTCACATTTTCAGCTTGAACCTTGGCCCTGCCTTTGAACTAGGAAGCTGCCTTCTCCCCTTGTAGTAAGAAGTGTGTCCTCTTTGCTCCCCAATCTCAGTGTACTCGGCCTGGTCTTTTGGTTTCAGGATAATCAAAGTTTGACCTTTGATTAGGGAATGAGACTAGAATTATTAGCTTAAAAAACCCAAACTCTATACTTACCCTTTGACTTACTCAGGGCCCACTGCATTATATGCCCTATAGATAGGTCTTTTTTTCTGGTTTTTTTGATATTATATAAACAGACATAGACATAGCTGAGAGAGGTTGGGGAATGAACAGTAAAGCGGTGACCTGGCTATTCCTGCTGGCTAAGGTGAATCTTTGTAAATTTTCTAAACATTCTTTTGAACACTAACCTGGAAAGGAGTTTGGATGTATCATTCTAACTCCAGGAAACAAGCAATCATATTGTGTGATAACATCAGGCAGAGCGCCATCTAGTGGACACTTCTCTGTAATATAAAAAAAAATTGAAATAGTGGACAATTTTATTGTCAGGCAGAGTTTTGCTGGAGTTGGATTTCTCCCGTCTACAATATTCTCCAGTGATTGTGGACCCAAGGTATTTCAGCTCTTGTTGAAAATAATTAGAAATAACTGAAACTTGGAGGCCCGCACAACTTAGGATGGTATTCAGCAGAAACACTCTGTTTCAAAGGGTAAGATAATTGGACACAGACTTGAGTAACAGTGAATCCAAGTACTAAAGATAGCACAGCACCAGAAGGTGGCAGATTCTGCAACCTGAAGAGGAACCACCTAGAAACGTGTATCACCTTGTCTCAGGACGCTGGTCTGGTGGGGCTACCTTACCAAATGCTCAGGTAATTTGATTTTCACATAAGCAACAAATTATATTTTTAGTATAACTATGCCTGCTATGTACTTATACTAAAAATATGGTGGGATTTTTTTTTTAACCTGAGATTTAAATTTCACTGATACTCTTTTATATTTCCTGCCAAACCCACGTTTGGGTTTAACTCAAAAACACACTAAACGGTATGGCCTCAGTACAGGAATTTCTTTCTGGTATTTATAAAGAAATGTGTATACTTTTCTGAATCCTTAGGAGGACTAAGTGGATAAATTAGAAAAATGGGAAAAACTGTTACAATAGTTCTATGAAAAATAAAGCACAACAAGCAACACGGAGGCATTATTAGTTTGAATGGATATCGTAATTTCAGGCAAAAAGTAACAGCCAGAAATGTCAGCATTAGAAGTGGAAGGTCAGAGTCAACAGTCCTTAGTACAGGACAGGAGGACAGAGGAGAGAAGCTGATGTGTTACCAATGAGCGTCTGTAATCCTATCTGCTATTAATTATGAATCATTCTTACAAATAAAATAAATATTAATAATCTTTATGCATAACTTGTCTTACACAAATCATGTAAGTGATATTCTAAGACAAAAGTCAAGGTTTTGGAAAAGGAATATGTCATTCTATCAGCTGCTTTACCATATCATTCTATGTAGTGCCATTCATCAAGTTAGGAGAATTAAATGTTAGATTTTTCATAAACTATTCAAAGCTTCCTGGTTTCCAGTGTTTGAAAATTTGGTACAGGCCACGGTTTTCTATAAATACAGTTATTCACATATTCAAGATAATGACGAAAGAACCTGCAAGATGTTCTCCCGTGGTCCCTGTCTCTCAGTGTGCTCATTTCTGTGCTGTGCCCTCCTAGGACACACTAAGACAATATGGCAGAGCGGTGTGATGTCACTTCCAACTCAGGACTTCACCTCCCCCCCCTTCTTCTCTACCCCTCTTCTCTCTCTCATCACCACTGCAAGTGGGGGAAAGCAGTATTGTGAACGACACTATAGACACACCCAAGTGACCAGGAACGGAAGCCTCCTGTCAACAGCCATGCCTGTGATTTGGGAACAGATCTTCCATATCCAGTTAAATTTTCAGAGATTATAGCTCTAACAAATGACTGTCTCTAACCTCATAAAAGACTCTGTGGCCAAAACATCCCTGAATTTGTAACCCTTCAAAGATGTGTGAGAATATATATATATATATTTGTTGGTTTAGGACATTAAATTACTTAAGTTCACTTTGTTATATAGGAACATATAATTAAACATAAAGCTTGTTGAAAATATTTAATTCATGGTTTTGAGAACTAAAAACTATAATAACTTCTAATTTCTCTCATTTTAAAATTTTAAAGATTACTATGTATCAGAAAATCCCCCATGGTAAATGGAAGGCTTGTCTGGCTTCTGTTTTCTGGCCTGCTGAGAATGGAGTTAGGAACCTCTGGTCTGTATGATTATGTGGGTTCCTAACAGTGTTAGGATGTTATACCAATCACATATGGAAAATAGATGTGAGGTTCTTAAAAGAGGTAGATAAATAAAGTAGGTTATTCATTTCCCTCCATTCAGTATCTCTTTACAGTTCAACCAAATTCAGCGTATCCATCTTTCAATACTTAATAACAACCGAATTTCATCTGTTTTATGGGTTGGGCTTTGTCGGCATTTTTATTTCCATATGTTACTTTCTGATCCTGGGGGGGCTTTGCTCTTCCATATCCACATTTCAGACTCCATCGCAAAGATTCTGCAGATAGAACGGATTCTGCTGGTCTAGATATCAGCAACACAAACTCAAGGGCTTTGAAGAACAAGCACCAGTTTAAATTGAGGCAGTAACCTTTACGGTTTGTACCATTTCACACCTCTGGTTTTTAGACCCTTGTCTGTTCGACGGGACTAATAATGCTTATTTTATGGGCTGTGTGAGAACAGAAAAAGAGTCAGGAAAACATCTGGCAAATGTTAGGTGCCAATAAGAATCCCCAGTGGTATTATCTCATTTGACTTTTTAGCTAGGGCTCTGTGAAGTTAGTAAGGGAGTTTTTTAAAATGTAATATTCAAGCATTTCACAAATGAAGTAAATGTGACCAGTGATCGATTTAAGGCACAGAATAGTTCAATCATCCCAGAAAGCCTTGCCACCCGTGATTTTTTTTCAATCATAAATCACATCTGTGCCAAGGGTAGTGTCTACCTTGCTTCCTAAAGTATTGATTAATTTGGCCTGTTTTTAAACCTTATGTCCATGGATTCATACGGTTATGCCCTCCTGGAGATCCTAGCTTCATCTGCTAGATTCCACTCGGTGAATATGCCACTTTTTTTGGTCCATGCTAATGTTGACAAGCATTATTTGCTTCTTTCAGAGGAGGTATTACCAACAGATGTCCAGCGCTGTGTGTTTTTGTTTGATACTGAGGTGAGTCGCAGTTCCCCAAATCTGACTCCTTCCTAATTCCCAAAACCTGTGAATATGTTACCTTACATGACCAAAGAGATGTAATTAAATTAAGGACTTCAAGGCTGGAAAATTATCCTGGATTATGCAAGTGGGGACAATCTAATCATGTGAGTCATTAAAATTAAAAAAACAAATAAATTTTGCTTCTGTGGAGGGACAGGGGTAGGGAGAGCGGGAGAGGTCGACACTGCTGACTTCGGTGATGGCCCAAGGAAGCCTTCAGTAGGGAACACAGGGAGCTTTAGGAGCTGGAAAGGGGCACAGAAGTAGATCAGCTCTGGAACATGCAGCAGGATACCCAGAGCCACGTTGATTTTAGCCCAGTGAAGGGAGATTATTCAAACATTTGACCTAAAAATTTGTAGAATAATAAATTTGTGTTGTTTTAATCCATGACATTTATATTAACTTGTTAGAGCAGCAAAGGCAAAGTAATGCAGATATATTCCCAGGAGTGGAATTTCTGGGTCAAAGGAAAAACATACACTTGTATTTATTAAGTGTCAAACAATTTCCAAAGTGGTTTTAGGATTTCATTCCCAGGAAGAGGTCATAAGAGCTCTAGTTCCCCCACATCCTTCTTCACATTTGGAAATTTCTTTCTTCATTCCAGCTCTCCCAGTGAAATTATATTGTGATTTTATTTTACATTTCTTTAATTATTAATGAAGCCAGACACTTTTGGGTGACGTGGGCAAATGGGCATCCGATCTTAACAGGTAAATCATCAATTTTCAATATCCTATCATCAAACCTAAGAGATATTTTGTATATGCTAGACATAAGCTGATTTTCAACCAGATTATTATGAACATTTTCACATATTTTCTTGCCTGTTAAATCTTTCCTCTCACTCTCTTAAGAACTTCTCAATCTTTCAGTAGACTATTAAAGAAAACTTTGCCAATTCCAAAGTCATGAAGATTTTTCTCCTATAATTTCTTCTAAATCCTTTAGTTTTTGCCCTTTGTACCTAGATCTGCAATCCGTCCATGAGACTAAAGTTTTTAATCTCCCATTAGAAATAAGAAAAGTCAAGTGACATATGGAAATTTCAACATTAGACGTAGCCAAGAGAAGAGCTTAAATTCTAGACATGTGCCTTTCTTGTCTACAAAGGCTGCATTATCTACTGACCTCCTGACATCTTCCTGACATTACAAGGTCAAACTGACCTCTTCTGCCTTTAGTCTCAGCAATTCACAACACACTCACGAATGCATTTTATAGGAACGGTGGATATTGTATACATTTATACATTCTGCCTTCCTGAGAGACTGTTAGCCCCTTGGGATCAATGGCTGCCTTGTTATTCATCTTTCTGTGCTTCAGAGAGTTCACCCAGCATATATTAATAACTAGTGGTGCTCATTACATGGTCATTAAAATAAAGAATGAGTTACCATTAATTTCTATGTTTTACATCTATATTTTTAATTAAAACAATGACTTACTCTATTATTCAAGAAAGATATTTTTTGCTGAAAAAAAAAAAACATGACAGTTCTCTTGCATAAAACACTACCTAAAAAAAAGAAAAGAAAAACATTAATTAGATGTTTTTAAGTGGTAGGTAACTTCGAGGATAATATGTGTGTTAACATTGTATAGATTTCTGTTCTCAGAAGGTGCATTATCAGTTACTTAAATTAAAAGGCATATCAAGTTAATGGAGCCTGATGTCTTTGGCTACATTTTATGTTGTCAGCATTTCTAGGCTCCAATTCCTTAACATGTTCAGGCCACCTTCAGAGAGACTTTGTGTGGGCTGAAACTTCCTTCCTGGGTGCTCTTTCTTGGTAGCTTTTTTTGAACTCATATTAACATGTGTTCCCCTGGTTTCTAGTACATTTATTTTGTCTTCTCCCTACATTACAACTTTCACAACTATATAGTTTAACAATATTTCTAAAGTACGTGTGCAAGTATTTTTCTAAAATGCTATTCGTGTCTACTGCCTTATTTCATTTACATGTAATAGTGCACATGCTACCCATGTGACATGATTAATTCAACCCACCCCCTCTTCCCATCCACTCATTTCTCCCTCCATTCACACATGGTTGGTCTTCAAGGAACCCTGCCCCAATCGCTCTTCACTGGGACAGTAGAAAGAACAAAAGATTTGAAAGAAGGTACACGTCTGTCAAAAGTTAAAAGCTTTGTCACTTACCAGACTATGTCCTTGAACATTGAGACTTAAACTATTTGTCTTTTAAATGACAGCGTGTATGTCTGTGAATGTGAGCATGCAATAAAATGTAACATTATTTGAGGACCAAAAAGAGATTGTAATGCAAAATATTTAGTACAAGGCCTGCATGGTCTTCAATAAAGCTTATATAATTATACTGGGACTTGAATAAGATCTGCATAATTATACTAGGTCAGCAGTTCTCAACCTGTGGCTCATAATCCCTTTGGAGGTCTCCTGCATATCAGATATTTGCATTACGGTTTGTAACAGTAGCAAAATTACAGTTATGAAGTAGCAACAAAAATAACTGTATGGTTGGGGGTCACCACAACATGAGGAACTGTATTAAAGTGCCATGGCATTAGGAAAGTTGAGAACCACTGTACTAGGACTTCAATAACACCTGAATAATAATACTGGGTCTTCAAAAAATGGTAGTTATCTTTTCCTTCCTGGGGAAACAAAGTTTGAATGTAGACTAAGGATTCTGATGGACATGTAAAAATGTGTAGGAGACTAATAAGGTACAAATGAAAATTCTTGAGAAACAGATTAATTTGATCACATTATCTGAGGATAGAAAGAGTACTCTGGTGACACTGTCAGATAACAAAACAAAATTTTTATGGACCAAGCATAAAAATACCATTCAATGGGCCAAGAACTGAGATTGTTGGGACCGTGGTGGTGGGAAGTGCACATGTCCTGCTGGTGTGTGTTACAGGCCTGATGCAGTATTAAAACTTTTTCCTGACTGAAAGAATTTTGAGGACTAGATGTGGCCTGGTGGTGGGGGCAGATTCTCTTCCACAGGGTAGGGGGTTTATGGAGACCAGACAAATTGAAGGCATGAAGTAGAGCTAGGCTCTCATCACAGCACTCCACGTAAGAAATTACAAAGCTTCAAAATAGAACTGCTGTGGGGAGAAAGAGACAAAGGTCTACAAGAACAAAGGAATGTACTCCTGAAGAAATTGCTTGTTTTAAAAATAAAAAATAAAAAGTTTTTCACTGCAAATTTTTACAAAGGCTTCACTTTTAACGGTATTTCTGTATATTGAAAAACTAATCCAAATTGAATCTTTTATTTAAATCCTGATTCCCAAGTATTAGAGGCACCTGGGACCACAGATATGCATATATGGCTTCAAAATATATTCATATATATATGTGAACATAAATTGTACATGTTACAAAATATAAAAATAATTCTTTTGTCATCATTTTACTACAAATATTGTTTTCAGTTTTTCCAAAGAGCATTGGTAGTATTGCTCTACTAACCCCTTAGAACAACAAAGCAAAAGCATTAATGGATTTTAATGGAGAACTGTATCATGCCATAATTATAAGAATATTGCTGCTGATTCATAAAAGCAAGTTTAGAGTTGGCCTAGGGGTCAAATTCAGGTCCTCGCCATGTAAGGTCATGTGAGAGCTGATTTCACATGCTGAGAGCTGAGAGGAGCTATCTTTTTTGGCTGGAGACCAAGTCAGTTCTTGCTAATAATTTCTGAAATTTGTTCCTAGACTTTACAAATAACTCCCATATACTCTCATATACCTAAAACTAACTTTGTATTATATATGCCACTTTTATGTTTTGTATAGTTCTTATGTATATGTTTATTCATTGCTCAAGATAACTATTACCAACTAATTCCTACAGGTGGAGAAATCAATGGATAGATGTTAAAAGACTTTACTGTATTCACAGTTATTATGTGGGATGCATGGTTTCCAACTGGCTGTCTTTCACTTGTGTGATGTTTTGATATATTGCATGAAAATGTTGTCTTTATTGTGCATAAACATGCTTGTGACCCCAGTGTCACAGTTTTTTGTGTGCAGACATGGGAGCAAGAATAATGGGCATGAGACAGACATCAGCCATTCTCACTGGGTGCACAAACAGGTTTTTCTTTAATCTTTCACCATATAAAACAATGTGAGAACACACGTAACAACAACGTAAAAACAACGTGAGCATATTCATACTCTATGACTGAGAAAGTCCACATATTGGAATAAATCTAAGGAAATACTCAAAGATGAAAACAAAGATGAACATACTATATTTGAAACAATATAGTATTACACATAAATCTAAAAATTAGAAAACCAGGTTGGTTCCCTATGCAACCAAAAATTGTTTTATGACACATCTGTATATCCATCAAAATATTAAAACTACTATTTATAATTAATATGAAATAAGGTAGCAATAGAGTAAGGTTAAGTAAAAAGAACCAGGAGATAATACTGATATACGAGATAACAAAATTTTATATACTTACTATATCTTTGTAGTTATGCCTCTCTCCCTATACATCCATGCATCTACCTATTGTAAATATTAGTGGCGTTTATGAAAAATGGTGATATACTTTACCATTTTTATTAAATTATTGTTTAACCTTTCAGCCATAAACTTATATTGGTTTATTGGTTTTAGATTAAAAAAACTACCCTGCTTTTAAAATTAGTAGTATTGACTGTAGTATGCCAGGTAACCTTTTTTTTTTTTTTTCATAGTTTGAGGTTAGTAAAGCCAGGACTTACCTAAGATTTGGTGAAGGCAGAAAGACTCTTGTCCTTGTGTAGGCGAGCATTTAATACAGAAGTAGATACTAACCCGAAAAAGATGATTGGGGGAGACCTGGCAGGAGTAGATAGAAATGTTCTTTACTTTGCATAGATAGGTCTTCCTCAGGAAACCGGGAGTAGGGGTATTACTGTGAGATTCGTATTCCATGACTAAGTTAGCACTGTGTGTGTTGGGTTAGCTCTCGCAAAAAAAGAATGAATGCACCTTGTGTCTTTTGACGGTGCTGAGAATGGTCGTCATCAAATAAGCACTTACTTAAAATTTTCATAAATCCTACTTCCCATATTTATTATTACTAGTCGCGGCAGTGACCTCAGACATGTCGTGCTTACTTTACATACACACATAGAGTGCTGGATGTCTTCGTTACTGGGCAATGTATAAAAGTGTTTTAATTTTTGAATGGAGTAATAAACACAGGATCTAAACTCTTCTTGGTAAAAGCTACATGATATCTTAGCAAATAAAATTCCTGGCATGAGACACACACACAAAATTTACTTCATGCAAAATTTCGCACTGAGATAAATCACAGTTGTCTCAAAGAAAGGCATATATTTGTCGGTGTGCTAGAGCCATCTCATACCTCCAAAGAGCTTGTTACATTTGCAGAAATTTAGGGATCTGACTGATAAACACACCCATGATTCGAAACTAAATTTTAAAATGTACAGTTTAAAACAAATTAGTTACTAGTCTATACTCATGCTGCTTAATAATTATTGCCACATTTACCTCTTATCTATAATCTTGAAGTTATTTATACTTGTTAGACCTGTATTGTGGAAATATCAGTAAGTAATGGAATACTACTGCAAATCCAAATCCAGTAATGTCACATCAGTAGCTTGGAGTCGGTAATGGTGGAGGTATTTATATAATGGAAAGAAACTGGTGAACGCTAAAACTGAACTTCCATTTTTGCCACCTTCCCTGGAAGTCTAGTTCTATTTACTGGTACATCCTTCAACATAATATTTCTTAATCACTTCCTCTTTTTTCTCAGATATGTGCAAATATAATATCCTGTATTTGGGTACATTTGGATATCATTTTTTTTTTTTTTACCATACATCGTAAAAAATAAATCTCAATCTACCCTATACAGTATTTATTTATTGCCTTCTTATACTTGATACCATCAGTAACATTCATACAATAGAAGATATAAAGATAAATAACATAGAGCCCTTGTCTTTATGGTGGGGGGAGGAAGAATGTGATCAATTTTGCACTGGAGATAAAAATCTATATAGTAGAGCTTAATTTTTAAAGTTCCTAAACAGTCTCTTCTGTTTAATTCTTACAACCTGGGAAGTTAGTATTGTGACCACTTACAAGATAAGAAATACAAGGGCTCAAAGTCATAGATCTCGAACACTGAGAGAGAAAATAAAATCCAGTACCTAACTTCTTTGAGTCCCGTGTTATTTATGCTGCCCTCTACTTCTAAAAAAAGATGAAAAAAAAAAAAAAAAAAAGCTTCGAAACTCTGTCTACAGGACTGAGTAAAACTCTAACTTGGCAAGCTTAAAGTAACAGGTCTATTTTATAAAGTATAATCATACAGTGAGTCTCTACCTTAGGATTCTTATACAACCCATAAAGCACTATAACATCGTGCTTGAGATGACGGCCAGGACAGGTGGACTGATGGAAGGCACACAGGCTGCGACCCTCGAATCCACACGTCCAGTAGCAACATTGATGGACACAGTAGCTCTCAGGTCCAAATGAAAAGCTATACCATGAAAAGCGTTCTTTCAAAAGAGAAGATGACTGAAAGAGACGAGGCTCATCTAACTGGGGTGCAGGATCACACGGGCTGTAAGGGAATGGAAGGAACTGGGGGAAGAAAATAATGTTTGAAAAGCCAAAAAAGTGAGTCAGAGCTATGATCTGAAACTGATAAGGACAATGTCACTTTTAAAAAGAACTGACTCCATCCCCGTTTTCACTTTAAGAATGTTCAGTAGATTTCTGTGGAAAAATAACGTATTCACAGTGCAAAAAGGCATAGTTACTTAGCCTCAGATAAAATATATCGAAATAAATCTCAGATAATTTGATATGAATTGATAAATGTCATCATAGGACAAATGCAGGACATAGAAGATTCATATCAAGGAAAAACAAAGTCACTGGTCGTGCTGCCTTTACTCGCCATCCTCTGATGTGAATGTTACTCAAAACTCTGAGAACTCTCTGTTCCTTCTCATTAAAATCTATAAAAAAGTGCAAGTTAAATACCTTCGCCTCAGGGTTTTAGTTTAGATACTACATTAAAACAGAATATAATTTGTAAGGGTTAAAGGAAATTAAAATGTGTCACTTGTGGAGACAAATGTAAAAACCCTATGAATGTAAAAATTAATATAAATAGGAGTAAAATTTTTACTGAAAGCAAGAAGCTCCAATATTTCAGAAGGGTATCCCATGAAGAACCGGGCTATGCACAGAAATACGGTAAAAGGAGGGTCTTTTCCTTCTCAGATATTTATAAGTTCTGCCTCCCCTGGCGAAGTCATTCTGCACAAATAGAAGGACTCCATTATCATCCGGAGAAGTTTCCTGCACACATCCCATTCAATTATTCAGAGGGTAGAAGCAAGTCATTGAAAACATGAAAATATAATGGGGTTATTTTGCTGCTGGTGTAAGTAAAATTACATATTCATAGCATATCATGACATTATATATTAATTAGATATTTGTATTTTTCAATACAGTAGAAGCTCTGTAAGCAGACCACCCAAGGGAATGTGACAAGTTGGCCAACAGACAGGGGTGGTCAACGTAAGGGACCAGCCTACTGTCCTGATATGCACATGTGGCGCATGGCTGTTCTATGAAAATTAGGTCAATTTAAGGAGGTGGTCAAGGTAGGGACGTGGTCACCTGGGGAAGTTCTAGTGTAGTTACATATTCATAAGTGTAAATCACACATAGAATGTGAATATTTAGAATGATTCATGTTCCTTCTTCTAAAACCCATACTGAAACGACGAAGTGCAGGTCACTTTACGTGACCCCAGGATCGAACCCACTTTTGAAAGTCACGTCAATTCCCCAGCACAGTCAGTGAGAACAGGTTGCATTTGTGAAATAAAAAAGTCTCAGGAGAGTTCAGTAGCATTAGTTTCATTTAATGTAGAGGCTGAACTCTGCCAAGCATCTCTTTCAACATCTAGTAGATGAGACAAACTAAATTTTTTAAACTGTCTGACACCGTGCTTACAAGGTTCTCCAAAATTCAGTGAGGGGAGAAAGGAAAAAGTCAGCCATACCACAGTTTGACGGCTGCACGGAGTCAAACCACAGTTTTCTTCTTGTAAAAAGTATCTTTACAACACTTCCATGGGTAGTAAACCCAATAAAGCTTGACATTTCTGTTTTAATTATCCTTTCCTCCCTCAAATTCTAATAAAATGATTGTGCCTTTGTATATCCATAATAATGTTTCAATCACTTGTGAAAATAGGTGATTTGCAACTTTTATTCGACATATGCAGTTGTGCAGTTTATGAATTCTGATGTTTATTAGATAATTCGCTAATTAAGTCTGTTTTAGAGCCAAATTAGTTGAGCGTGCCCCACAGACTCAATTTTTATTCCACTTCAATTTTAAAAGTCCTCCATAGTTTCTACTGTAAAACTCTGAATAAAAATCCTGTACTTCAGAGCTAAAAATTTATAAATGCATTTCTCCTATTTTGCTAAAATCCTACATATAGTAATTAACCCAATTATAGCCCAAGAAGAAGGGGAAAGGGGAGAGGGAGGGTAAGGGAGGGGGGAGGATGGGTGGCGGGAGGGTAATTGGTGGTAACTGGTGGGACCACACCTATGGTGCATCTTACAAGGGTACATGTGAAATTTACTAGGTGTAGAATATAAATGTCTTAACACAATAACTAAGAAAATGCTGTGAAAGCAATGTTGACCAGTTTGATGAAAGCCCTTCAAATTCTATGTAAAACCAGCACATTGTGCCCCATGATTGCCTTAATGCACACAGCTATGATTTAATTAAAAAAATAATTGTAACAGGACTTTTCAAAACACTTGGATGTTATGAAGTACCATGATTAGATTACAATAGTCTGAAAGCAATTAAACATTACTTTCTCTCAGGCAGTTCCTACAGAAAATCCTGGCTCATTATTTAAAAATACTTCTAGTCTTCTAAACACACACACAGACAATTATAGCAATCCCTGTAGTTATGTAAGATATTTAGAAAAGTAAGAAATTGAGAATATTTGAAGTAATAACTAACTCCGAAAATACTCTGGGTTTCTCTGCTCCTGTTTTTACTGTATATAGCATTCTGTATTTCTACAAGTGTTAATGGGAATTTGTCAGGCTTGGCTAACTAATTCCATAGTTAAACAGATTTAATTATCCAATACACAGCTGATTTCTAAACTGCCCGGACGGAGTTTCCTGAATAAATGTTATAAAAGAACCATATTTATGAAGGAAGATTGAAATATTCAAAAATGCAAATGCACACCCACCTTTAAGAAAAGTGAAACCAGAAACAATTACAGAATTTTTAAAAGATTTTTCTGCTGAAATCTTGATGATTGCCCCAGTGACATAAAGGTGCATTCCCAGTGCCTGTCACTTGATCCCAGTCTGTTCTTGCAGAACTGTTGAAACGATTTGTGCACAGAGAGGACCTACCATGTTCTCTGTGTTCTGCAAGTAACTTCAACATCACCTCAAAACGGTGATTTTCAACTGGTGTGCCATGAGAGAATTTTTGAAGATCATTAATTAAGTTATTTTTGAAAGATGTTCAAAGCACAATAAGTATATTCTTTTCTTTACTCTTTTTTTTTTTTTTGATCCACATAATTTCAGTGTGCCATAGAAGTTTAACTACAGGTTCACGTGTGCCATGAGATCAAAAAGGTTGAAAAACATCGCATCAAAAGCTCATCTTGGGCTGTGAATCCTCCTAAAATTAGACAAATGTCTACATTTTAAAATAGTATCATGGTTATAAATGTTATGAATTCTCTTCTAGAGACACCATTTCCCCACCGAGTACATTGTCAGAATAAATTCAGTCATTATAATCTTTTTAGTAACCTAACATTATGGTATTTACATTTTCTGATAGATATTAGGAAGAAACGTTTTTTAAAGGATGCCCTACGGCCTTAAATAATGGGAAAAGCCACTCACGTCCGCTCTAGATCATTTTTAATGACAAAGTGTGAAAAATAATTGTATCCGCCGTAGGTACTGGGTATTCTTTTATAATACAATCAATTTCTTCAACCAGAATGCAATTTTTAGTTTTTCTTTGTGGTTATTTTAAATTTCATTTATATTATTTCCCACATCATGGAATTTTCTAATTAGTTGAAAGTGTGAAACTTTTAGAATGCTCACCATAAGGTAAGCAGAACTGGTTTTCATCACTATCTGCATTAATTAAGCCACTTATAGCAACTTGGATTTCTTCCAGACAAGAATTCTTGTTCTGATTCTAGGACTATATATGTGCTATGTTATTATAAATTTCATTTACAGGAAACTTTGTAAAACTAGTTGTTTATTTTCAAATAATTTCTTATTAACAATTAGCAATGCATCCATTAAAGTTTGATAACTTGATGAATTAAATTCTACTTTAATTTCGTCTTTTTGATAATTATAAAAATATTTACTGAGTAACCAGACAATCTACCTACTCTCAGTAAGTTTATAGTTTAAAACATAAAGGGAAATATGTAATTATATAGGATAGAAATTTTTATACAGCTTCCAGGTAAATATATAGTCACCAGGACCGTAAGATCTAAAATTTGCTTCCACTTGAGAAGATAAGGAAAAACTTCAGGAATAAATAAAACTTTTCTTTTTAAAGATAAGATCTCACTCTGTTCTCCAGGGTAGATTGCAATGGAGTCATCATAGCTCACTGCCACCTCAAATGTCTGGCTCAAGGGATCCTCCTGCCTTAGCCTCCCAAATTTCTAGGATTACTTGTATAAGCCACCACACCTGGCCATAACTAGCTTCTGACATGGGTTATCTGAGACGCATATGGTGCAGCAAGCAATGTATAAGGAAAGAGGGCATTTCAGGCAGAAGAAACAGAAATTGTACATAAACACAGAAGGAGAAAAGCACAAATATAACAGAGAAGAAAAATATTTCCATCTAATTGGATATTGTTGAACTCAAAATTATTTATTCTGCAAAAGATTTACCAGTTTTAATCCAAACTATAATCAACCTTTTCTAATTGTGGTCTACTAAATCTGCTACAAAGATGGCAAGATGTGGAGAGAAAGAAAATTAATATGCAAAAATACTTCATATATACCTAGTTATAAATATATGAGTTCATACATATTAATAATTATATACATATGTGAAAACACACAAACACATACAGGGTGTCCATAAAGTTTGTGTGCAACTCACTATGTTAAACTATTTTAAATTGCACACGAACTTTATGTCCACCGTGTATATAATTTAATAGCAGATCTTCTGTGGTTCCACAAGAGGAACTAAAGCTAGTAACTCCTAAGACATGTACAAAACACTACAGTGTTATAAGAACTTCCTTTCAAAGCAGATTTAAAGAAACATACCAGCTTGGCTTCCCTTTATGAAAACAATGTAGCTTTTTATAGAAAGTTTATTTCTAGTCTGCATAACTCTTTGTGCTCATTTCTATATCTGTAATGCAAATTTTCCCAAGTTTCTACTGTTAAGCACAGTGCTTAACATGGGGATTATTAAAACCAAACCCTGAATACAATGTTTATCATTTAAAATTGCCTTGGAAAAAAGAGGCATATCTGAGACCTAAGCAGACAGGACATAAATATAGGTAACAAAGTAACTTTTATAACAATGCTCTTCTGAGTGCCTAAGAGAGTTCAGTTTAAGAAGTCATTTATTCTGCCCTGGGAAAATGAAATAGAATCATGAACAAAAAGACTGTATAGACACTGTATAGCTGCTGAAATAGTAATTATTGTACATTAATTTAAGTTTCAATAAGACATCTGCTAAAACATGTTAAGCATGCATATTATTTAAGTATTTTTGCTATCTAAATTTTTTAGATAATGTTCTTTCTTTTTTGAGACAGAGTTTCACTATGTTGCCTCAGTAAAGTGCTGTGGCATCACAGCTCACAGCAACTTCAAACTGTTGGGCTTAAGCAATTCTCTTGTCTCAGTCTCCCAAGTAGCTGGGACTACAGACCCCCATCACAACGCCCAGCTATTTTTTTTTTATTGCTGTTGTTATTGCTGTTTAGCTGGCTGGGACCGAGTTCGAACCTGTCAACTTGGGTGCCTTTCACTTGCACTGAATGTCTAAGCCATGAAGCCAGAATGCACAACTACAGTTAACTTCCCTAAAGGGATCAACAACTGAATTCACTTGACAAACACCAGAAAAGGTATTTGGATTTATGGATGCTAAATGAAAACATCTCCCTCTTCCTAGCCACCATGTATATACTATGTTTCTGTAAGAAAAGTCATGATAATCATCTTTCTTGAGACTAAAATTCCATTTAAAATCCAATGATTTAGTTAAACTTGAGTCCCTAACTATACCTCAATCCTCTACTCAGAAATTCCCAGATTTTAAATTCAAACTCCCATGCCATGGATAAGCAGGTGAGCACACTGTGGGTGGAATTCTTAGTAAAGCATCCAGCACTTCTCTGTTTATGGGAGGTATCATGTAGGTAGGAGAATGAAGATAATCCTGTAAGAAAGTGTTTTTTTCAGGAAAAAAATTTCAGATGGTTGTTTGATATTCATAGTAAAATAGGTGATCATATATTTTTGACAAACAGTATTCTAGGAGTCTCTTTCTGCTGCCAGTGGTATCTGAATTCTCTTTCTCTCTTGAGACAGAATCTCACTCTATTGCCCTACGTGCAGTGGCTTCATCTAAGCTCAGTGCAGCCTCAAACTCCCGGGTTCAAGCGATCCTCCTGCCTCAACCTCCCTATTATCTAGGAATACAGGCGCCCACCCACAATGCCTGCATAATTTTTCTATTTTTAGTAGAGATAGCTAATTTGGTTTCTCGATTTTTAGTAGAGCTGGGGTCTCATTTTTGTTCATATCGGTCTAGAACTCCTCACCCTCAAGCACTTCACCTGTCTGCCTCCCAGAGTGCCAGAATTACAGGCGTGAGCTGCAGCACCCAGACCATATTGCTATAATTTATTAATAATGTACAAAGTGATGGGCGTTATAAGTGAATATCTCTCCAATGTCATTAGTCTCCACTTCATAATTTAGAAAACAGACCCATACGCTTCAGAAAACTCCCCTCAAATTAGCACCTGAAAGTGACTGGCGGAGGAGACGCAGAACTCAGGGGGGATTTTCGAACTGAGAGCAGCGCATTGGAGTCCCGTGCAGAGCTCCCATCACACACGCCTTTCATTATGTTCACTATAGTTTTGAGTGGGTTACTACTAAAAATTGATTTAACCAGGAATTGTGTTATAATAAAATTAAAGAGCCCTGGATTCGTAATTAGAACATAAAGTCTTTAGCGCCAACTTCAACTCTGTAAGCTGAGTGTCCCCTACCTGTACAACAAAGCAGTTCATAGGTCCTGCACCTGTGCGGCACGTGCTGGCTTTGTAAGGGCTGCCTATCCCATGTTAGGAATCAAAGTAAAAGCGGAGGACTTCTCAGGCCTTTCAGAAAATATTTTCTTTATCAATAGCCTGATTGAAGTTGTTCATGGCGGGGTACAAAGGTTTTCCATTATTCTTCCACCTGTGGAATAGCATACGGGCATTCCGCTCAAAAAAAAATAGTAGGTGCAAAGCCTGGAGTCATGAAGACGCTTGTTCTACAGGGAAGAAAGTTGGTTCTCTGTATTGCAACAGGCAGAGAGAGACTGGCAGAGAACCAGCTGAAGACAAAATAGGGCCCGTGTGGAAAGTGTTTCTGGCTGTGTGAAGTCGTCAGCCTAAACGTGTGTATATGTGCACGTGGAGGGGGAAGCAGGAATCACGGGGTTTTTATTTTAGACCCTAGCATGGTCACGTTGGTTTTAGAATGAAGACTCAGCTCTGTGAACACAGTAGCAGTTTAATTATAGATGTATTTCCCACAGACATTAGTAAGAGCTACACCGTTTGAGCACATTGTAGAGCTGTATAACTCATACTTCCAACAAGTTTACAGTTTTCTACTTTTAAAATATAATGAAGAATGTGTTTGCTTATTTGCTGTCTTTATGAAAAACATTTTGTTCATATGATTTTACTCTTAGGTGGAAGAGAAAAATTAAAATATTGGTCTCATGGAGAAAGTGACTAGAACGATCCCTACCAAAAGCTGAGATGGCTGGCGGGGAGGGGAGATGAAGTGGGATGGTCAGTCGGCACAAAAACAGTTAGTTAGATAGAATGGGTAATAGTTGATGCCACAATAGCGTGACTATTATAGTCAACAAGTTCTAGTATAATTTAAAATAACTGAAAGAGTGGAAGCAGAATGTCCCTAACACAAAGAAATGTTAAATATGCCAAGTAACAGACACCCCAGTTATCCTGACTTGTTACACATTGTAGACCTGTACCAAAATATCATATTTAACACCCTCAAATATGGGCAAATATTTTGTACCTATAGTAATTAAAAATAAAAAAGAATAAAAAGCATGTTATTAGTAAACTTTGGCAGGGTATTTATTTTCTTATTTACCTCCTGGGCTTATTTTAATCCTTCCTGCTTTGTGTCCTTCCCTAAATGCGGCTCAAACACCATTGAACTTGGAATTTTAAACATTGCACTTATATGCAAATTCACCCACTATACTCAATCTGCTATGTGGTGGGTCTTCATCTGTTTGAATTAATCATGCCTTTCTAATAATATTTAATTGGTAGAAAATATTTACAAAGGAAAAATCCATATTATTATTAGGCTGGAGATTTAATCTCGCTTTTCAATTCTTCAAAGAATTTCATCCATTTTATAATTTTTTTCGGACATATATCAGGCATTTTTTGTTTATAGAAAAAAATTCCCATCTAAAACTATGAAATTGGAAGACAACTGGTGAAATCAATTTATGAATAATGCCACAGTAGGATAAAGGTCTGTCACAGAAAATAAAAAGAGAAAGTTCATTCATTTGCCAAACTAGCTATAATGTTTTTTAAGCAATAAAACTATTATAGATGGGCAGTGCTTAATTGAAATACAATGAAATAGTGTGCACAGTTCTTTATAACAATATAATATTATTCTTGTGGCAAGCATTCGTCTCCCTTATAAAGAATCAATTGTATATTTTAGGAGAAGTCTCACTAGGAAACTGTAAAACATAATTGCCATACTGTAGTTTACAAGTGTTCATCTTTTTTTATCAAGAGGAAATAAAAAATGTGAAACTTGCCCCATGCCAGTATAATCCATATGGCAAAACAAAATCTTATTACATGGAAATCAGAGAATGTAGGATAAAAATAATCAACACTAAAGTCTTGCATGTTCCGAGTATTATACTGACCAAGCTTCATCTTTCCCTGTTTTCTTCCCACCCTATGCTCTAGTCAGTACAAACTATTTATAAATCTAAAGGCACAGTCAAATGGGATTTTATACCTTTGGGCACGTTCTTGATTCTACCCTGGCTTTAGGCCTTACCTTTTGCTTAGCTAAGTTCCACTTGCCTGTTCCAGTTTTCACCAGCTACAAACTGGGTTAGGGACTCTGTGTCACATCTAATGCAGCGATGACTGTCCAAAACTACAGTTCAGATTAGCTTGTTTGTCTCTCCTGACACACTCAGAGATCCCTGAAAGTGGAACGAAGCTATTAATTACAACCATCCATAATTGTATTTCACAGTAAGGGACAGCCAGTTGATTGAACAAATACAATATATAAATAACAGATGAAAGGAATGGCTAAATGGATGGAAGGACGGACAGATGGATGCATATTAACTTAGAAAGGATAAAATGAGATATATTGGCAACTGCATCTCACACAGAACATACATCACGCTAACTAATGACAAAATCCTCAAACATTTTTTATCACTAGTTTACCCAAGCTCAAAACAAAGGAAGTCCTAGTGTGTATCTCGGTTAAATTGTATCTTATTAGATTTAATACTTTGTTTCCAGACTAGTGATACAAATTATAATATGCATAGCAATCACTTGAGTAAGAATGCTAAAACCCCACATTTGTGGTCCCACTATTACAGATTCTAATCGATTTAGTCAGAGATAAGACCAAGAAATCTGAATACTACATATTCTCCTTGATAAACGGCTTAATCTCTTGGAGGTAATTTAGGGATGACACTTGTATAAAAACTCTGATGCGGTATTGCCCTAATTTGCTTATTGTATCCATTTACTATTATATCTAATTTTATTCCACCCTAAAATCTTACGAATATGCCCTTTATTTTTTCATACAAGTCAGTGATTCTTCACACGATAGCTATCCACAGACTATTCACTCTATAAAAATAACACTGGGTTATCAACATGGTTAAAGTATCAACTATTCAAGAACTCATCTTAAATTCATTCTTTAGTTATCTGATTTCTTTATAAATATATTTTTTTACTAAATCTGAAACTATAAAAATACTATAAGAAAGTGTAGGGAAAACAGTGGAATAAATTGGCCTGGGCGAAAATTTTATGAGGAGGACCCCCCCCGGGCAATTGAAGCAACATCAAAAATACACTACTGGGACCTGATCAAATTAAAAAGCTTCTGCACAGCCAAGAACACAGTAAGTAAAGCAAGCAGACCACCCTCAGAATGGGAGAAGGTATTTGCAGGTTATGTCTCTGACAAAGGTGGGATTATAAATATATTTTGAAAGACCATGTCACATGCCAGGATTAACTCCATAAATTCTATATCAGCTTTCTTTCTCTAACTAAAGCATAACTTCATAGTAAAGAAAGAAATGTGTTTGTGGGGAAAGCTCTGTCTTTTGTAAAACCATAAACATTGACCTACCACTTTTACTTTGAGCTAAGTAGATAAGTATAAAATAACCATTTTAAAACTAGTTCTAGAATCTTTCTAAAATCAATTATCAGAAAAATTCTCCCTTCTTTTAAAAATACATGTATGTCATCTCCTCTAATCCTCAGTGCAATTATTAGTTTTAAATTTTCATGTTAACCAAAGAAGAAAAGCATTGATATTTTTATTTATTTTATTTGTTTACTTAAATTGACAAATAACCATTGTGTAAATTTATGGCATATGATGTGATATTATTCTATTCTATGTATACATTATACTAAGATGCAGTCAAGCTAATTAATATATCCATCCCCTCACCAACTTGTCATTTATCTGTAGTTAACATTGCCAGCCGGAAAATTTATCATTTTTTTGATGAAATATAAATTAGTATTAAAACAATTATGGAAAATAGTATGGAGGTTCCTCAAAAACTGAAAAATGAAACTATCATATTCATCTCCTGATTTCACTTCTGGGTGTTCATCCAAAGGAACGCAAATCGGTATGTTGAAGAGTTATCTGCACTCTGATCTTTATTTCTTTATCTCAGCATTATTCACCAGAACCAAGTAATGGAATCAACCTAGGAGTTCATCAACAGACGAAAAGATGAAGGAAATAGGGTACATACATAGAGAGATAGACAGACCCATAGACAGATAACGGAATACTATACAGCCTTAAACAAGGGAGTTCTGTCATTCAAAACAACATGGATGGAACTAGAGGACATTACATTACATGGAATAAACCAGGCACAGAAGGACCAATACTGTATCATTTCACTAATATGTGGACGTTAAAATGTCCATCTCACAGAAACAGAGTGCAAAGGGGGTTCCTAGAGGAGGCGAGAAAATGGAGAAATAGGAGGATGCTGATCAAATAATCAACAGTCAAGAATCAAACAGACGGGAGGAATAAGGATGACAGTGGTCTATTTAAGTGTATGGTGACCACATCTGATAATAACATAGGACATACCTCAAAATTACTAAATAATATATATTTTCATTTTTAAATTAAAAAGCAGCAGCTCAAAGAGGTTAAAGAACTTAAGCAAGTTAAAATAAGTAAATTATATAATTGTGACTGAGGCAGTCCAGTTCCAGAGTTTGTGTCCATTCTCACATTCCGTCACACAGTAGACCCCTGGGAAGCAGGTGTTATCCGTGGTACATCCACGTCCAGAAGATCTTTGCAATGACAGCAGCCCCTGGAGGCTCAGTTATTTGTAGCAGTCATAAATGTACCAAAGGGAATCAAGTAACCTGAATATGAGTAAAACCAGGCACTGACCACGTGGCCTGTGGCCAATCACAGAAAAAGTGTTACATGTGCTTAGGGAAACACCACACCAAGTAACTTCACTACCTACCATGAGTCAAATCCTGCAGGTATCAACAACGATGTTACCACGGTAATATACAAGCATTAATAAGACTTTGTGCTCATCTTCAAGATTATATTCTGCTGAGGATCAGAGATAAGAAAACAAGATAGATTACCATAAATGTAAAAATGAAAATCTGAGAGGGGCCTCTGGAGAATCTAGAACAGTGTTTTTAAACTCTTTTTGTTTTAATCTCACAACACACTTGAACCTATAGGTAACCTTCTGCAGCACACTTAAATTATGCTGATCAAATATAAAGTAAAAAAAAAAAAAAAAAAACAGAACACACTTTGACCTTCTTTCAAAAATAACTTAATTAACGATCTTTAAAACTTTTTGTGGCACATCAGTGTGCCACAGCACATGGTTGAAAATCACTGGCTTGGCAATTGATGCCAATCAGGTAAATCAGGGCAGCTTAATAGAGAGGACAGTACACACACACACACACACACACACACCCCTGGGATGGGAACACAGCCTAATCCATTCAAGTCTCTACCTTCTGAAGTTGTGGGGCTTTGTTTTTGAAAAGTCTCTCATCAGGATTAAACCAAGAATCCAATTTCATTTTAATTGTGTTAAATCCCAGAGGACTAGGTAAAAATTGCAAATGTAGTTCCTGAGGTGAAAAGTCTGAACCAGTATTGGCTTCCTGCTTAACTGAAGCAAATACAAAACCCCCTAATTAGCAAAGGCATAAGGAATGATTTGAGATTTCATTTAATTGAAAGCTCATAATGTAGAACACAACCATTAGTTAATTAGATCATTCTTATATTAATCTCCTTCCCACATGCTTAGAAATTCCATCAAGGTGGTTTACCATACATAGGGATTTGGTAAAGTTCCCTTCATTTGTTTTTGTGTAGAAAACTACATACTCGAGAGATGAGCTCTATGGCCTCTATTTTGAGCTCCGTTATAAAGATGGGAGGGGACCTCTGAAGAATTACATGATAGCAGGAAGCTGACTTCAATTTGGGGAGGGCTTTATTCTCTCTTCCTAAACTTTCTGACCCAAATCTCCCAAATCTGTAGTGGAATAGGAAAATGACAATTTATTTAGACTCTAAATTATTATATAACATGAAGACGTTTTCCAACAGAGGGACTTTCTCTCGGTCCTAAATACCAGAAATATATGTGTGCAGTTCTCGTTAGTGACCTTTGTTTTTTTACAGAGGCTGTGACTACAGATTGATTCAAAGATCGGCAGCTTCTGCAGAACACATGCCCTGCAGGCCCTCTAGCCTTTGGAATTGTCCTGTATACATGGCGCTGATTTTTCTACACTTTGTTAGTGAGTGCTAGTGTCTACATGTCAGTGACTCGCACACATGTGAGTGTGTGTTGGATGGTGGAAGAATGGCTAAGGAGTACCTTATGACATCGCTTATAGCACAATATCTGAAACTGGGTGATTTACTAAATAAAACGGAATTTATTTGTTACATTGTGGAGGCTGACAAGTCCAAGACCAAGGGGCTGGGCTGTACCTGGTGAGAGGCTTCTTGCTGGTGGAACGCTGTGGTTAGGGGGCTAAGCATGCCAGTATCCTAGCTTAGGTCTCTCTTCCTCTTCTTATACAGCCACCAGTTCCACACTCATAATAGCCCCATCATCCCTTAACCCATGAATCCATGAATCCATTCATCAGGGCTGTTTCCTAAAGCTTCCACCGCTCTATACTGACACACAGGGGATTTAAATCAAGGATGCAGAGGTGACACCCAGCAACAGTGCAGCTTCTGTAAAATACATGCATTGGATCAAGTGATATCCAAAATTCTCTGACGAGCCTTCATTACGTGAGTCTATAAAATAGCAACTACAAAAATAAGTAAATATGGAAGTATGGCTGTCCTTATCAATTAAAAATTTAATTGATAATCATTTAACTCTTTTTAATATGCATAGTGTCAGTAGAAAGGTAAAAGCATATCTTCTGATTGCAAAAATAAAATTCTATCTCTTTATTACAGAATTTATTTTCATATTCTGTTTCTTCACCAAGTGCTAAGCCTTTTGCCTACGTGCCCCAGCCATGGAGGCCCGTTTGCTGGCCTTGGCAAATCTACCTTGCTCTGTAAGCCTATGTCTGGCTTTTACTCTGTAAGCCTACCTTTCTCTACCCCCATAAACTTTGTTTTATGTTTACCTCATAATAAAAACCCACAGTGTTAAAAATCATAGATATTTATAAATTTCCTCCTTCCTTTCTTGTTTGATTGTGATGGGAAATACAGGTTGAAAGCTTTGTGCCATCAAGAACTATTCTATTGTATTAAAAATCTCTGCCAGTAACAACAGACATCTTTAGGTTAAAATTAACTTTATCAAAAATATACCTCTTTCTTCATTTATTCAAAAGTATGTATTACAATGGCAGCACCACACCGATATTAAGTAGAAACTTCAGGAAGTGCAACTGAACAGCATAATATGCTCAGTGCCAAAGTTCACTTTTTCTTGAACCTTAGAAATGTCAAGAGAACTCTCGCAGGTTCAAAAAGTATCTTTTTACCATGAATATAACAAAGCTTCAAAGGTTCAGAGTCAAGCTCCAGGCTCCTGTAGTTGGAGGGTGGATATCTTCCCACTCAAAATAGTCCCCAAAATAGAAGAGAAATAAGCCAGTAGCTCCTGGCTAGAAGCTCAATGAGAGGCTTGTATGGTAATGAGCCTCCAGTTACGACTTAGGAATAAAAAATTATTTAAGGCAGAAAGATTATAGTCCAAGAGGATTTTGAAAACTTCTAAACAACTTCAGACATATGTAAGCCAAAAGCTTCATTTTTAAGCAAGAAAAATGACATCCAGAGAGGTTAATAACTGGTCTGACAGTAAGTTCAGGGGAGAGCAGGGACTATTTCATAGGAGTCCTGGCTCTTATGACAATTCAACCCAATATATGTATGTATTTCATAATTTGCCATACAACATGGACACCATGCCAAGCTATGAGAGATTGCCATTCTATAGAGATCAGGAATATTATTTTGCTTAGGTTTTTATATGAACTAAAATAGCGTAGGTCGTGAGGAAGCAACCACAGGGGGAACCAGTTCCCCCACAGGGACCTCAAAGAGCCCCCGGATCACAGACAAAAAGCTAGGGGATCCTGAGTTACAGACTAATTCTGTAGATCATGTTAAAAGATTCTGTTAATATCATGTCACAGACTGCTTATATTAACACTGTACCTGGAACAAGCATCTAGGTTCAGACAAACTGAGTAAGAATGATTTCGCCATGAGGATTCAACAACCTGATAAAAATCTACACAGGGAAGTGATGGGAACACGACATCAGCAGGTGTAAAGCCAGACTGAACCAACCCACCTATTATTCCATTCACCAAAATAGTTTGCAAATTATTCTTAGCTTCTTTAATAGTCAGAAACACAAAATGACAACAGAATCTTTAGAGCCAGCAAATATGTTTAAACTTGCCTAGAAATGCGTAAGTATGGATATGTTTTGTGAGATACATTTCAAATTTTCAGTTTAGTGGTTCTAAAACAAATATGATGTTGTCTTCCAGAATTCTTACACTTAAAAACACCCATTTTTCCCCTTGATATTGTAAAAGAGATACAGGTGTCAATACCGGGGAAAAGCTACCTAGTTGAGATTCCAGATTTTCATACAGTGACACCATAAAAACAGTTAAGATAGCAGAATTCTCCACTACACACACTTGTCTTTGAATTCCATCTGGGTATTTTTTATATTATCACAGAATTATGGAGTCTAAAAGTGGGAGGCAGATGTCATGTAGTCCAAGCAAACAACTCTAAAACCAGCGGGATGTGGATGCTCAGCCTCTGTTGAGAAGTAGAGAAATCTAGCCCTGTTTTTCCTAGTATGTAACCAAGATTGAACTTAGGACGTGTTGGCTCTTAACAGATTTTTTTTAAGCTTTTCTTATAAACCTTATCCCATGCCATGTGACTTCTATATTTTCTAAATACTGTTTTCTATTCAAATTCCTGGAACTTTTATTTGCATAATAGAACATAACATCATTTGATACATTTACCATTCATCTAATATAGGCAAGAAACACACTTTCGTTTACTTTCTTTTTTTATTATAGGAGTATTCATTCAAATAATCAAAAGGGCAAATTATTTTAGATTGCACAAGAAATGAAAGTCATTTGTGTGTGTATGTGCATGTATCTATACATACATATGTATCGATACATATACACATATGTACATGTGATCGTGTATATGCATATGAACCACAGACGATCCTATGTGTTATAGAGACCCCTCCCTAATTATCACAGAGTAAGTTCACTAACTCCTAGAGATAAGATTCAGGTAGACAAAATAGGAAACACACATTATATAAATTTACTCTTGTTTTCTATAGACATTTAAGTGCAAGTTTAAGTCACAAATTACAAATTGGTTCTATCCTATGGATGAACTCAATTAATTGTTAGAAGAATTTCTGGGCGTCTAGAATTCTTTGTAGTGTTTAGAGGAAAAAATGTATTTTGAACAATGTATGTTGTGGCTTAGAAAAATTAGGCCATGTGCCCATATAGTAACAAACTAAAAACTTAAATAATAATCACTATATGCTCAGAATTTTGTTGGGTCAGGCAAAAATTTCTTAAAAATCATAAATCATGACTCTTGTATGCATTAACCTTGTATTTTATAGAAAATTCCGATCTTCAAGAAGCAGCTAGTGCATGAGTTGCATGTAATCAAAGAGTGACTTCTGCAATATAGATACCAGACCCACTTTAGAGTTCAGAGGTTTATGAAAGTAAAAGCTTTTATCCAACAGTATAATTGACTTGATGACTAGATTAGAGGTAGCTATTAATGACCAAAATAAAGCCAACATGCAAATGAGAAATGAAATTGCCAATGTTCAGCAAAAATTAGAAAAACAACATTTGAAATTCATGTTTTCAGGGAAAATTTACATTCATGTAAATATCTCAAGTTGTCAAATACTTTAGAAAGCTAAGATGTGTCTTATATGCTAAAGACTAAAAATCATAGCTGATAAAACTTTAGTTAGATCTAAATAACTAAATAAATATAGGATATTCATGAATTGAAAGACATAAAAATCATAGAGGTATAGACATCAATTCTCCTACAACTGGTGTTGAACATTAGTGAAAAATGAATCAAAACGCACACAGAGGTGTGTGTGTGTATAAAAACTGACAGAGTTTATCTCTAATCATATTTTAGGAAAAGGAAAAGCACCAAAAATAGCCAATCTTAAGGAAGAAGAGCGAGAATGGAGAACTTACACCATCATGTTTCACATTTACTGCATCTGAGACAGCGATGTGTTGGTGCAAGGATAGTTATTTAGATCAATTTCACAAATAGAGTTTATAAACAGATTCGAGCATTTAAGTTCACTTGGTTTGCAACAAAAGCACCATTTCAATTAAGCGAGAAGACAATAGCATTTTCAATAAATGGTGCCAACAAAATTGAATAATTTTGTGGAAGAAAACAGTAACTCTTGACTCTTACCTTGAACTACTCATAACATTTATTTTAAAACGAATTATAGACCTAAAGGTAAAAGTTGAAAAATAAATAAAGCTTCTACATTAAAACAAAGAAAAAATATGGAGTGCCCTTGGACTAATAAAATATTTTAAAGATATAAATAAAATGCACCATCTGCAAGCTAAGTTAAGATATCTTCTAGCATATTATATATTATATGTGCGTGATAAAGAGAGAGTTGGCACTCTGCATCCATGGACTCTGCACCCACATGCTACAACCACCACAGATCAGAAATGTACTTAGGCCTCCAATGGTTGCACCTGCACTGAACATATGTAGACATGTATTTTTCTTGTCAAAAGAATACAGTGTATTAACAATACAGTATAATAACTATTTACGTAGCACTGCATTGGACATTACAAGGAATCGAGAGGTGATTCACAGTGGACAGTAGAGTATATGTGGGACACATGCACATACTCTGCCATTTTCTATACGGGACTTGAGAACCAGCAAATTTTAGTATCCTCAGGGGTCCTGCAACCAGTCTCCATGGATACCAAGGGATGACTCTGGGGGTATGTGTAGAATATTTATTACATATTGACCTCCAAAAGAGAAGTCCTGAATATATAAAGTGTTGCTACAAATCAAGAAGTAAAGGAGACAGAAAATACAGAAAAAAGGCCAAGTCTGCATTTTTAAAATCATTCGTCTCTAGTTCATAGGGCATGTTCAAATGCTGTAATAACG
Organism: Otolemur garnettii; assembly: GCF_000181295.1. Lineage (NCBI taxonomy): Eukaryota > Metazoa > Chordata > Mammalia > Primates > Galagidae > Otolemur > Otolemur garnettii. The sequence goes on along the minus strand of NW_003852396.1, from coordinate 21,027,367 downwards.
CATGAAAGGATGTTTAACATCTTTAATCATCAGGGGAATTAAAATTAAAACCACAAGAAGCACCACTACACAGCTATCAGAATAAAAAGATTTAAAATGCCAAGTTGATGAGGATATGTGTAAACTGAAAATCTTATAATGGAGTGTTTTATGTTGTACACCAGCACCTGGTCCCTCCCTCTCATTTTTTCTTTTCTTTCTTTCTCTCTTTCTTCCTTTCCTTCTATCAGTCTCGCCTATTTATATATTTATCCATGCATTTAGGGGGACTGCAAATTGCTACGATCATTTGGAATAACTTTGGCAGTATCTAGGAAAACTAAATATATACCAATTCTATGGTCTGGTATCTTCACTCGTAGATATACACCCAGGGAACATTTGTCAACCAAAAGACATATTTATATGTATGCACATACGTCTATATATATGAATATTCACATCAGCTTTGTTTATAATAACCAAAATCTGAGAAAAATAAAATATCGATCAAATAAAATATACCACACATGTGCACAAAATCATGAATGAAACTTACAGATATTATATTGACTGAAGGAAATCAAACATCAAAGAGCACACACTGTCTAATTCCTGTAGCATCGCCTTTAAAAAAAAAGGGACAGATGTCAGAATAGTGATTACCTATGAAGAGGACAGCAGTATTGGTGGAGAAGTGATATGATAAAGCTTTCTGAGATTCTGGAAATTTCCCACATCCCAGACTACTTGAACAATTTTATAGGTAGATTACTTACTACTGAGACTAGAATAACTTGGACTAACATTTTACAATATACATTGACATGTTCATGTTTTTAGATCGAGAAGGGCCCTTAGAGGTAATTTAACCTTATACTTTTCAAAAAGTGACCAACGGTCCGTTTTTAGAATCCTCACCTGGAGTGTTCATTAAACACAGATTCCTGGTACGTCCACTAGGCAAACTGACCCAACTCCTGGTACGTCCACTAGGCAAACTGACCCAAAGCTCTGAGGATCAGACTCGGAAATCTGTATTTTAAACATGTCACCAAGACTTGTTGGTGTGGACTAAGATCTGATGTAGACTTTTAAATCTACAGTCAAAACTTGAGTTTTGTGGGTGGCGCCTGTGGCTCAAGGAGTGGGGTGCCAGCCCCATGTACCACAGGTGGCGGGTTCAAAATGGCCCCATCCAAAAACTAAAACAAAAAAACAAAGAAAAAGAAAAACTTGAGTTTTGTTTGGTTCAAGGAAGCACATTTATTACTAGCACAATCTGGGCTGGTACTTTGGGAACCATTATGTATATTAGGGATATCTCATTTTATCTTCACAATAACACAACATGGTATCTGTTATTATTCTTATTTTTTACATAAATAAATACATTCCCAGAAATGTTAACTTACTAAAAATTGGGACACATAATTAGATAATTTGACCAAGTGAATCAATTCTATGTCATCATGTATTCTCAATCTCTCCTATGTTAAGCTTCAGGCTTTCTTAGAATGCTATTTTTTTTTTTATTAAATCATAGCTGTGTACATTAATGCAGTCATGGGGTACAGTGTGCTGTTTTTATATACCATTTGAAATATTTGCACCAAACTGGTCAACATAGTCTTCATGGCATTTTCTTAGTTATTGTGTTAAGACATTTATATTCTGCATTTAGAAAGATCACATGTACCCTTGTAAGATGGACCGCAGGTGTGGTTCTCAATGTTCACAGGGCTGGTACCCTGTCAGTTTCACTCAGCACAGGTTTTCCTTTGGGTTCTCGGTATGTAATATGATCAAACCGCCTTCTTATGTGAAAGTTCAAAATATAATTGCCTTGGGTTGAAAATCTTAATCTTTTGTTGAAGTGAAAGGATAATCATATGCCAGATGGGTAGAGAAAGAGTTAAATGAGAGTTATCAGAAAAGCAAAGCAAACGTTAAACTTTGTGGTCTCATATTTTGAAGAGAGAGCCCCAAGCAGCATCTTCCATGAGACTGACTAATCTGCTGCAGGCTGGGATGAGGAAGCCTGGAAAACCTACAAGAAAATTCTCTGACGAAAGTGGCTGTTAATTATTCAGCACCTTGTCATAGGAATAGAAGAATAAATATCCAGCTTACTGGCTGGGCTTGGTGGCTCACGCCTCTAATCCGAGCACTTGGGAGGCCGAGGAGGGTGGATTGCCTGAGCTCCCAGGTTAGAGACCAGCCTGAGCCACAGTGAGACCCCATCTCTAAAAAATAGCCAGGCATTGTGGTGGGCACCCATAGTCCCAGCTGCTTGGGAGGCTGAGGCAGGAGAATCACTCAAGCCCAATAGTTTGAGGTTGATGTGAGCTGCGAGTACACAGCATTGTACTGTGGGCAACAAAAAGAGACTCTGTCTCAAAAAAAAAAAAAAATCCAATGTAGTTTATACTAATATGAAATCAATACATAAATAATTACATGTTCATAAGAACAATAAAACACTGATATAGTCCAGTTCAGGGGTTGGGGAACGGGGGGAGGAAAGAGGACAATTGGCAGAAGGAGGGAGGGTATGAGGCAGGATCTCATCTAAGGTGCAGGTTGTGAGGGTGTATAACACGCCCCCGGGGGGAGGGGCCCTTTTACAAACAGAGCTTTACCCTGGAAGAGAGAACAATGTAACCTAAAAGTTGTACCCTCATATTAATTTGAAAAAGAAAATAAAATAATTATTTGGCACTTATTATATGGACAGCAGCCACTTTTAAGAGATTTTATGTGCATTACCTCTTTTTAGATGCAAAACCTGAGAAGTAGGTATCATTAATATTATCATCATTTTATGAACTGAAGCATTTGGTTCAAGTCCCCCAATTAGCTGCTATTCACATGCTCAATTCTAGTTGAATTCCTCCCCTTTTCTTCTGCACACACACATAACTTTGTGTATGTTTCTAGAACATTAGTAGCATAGCCTGCTTTCTATACGATGGAAGAAATGATTGTTAAGGGGTCCCGCTCCCCGGCTAGGTTTCCAGATTCTTCAGCATAAGTACACACACATAGAGGTTTTCCTCCAGGAAAGAAAAAGCTGGACTAATACCACTGGTAACTAACTAAAGAGCAGGGAGCACAGCTTGGCACTCGAAGCTCAGGGGTTAATGTGCCGGGGCTGGTGGGGGGGTGAACCCAGCCCGAGCCTGATAAAAGAGCAGGGAATAATTACTCAAACTTCCTTGATGGCGACTCCACTAAATGCTTTACTCACATTTCATCGCTAATTCAACCAAAACTATTTACCCTTGTTTCTACATAAAGAAATTCAGTAAGTTCAAGTAACTTACAACAAAGTCAATGTAAGCATTCAAACTTAAGTCTGTCCCCACCACCAAGCATCGCTCCACTGTGCACAAAACACCAGGTTTTTCATGCCCTGGTTTTGTGGTCGTTTGTTTCATTTAAATATTAACATTAATTTGGACTGTTTTGAATATCGTAAACGGTTGTGTAAAAGAGAAATACCACCCAGCTTCTACTCCGTAAATAAAACAAGCTATTCTTTCCTTAAATCCCCATTCTCAGTGGAAGGAGCAAGAAAAAAATCAGACACAATAAGGATTTTCTAAGCTTCCTAGGTGGTTTCAGTCTTTCACTATACAGTGCTGTAAAATGTAACGTCAATCACTTGTAATTTCAGAGATTTTGTTTCGTTTTCACGGTGAACACAGCAATGCAGGAAAAAGCGGTGCAGGTCCAGCGTCTTAGTGCTTGGCGCGTCCGTCTCCGAGAAGACAAAGTGGTCCCAGCAGCCCGCCGACCCGCAGCTACTCTGCCTGCTAACATCCATTCAAGATAATCTATCTGGATTCAGTAGCAAATGCACGGATTCAGTTTATTTTACTCTTGAATATTTAACAAGAAAAGGGAGGGCGGTTTGAAATTTGACGAGCAGAAAGAATTTAAAATAAGCTCTTCTAATAGTATCTATTCATTCATTTAAAAATTGTCATGATGAGAAGGAACGCATCCTGCCATCTGAAGACGTGGGTCCTGTCAGTCACTCGGAGTTTCAAAAGCCTCCAATGGCTCTCCGTCTCATATGGAATAAAATGCAGAAGAGAATTCCAGAGTCTACAGAATCGCGCGATTTCACCACCCCATTATCTCCCTGATACAAGTCTTTCTCTCCTACCTCCACTACAAGGGCCCCGCTGACCTCAGCTGGCTGCGCCTGCTGTGCAAACTCCTACCTCGGGGTCTGCTTTGCAGCTGCAGTTTCCTCAGCCGGGATACTTTTCTCATAGGTATCAACGAGCCTCACCGTTTTAGCTTTCAGAGCTCTGACTTGACCAATCAGGTCTTTCTTGCCCCACTATCTAAACAAGCCGCCCCACTGCCCCCGCCCACGCCACGTGTTGCCTCTTTCCTGGTAGTAATTCTACCCCGTGGTATTTACCACCTTCTGCCTGTCGTTCAGCTGTTTACGTTGTCTAGCTTTTCTCCTTGGACTAAAAGTCACACAAAGGCAGGGTTTGGCGTCTGTTTTGTTTCCAGCACTAACCCCAACTTCTAGAACATGCTGACACATAAGAGGTATTGTTTCATAGATTGATAAAGGAATAAACGGATAGATGGACGAACTGATGGGAGCATCTAGGGAAATAGAAGCCAAGTTGTAACCGAAGTTTGAAGAACCCAAAGGCAAGACTGCTACTCTGCTCCAGGGTTGAAAATAAAAATCAATGAACATGGAGAGGGGGGCCTAAAACAGCAGTGGGTGGTTAGAAAGATCCAGGGCTTGCAGAGGTCTGCAGACTGTATAGAGCAGTGGTTCTCAACCTTCCTAATGCTGCAACCCTTTAATATAGTTCCTGGAGTTGTGATGACCACCAACCATAAAATTTTTTCGTTGCTACTTCATAACTGTGATTTTGTCACTGTTATGAATCATAATGTAAATATCGATATGAAGGCTGTATTTAGGTGAACCCTGTGAAAAGGTCATTCAACCTTCAAAGGGGTTGCAACCCACAGGTTGAGAACCGCTGGTATAGAGAATTCTGGACAGCACTGGAATTTTTTGGAAGTGTGTAAGGAGAAAAGTGACGAGGTGCCCTTGGCTACTGTGTAGAGAGTTAATCACGTGAAGGCAACAGTGGGCTGCTGTGGATAACAAGGAGGGAAGAGTTACTTTATGAGAAGGGCAGTCAGTAGTGGAGAGATTCTGGGAGGTTGCTAGGTCTTAAGAATTTCTGAGGAATGAGAGAACTAGTTTTGCTGGGATCAGGTTCTCCCATAATCATCTGTTCTTTGAACACATAATTATTGGGTATTGTTTCTGGGTATTATTTCATTGGCTTAGTTTTGAAAAAGTTATTTTCTCTTTGGCAATTTGGTTATGGTTACAGTACACCATCACTAGAAAGAAAAATAATTATCTCTCATGGGCAACCTGAGATATACGAGGTCCAGAAAAAGGTGCTTTATGTGTGTCATCTTATTTAATCCTCCTACGAACCTTGATGGATGAGATGGGTCAGTTAGAGGGGGACTTTCTAAGAACAGGCAGATGTGCAGTGTCAGAACAGATTCATTCTTGCTGTCTCTAAATATCCTTCCTATGGATTAGCCATTCCAATAATCCATTGCAATGGCTCTGGATTCATTTGCAATTGGGATGCTTATTCACTTTCCTCTACTTGAGAATGACACAGAAAAACACACATGCATACACTCCCATGTGATAAAATAAGAAAAAACTCAAGCTTCTAATTACAATAGCATAACCTTAAAAAGAGTAATAGATAGTCCAAGAATACATTTTTAAATAACACAATGCTTTAGGCATAATCTAATATTGTTCTCAGTTTTTAATTATTATCAGCCATTATTTAGTTTAATTTCAGCTTTTACCTCGGGGATAAATAGAATATTTTCTTTTAACTTAGCATGGCTACCACTTCAAGTTTTTGGTTTTTTTTTTTTTGAGACAAAGTCTCAATAATTTGTCATCCTTGGTAGAGTGCCCTAGCATCACAGCTCACAGCAACCTTAAAGTCTTGGGCTCAAGTGATCCTCTTGCCTCAGCCTCCCAAGTAGCTGGAACTACAGGTGCCCACCACAATTTCTGGGTTTTTTTTAGAGATGGAGTCTGGTTCTTGCTCAGACTGGTCTCCTGAGCTCACGCAATCAACCTGCCTTGGCCTCCCAGAGTGCTAGGATTACAGGCGTGAGCCACAGTGAACCTGGTCTAGCACTTCAAGTTTAAAATAGTTCCTGTATCATATTTCTAATGAACTAGAGGCAACAATTAAAGTAGCTGTTCTAACTTTTTAAACCTACGAAGAAAATTATTCTTGAATTTTACTTAAAATTTCTCAAAGAACAGGGTTTATTTTAACTTACTAAAACTCTCGTTTGACCTCAGATAAACTGTAGAAATACTGCCCCCACAAAAGAAAAATAGTCGTTAGTGTCTCCACATCATCCATTCCTAATTTCTATGATTTCCTTCTTATAAAACTACCAAAAAGAAGAAATTATTTTCAATAATAACATCACGCTATCCACTGAATTTTGTCCTTCCCCTTAACAACAACAACAAAAAAAATGATACGCTGAATTATAGTCATGCACCACACAACATTTCAGTCAGTGAGGGGTCTCATCCAATTATAATGAAGCTGGAAAGCTCCTGTGGTCAGCGACGTTGTGCTCATCACAGCACAATGCATTACTCAAGTGTCTGTGGCAAAGCTGGTGAGGACTAACTGGCTGTGCTGCCAGTTATATAACAGTATAGCACACGTGGCTGTGTGCAGAACTTAGCACTTGGTAATGATAACGAACAACTGTGTTACAGGTCTATGTATTTACTGGACTGTATTTTTATTGTTATCTCTGGATGTATTCCTTCTACTTAGAAGAAAACCCAGTTAACTGTAAAATGATCTCAGGCGGGTCCTTCAGGAGGTATTCTGGGAGAAGGCCTGAGTGTCAGGGGGCTGACAGCTCCATGCACATTGCTGCCTGTAAGGTCCTTCCAGTGGGACGAGATGTGCAGGTGGAAGACAGTGACCTTGATGACCCTGACCCTGTGTGGACTGAGGTGACTGTGTGTGTTTGTGCCTTAACCTAGTTTGCATAGTAACCTCAGAAGAAGAAGGCCCTGGGAAGACAGACACAGGGAGAGAGACAGACACACGACAGTGAAGACAGAGAGCAGCGTTATGCTGATACCGGCATGAAACACTGAATACTGCCCAGCTTATTTTTCAAAAGAAGGTAGGAAAAGGCAAATCCTTATCATCATCATCATCGCCAGCATTCCCCTTCAAGTTTCAATGGGAGTATAGCTATGCTGATACCTTGGTTTTAGCTTTAACTTCTCAAATTACAAGATAGTAAATTTTGTTATTTTAAGCCACACTGCTTATGGTCATTGGTTTCAATGAATTTGGCTACATTATAATGAATTTGTGTACCAGTTATATACATTTTTTTGTGCATTGTTTTAAATTTAGTTCTCAAAGTAATCTTTTTTTACATCTATGTTATTATTTTAAATACTGTGCCATTTTCTAACCTGATATTTATTCTTCAGAAACTTGCTCAGCTCTTTGCTTCACCTTATTATGATCTCAGAATGTCTCCTCCCCCCAAAGGCTTCCTCTAACCGCTTCATTCAAAATAGCACCTCATATTATTTCTTTTTTTTTCTCTCTGCTTAATTTTCATACTATATAAAAATCCCTGCCATTATATTGTATGTATATTTTTCAATGATTTTGTTTTCTGTTTCCCCAGATTTGAGCATACGGTTTCTACAAATAGCAATTTTTTCTTTTGCCCATCTTTGTACAACCTGTACCTATAAAGACTCATATTGTAGAAATAAAAATAGTCTTCAAAGTGGAAGATACCATTTTTCAAATGAGGAACTTGTTCTAGGTATTAATTTAAAATTAGAAAGTACCAATAAATGTATCTAATGATTTAAACTGCATATTTGTAGAAAAATAGTTTTATCTGAAAATCAGATCTGAATGCTTATGAAAAGATATCAGCTACTTAGGGACAATCTCTTTAGAGTGTTTAATTCACACTAGAAGTGTATTTTCTTTTTTCAATTTCTAAAGTTCTCCCTTTTGCAAATTCAAAACAGAAAGACTACTTTATTTTCATGTAGCATATTTTTTCCCTATAGAGGAGTATCAGGAAAAAATTACTAATCGAGCTTTCTTATAATAGGAACTTTTAAGTTACATCTTAAAACTCTGAGAATTTATTGATTTATAGATTCTTTCTCTAGTTAAATATTATGCCCCCGTTATGGGACACACCACAGGTTGGAAGCTATGAGGGATTTAAAGATAAGTAGCGAAGAGTCCCTACCCTACAGTCTTATGGAAGACGTAGAGATACATAAATCAAAATAATTTTAGTTGTAAGATAATAAATCCATAAGATAGGCATCTTCATATATTAGGGAGAAAAAGATCTGAAGCCAGAGTGGTGCGGTTTTAACTCCCGCTGAGGTCTGATACTCTATTTCTTCTCCCTGCCCCTGAGCCTCGGAGCGTGAGGCTTTCCCACCATTCCTACTCTCTGGGTGCCTTACCGTGCTGCTTTGTTCCCTGACTTCTACCAACATTTCTATAAGTCCATTAAAGTCCATTCATTAAAGGTGCTTCATGTGAAACTCTTGAGAATCATATTTTCTGTGATAGAATTGCTGTCCCTAGCATATTCCCCAATACTCGGCAGGGACTCAACACAGCAGCCCCTAAGGTCACAGACGGGACCATTCCTCACCATCAGGCAGCCATGAGTTGCTACCACAGGTATGCGCTCAGTAAGATGAGTCTTGAACCTTGCCTCTTTTTTTTTTTCAATTTTTTTTATTAAATGATAACTATGTACATTAACGCAATTCTGGGGTACAGTGTGGTGTTTTCATATACAATTTGAAATATTTACATCAAACTGGTTAACTAAGCCTTCATGTCATTTTCTTAGTTATTGTGTTAAGACAATCATATTCTACTCTTAGAAAGGTTCACTTGTACCCTTGTAAGATAACCATAGAAGTGATCCCTCCAATCACCCTCCCTTCTCCCTCCCCCTCCTTTCTCCCTCCCCCTCCCCGTATACTTAGGCTGTTATTAGGTTATAGATTTCATATTATGAACCTTGCCTCTTTCACCTTCCTTCTGACCCGCATATGGAAGAGACATTTAGAAGTAAATGTAATGAAAATATCCATTATGAATACATTTGAAAATATCAGTCATTTTTAAGGAAATTATCCTGAGTTGCCCATTTTGATCTTTCCCACAAGTACTATAGCATTTTACTTTTATTATTTGAGATTAATATGGATGCTAACGGTGTATATATATATATATATATATATATTTAACGTGGACTGTCTATTTCTAAAATGCCAAAGCAAACATTTTATCTTTAAATGATACCTTCACTTTGAAAATTAAAATTTGCAGAAGAAATATAAAAGTGAAGACGCCAAATGCTAAACAAGAATCAGAAGGAACGTGTGCCGGTCCGATCCACCCTAACAGGGAGGGTTTGCTGTTGTGCTTTGTTTCCATGTTGTTCAGGTTTTGAAATGAGATAGACACGCTTTGGGCATAATTACTTCCAGATTATGGTAACAATGGGGTAAAAATCTTCACTATTAAATAGGGTAGAATCATTGTTAGGGGTTAAATTCATACATCACTAATATGGGGGGCATAAGTTATTTCCAGTTCTCCAAGGATGACCAAAGAAAATTAAAAAGAAGATAAAAATAAAAGCAGAGCATCCTAAGGAACCAAGTCTTTCCTAGCTTGACCTCCTCACAATTAGAAGTTGTCACTCATAATTAATGACAACTAATGACACAGTGGGGGAAGGGGAGACCAGACAGAGGAGGGAGAGGGTGAGGGAAAGGAACAGAAAAAAAAAAGAAAAGAAAATAGTGACTAATTCTCACATAAATTGGATTTAATTTTGACCAAAGTACATTACTTAAACATGAATTTTTAATTCAACTTGTTAGTATGTTGTTTAGGATATTGCATCCTCATTTATAAGCAAAATATGTTTATAATTTCCCCTTCATAATAATATATTTTCTCCAATTTTAATATCAGGTGTATCCAGATGAAGTAGAATGATTTTGAAGTATTTCTTCTTTTTTATTGTCTGTAAGATTTGGCATGATCTGTTTTTTGATATTATCTTTTACTTTTATTTATAAATTAGTTGTCTATTTTTTGAGACTTTGGGAAAAAGAATAAGAAGTCAACTGATGACTCCATACTGAACCTCAGAGTCAAAGCGTTCTATAATAGACATACTCTTATTTGACAATGTGAATGTTACTTTCTTTGCATCATCATTATTACTATTATTTCTTAATGTTTCAATGCACCAAGCACCTGATTTTTTTTCTGAATGTATTTGTCTTCATTTGTTCTTCACGAGGTTTTTGTTTCTAGTTCTTATCTTAAACATTGTTATTGTTATTAAATTTTAATCCTTTTTAAGTTTGTGAAGGCAAAAAGTGGAAACCTAATAAACACATGTCTATGTAAAAAAAAAAAGAAGAAGTTGTTACTCATTTCTGAGCCCAAGGGCCTGAAAGTTGCTGTGATAAAATATGAGAGAAAGGCTGTAGTTAGTGGGATAAAGGATGGGGTTGGTGATTTAGATTTAAAAGGATCCAGCCACTAGAAAGAAGGGAAAATGGAAGTGTGACAAAAATAGAATGGTTAGTTAGCACTGTCAGATAGGTGAAAAACTAAATGAAAGGACATCTCATTTTGCAGGTCACTGAGGCCTATCTTTGGGCGTAGTGCAGTGGAACTACCGGAGCAGCCAAGGAGGATGGCCAGACTAAGGCCTCCATGTCCAGCATCCCAGGACACTCTAGTTCTCTAATAGCATCGTGAGATACAACATTGAGAACTTGCATTACTTATTAAATCCACCATCGCAAATGTTTCTTATATAGATCACTTGTTAAAGGAAAGGTACTAATCATCCTTCCTCTGTCTATCAGTAAAAACGCCATTGAGATGGGTGGCGCCACGGTGACCAAGGCCACATCTCAGAATGATCAGCAAGGCTGACTTCCCTCAACAGCCGTTTACGTTGCCACAGGAACTACAGACACCACTGCAGGACTGAGGAAACAGATCAAGAAGCCAGTGCCTGTGTTTCATGGATAGGTAAAAATCTGGGCTAACAGATGCTGATAACTTGCTCAGGATCACTCCGTCAGGAATGGTAAAGGCATGATTCTCTCTCAATGCAGCTGGGACTGTTTCCACACTGCCTGCTTCTTCTTTTGAAAATGAGAGCCAGGAAAGATCTTAGCACTATGTTATATTAACATATCACGAAGGTAGTCACTTCATCTTGGGTACTGATACAATTCACAAAAGAGAATGCTTTATAAATTTAGCCTTTGTGACACTTCACTGTCACCTACCTTTGTTGCATTTTAGATTCTCATCAGAAAAATAAAATGATCCTTTTGGCACATAGAGCAAGTTTCCATTATATCATTAGTGGAAATGTATACAAAGTAAACATACATTAAAATGAGAAACACATTTGAAGGAATAAATACACTATAAAATGTTTAGCCTGCAGGATTATTTGGAATGATGGTTCCACTTTATTATAGATAATACAATAATATTTTTAAAGTCATAATAAATGCTAGGGCATTGTATTTTAAAATGCTTGTTGAAAACTAATGATTAGCGTTTGGCATTTTCCACTAAATTTTCTTTGCTATAAAAAAATGAAGAACAATTAGCGTTTTGTTTGAATCAAACATCTCTTGGATAAGCCTACATCCTTAAAAAGTGTACAACAGTTATTAAAATGGATTAATTCTCTCCACTTTTGCTTCTCACATCCTCTTTAAGAATTCCTATGAAAAACAGACAGAAACAGAGGCTTTGGAAGAGTGGCATTATGGGCTGAACCGCGCTCTCTGGAATTCATTTGTAGCGGCATCAACTTCCAATATCTCAAAATGTGGGGACATTAAAAAGGTGACTGAGGTAAAAACAAGGCCATTAGAGTGGGCTTTAATGTAATCTGACTGGTGGCCTTATAAAAAGAGTTAGGACGAACGGAGAGAAGCCAGGGTCACCTACACAGAGATGGACACTATGAAGAGGCAGCAAGAGACAGCCACCTGTAAGCTGAGGAGAAAGGCCTTGGAGAAAACCACCTGCCAGCACCTTGATCTGGGACTCCCATCCCTTAGAACTATGAGAAAATAAACACCTATTTTTTTAAGTCTTCCGGTCCACGCATTTTGTTACAGCAGTCCTGGCAAACTGATTGTATCTATTTAACTACAGACTGGAACAGACTGCCAATTTGCTATCCCAGTTAATTTAGAGAAAAACATATTACCATTCGTAAGAAGATTATTAATTTAACAATTACTTTTAAATTTCATCATGTTTAATTACTTTTCAATTGAACAATTGAATTAAACAGTTAATTATAAATTTAAATGATGTTACCTCTAGGTAACATGACAACAATGCCAAACATATTAAATTGATGTTATAACAGCACTTTACAAGCTTAAAGAGGGTATGTTCTCATGAGGAACAGCAATTTTTACAGAATGTATTTTTTAGGCATACGGTTGCAAATCAGTAAAAAATTATGATTTTTGGTTTCCCTCAGGTCTATGATTAAAACCTCCTAAATATATCTCTAATATCTTTAAGGGTGAATTGAGGAAGAACCATAATTAAGTGGAAACACTGAAGCACAAAACTGATATTATACAGGCCATCCCGAACATCACCAGGAAGGTGGCCACACATAGGAAAACGGGAAGTTGAAGCTAAATATCTTTTTTTTTTTTTTTTTTGCAGTTTTTGGCCAGGGCTGGCATATGGGGCTGGTGCCTTATTCCTTTGAGCCACAGGGGCCACCCTGTAGCTAAATATCTTTACTCACAAAATATTCATTACAAAATTTTATAAGATACTTATAAAATATTCTCAACACATTGGCCACTTCCTTGTAAAATTTTGTAATGAATATTTTGTAAATAAAGGTACATCTGGCTACAATTTCCATATTCCTTATATATAGTGACTTTCAGGGTGGAATACTTTGTAGAATCAAAAATTGTGTATAAATAAAATAAGTAGCTCTCCCTCCCTCCCTTTCTTCTTTTGTTATCCTTTTCCTCCCTCCCTTTTTTCCTAAATTGGGTAATTTATGCTCTTAATGCCTATTGAGAAATGTATAATATAACTGTCAAGGATTATTTGACTTTCTAACCCCAGTGTTTACATTTACAGATAATATGTATTAATGTGTATTAATAACCTTTGCTATTATTAAAGGGTGATAATCTGATGGCTTTGGCAGAAGCAAAAGAGATATTAGAATTGCTCTCAAAGAGATATTAGAATTGAAAGCTGATCCCATAGGTCCAGTCGAAGGAACAGTAATAGTCTTTCACAGACAAAGGAAGATGTCCTGTTACTCCAGTTATAAATCAAAGAAGAACTTTGAGAAAAGTCTCAGTTCGGGTTGCTGGAAAGTGTTGGGCAAAAAGTCCCTTTAATATTTGATGAAAATGGAATAACAAATCAATGAGGCCTCTCCCAGCATGCCAGTGGGAATTATAGGCTGGGGAGACCTTCCTTCTGCAGGAGATGAAATTCTTGAAGTAGAATGTGAGCCCAGGGCACATGAAGTTGTTGACTAGAGGACATATGAACAAGAACAGGAGAAAAATAAAGAGCATCTGAAAATAATAGCCGAAAAGCAACGCACATTGGAAAGCCCGTGAGAAGTGACATTGATGGCTCTGTCTGGCCATTTTGAACATTATGGACACCCATGAGTGTGACATTAGTGAAGATGATGTTGACCTTGCTGAAACATTTGATGTTGTTATATATGGCTTTAATGTGAAAGCAGGCAATGTTATCCAGAGGTCTGCTGCAGAAAAAGGAGTAAAAGTTAAACTTCATAAAGTTATTTACTGTCTTAATGAAGATTCACAGGAACTGAGCTGCAGATTGCCTGTCTGTGGAACAGCACCAAGTGGGTGAGGCTTCTACACCAGCTACTTTCTCTATAACAGAAAGGAAGAAAAAGCTCCTGTGGCTGGCTGCCGAATGCAAAAGGGACAATTAGAAAAACAAATATTAAATTAACCCCTAACGGACATATTACTTGGAAGATGACATATCAGTCATCGAAACTGGAGTGGACAGTGGTGTCAGTTTAGATGAAGAAAAGACAAGATTTAAAGTAGGAGATGAAATTGTTATGAAGAAAAGCAAGTTCTAGCCAAGACTTTTTGGGATCCAGGATTTTTAAGATACATTTAAAATGTAAATAAGATTGTTTTGCTTTATGGAAGGCAGAAGTTTGCCATCCCGGGTCAAAAAGCAGCAAAGCTGTTGTACCAAGTGTTAAAGTGCATTAGGACAAACTGTCAAAAGTGCTCCAGAAACAGGGATCCTTAGTTAAGGATGCCTCCAACTAGGAAGTCTGGAGTAGGAAGATTAACAATGTAGCACGTAAAAGGGAATTCTTAATTTTCTGAATGTGTCACTGAATGTAATAATCAGAGTTTAACAAACTTCTTTCAAGTGTTAAAAAGTAATTAATTAATTAACATAAATAAAATATGCAGTAATCCCCGGAACTACTCATACTTTTTTCGCACACATTTATAGCAATACTGTTAAAAGAAATCATAATACATCGTCCAATATAGTAGTCACCAACTACACATGGCTATTTAAATTTAAATTAACCCAAATAAAATAAAATCTAAAATTTGTTCCCAGTTGTACTACTCACATTTAAAACGACAAAGACCACTCATGGCTAGTGGTGACCTTAGTGGATGGTGAACATTGCACAGATTCAGAACAGTTCTATCCCTGCCAAACACCTGTTAAATAGACAGGAAGCTTAACTATGCCGAAGTCCTGTGTTCATGTCTTCAATTTCCTATTTATTAGTTATTCTATATTTCTGTAAGTGAATTACCTTATTTTCAGAGCAAATATGGATAATGAGCCATCCATATCTCAAAATGCTATTAAGAGGTTTTTAATGAAATAAACCCATGGAGGTCAATTACAAATTGAGAAATGTGGTACATACAATAATCTTGTACTGTGATGAACGAATACAGTGGTAGACCATGTATAGACCCGACTTTAGAGTATAGAGTCCTTAAGAGAGGTGACTTCTGTCCATAGAGGGCATGATAAATGCATAATTCACGGTGAATCACAAATAAGATGTTGAGAGAGCTTCCCCATTATCTGCTTGTGAAGCCTGAACTCCTGAAAAGATTTACCAATCCTTCTTGATTGCTCTTCTGATCTCTTGGTTGGTTTTCTTTATCTATTTATCTCTCGCTACACATCCACTTTCTTTATTCTGCATTCTACTTAGATATAGAGATTATGTTTTTTAATTAAATTCTTCAAGTAGTCCAAAACTTACTCACGAAATGTAGCTCAGAGCCCCGTGTCTCATTCTGACCCTCCCTCCTTCCTTCCCTTTCCCTGGCTGATTCAGCTGCCACCTCTGATCTTAGACCCCATTTATTCTGCAGAAACTATCCTAGTTCTCCATCACCAGGTTTATCATATTTAGTTAAGAGGTATTACAAATGGAAATTACCGATTGCTCTACTCACTGCAAAGTCTGGATCATTAGAAATCATGATTCTTTTAATGACTATTATACGCCCAACACCTAGCACTGTTACTATCCCATTGTAGGGGTCCAATATGTTGACCAAATGAAAGCTAAAGAGGAGAAAATCTGTTTTTAGTTGAGGAGAGTATATATGGGGGTAAATATCAAGGATATAATATTCCAATAGCCTCATTCAAATGTGATTTCCCACCTTTCATATGCAGCAATGTGCGTGCACTGCAAACCTAGTTACTAAGTCTGTCCTTCACGTCTAATATTTACAGAACCCAGCCTACATTTTGGTTCTCATTCTTGAAACCTGGCATTGTTTGCCTGCATTTTTTAAATTTAATTTATTTATTTCATTTATGTCATTTTTATTTCATTTTTTATTTATTCATTGATCCTCAGTATTTCTTAGTTATATATTCTCTGCCTGGGAACATTCCAGACCCATTATGCGAATTATTTTATGTAGTATAACAACCCTGAGGGTTAAGTATTATCTTTATTTGATAAACATAAGCTAAGAGAGGACCAGTAGCTGATTAAATGTCACACACCTAGTGAGCGGTAAAGATGGAGGTTGAACCAGGTCTCCTTCATTTTAGAAGCTATTCTCATCACCCTGGAACATCAGGATGACTAGGCAGTAACTTCACCTCTCTACTGTAAAAGAATATATGTAGGGCAGCGCCTGTGGCTCAAAGGAGTAGGGCTCTGGCCCCATATGCTGGAGATTGAGGGTTCAAACTTAGCCCCTGCCAAAAACTGCAAAAAAAAAAAAAAAAAGAAAGAAAAGAAAATATATTTAAAAGTTAGAAACCAGTTTTCTCATGTGGGCAGGAGAAAGGATTTGTGATTTGTTTAGATAATTATTTCACTGATTTATTATTTCTGTTGTCAAAATCACATGTCTTAAAAAGAAACTTCATTTAACTTTATTTAAAACTCATTCCATTTATGATCTCTGTGTGCATAAATATCTGGTTGACTCACATAATTTAAGTTTCTCATAGTCCTTCTATACCGAAGCCTTTAGTAGAAAATTTACAGTACAGGTAAAAATACTATTTTCTAAATAAAATAAAATAGTCTGTAGCAATGAGTTTTCACTAGTCTCTTTTCATCTAAGTATATGTATATAGAAGTAAGGAAATTCAGATAATTTCATTTGCTAAAAGTGAAGGATAATCTTTTTCTGAAAACTGTACTTTTCAAAAATTTACTGAGATTTGGGCTGATTTATTCAGTTTAAAATAAACTGATACATTATATTAAACGAGCACAAAAATAATGATTTTTATCTATAAAAGGTATTTGCAAGCAAGTAGATTATAATTCATCACTAATGCATTATTAACTCATTAAAATAAGAGGTTTATAAGAATCTTTGTTAAGGTTAAGGGAGATAAGGATGTGACCTTTTGTCACAGGGGAAGGTTAGTGCTAAATATACCACAGACATATCGGACCAGGGACAAATTATCATGTAGTCAATATTTTGCAAGAACAACATTTGAAATCTCTTATGGATGGTTATTCTGCTGCATTTTAACTCTCTGCAATTTTAGCCCTCGAGCATGAGAACACTAACTTTATCTTGTAGAAGATATCTCATCAACTTGATAGCTGGAAAAAGTTGCCGCATTCCTAACATTAGCAGTGCTGTCTGTCCTGTCGAAGCCTTTCACTTTTCTTGTTCTAGGTTCAAAATCCACATATTTTTACACTGTCTTTGAAAAGGTCACAAGTTAGGAGCGTACGTGAGAAGAGTATCTGCAGTCTGCTGTTTGCTGCGTCCTTCAAGATGCAGTGTGTCCAGTCTGACATAGGAAATTAATCATCTCCAAGAGAAAAGAAAGAAGACAGACTGAGAACTGATGGCATCAGACAAATCTGTGCACGTAAAGTTCCAACCAATTATGCATCGACTTTGCAAACATTTATCTAAAACGTAGTCTGTGTTAAGTAATTCTTAACAACTGAAGATACAGAGAGGGTGGGAACTTAGTTCTTATGCTTCTATAAATAATTATAAGTTGCAAAAATGTGAATCCAGCTGCACATTTGAAAGTATTCATAGGTTGATTAGCACAGTGCCTGGCATACGCAATGCCCTCAATAAATATTAGGGTATTTTTATACATACTATTATTCTTATGAGGATATTTATGTTACATAGTAACATTTATTATATCTGCCACATGCCATAATATAGATATTATTTGGTTCATATGTGCCATTACTATTGAAAGCAGATTTTTTTTTAATTCTAAAAAGGAGTAGTGTGTTGTACCTGGAATGAGGAAGGAGACTAACTAAAACTCTCCCCAAATGGTTAGAAAATTAGATGGATCCTAAGGAATGAATAACATCATACTAACAGGAAAATGAGAAGTGGAGTTCTGAAGTAGACCAATGAGTGGTTGTTTGCCAACCCTGCAAAGAGGACTTTGTAGCTTATGTCCTGAATTTTAAAGGATACACCCTCATCTTTCCTCAGGCCACATGACTCCCCACTTACATTCTAGAACATGCTCTGGATAACCCGGACACTTGACTTTCCTCCCAAACAGTCCTTTACCTGCCTCCAGGAACCGCACAGCCCTCACTCTCACCTCTGCTCTCCCACAGCAGACTGCACCACCATGGCCATAACTGTGCCACCAAATAGTAGCCAAGGGGAGGCTGTTGGCAGCGGGTGTGTCTCAACTTCGGGCACGTGGCCTGGCTGGATGTGTGAGCTTCAGAACCTGGACCAGTGGCTAGGGTTTGAGATCATTTACCCTTCTGTTGCCATATACTGCAGTAAACTGAGGGGAAAGAGAATTCTAAATTTGAACTAGGTTTTTAATATGGTGGAGGTATATTTGCCTGGGTAGAAAGATGGAATCTATTTAACAGTTTGATAGTTGATTTATAGTTTTTAAATATTTGCTAACTATATGCTAAATGGGCTTCCATTTGGTTGCTTTCCTTAAGCCTTAAAAATAAAGGGGTGGACTTGTGGCCTACCCAAAATGTGAAGTTGGCTGGGGCATAGCCTGTGGATCTATGTGACAGGAAAAGATGGGACAGAAAAGCATAGTGGAGAGGGAAGCACGACTGGAAACGTGCCAATCTGGTCAGACCCCGATCTGCTGGGTCCACGGACTAGAGCTGGGTCCACGGACTAGAGCTGGGTCCACGGACAAGAGCGTTTATACTATAGGGTGGTGAGACAGTCAAAATAATGGCCCTCAAGGATGTCCATATCCAAATCTTTGGAACCTGAGTCTGTTATCTTACATGTAATTATATTTATAGGCCTTGAGATGGGGAGATTATCTTGGATTTGGAGGGGTCTAATTTAATTACATGAAGCCTCAGGCAATGGAAATTTTTCCCCGCTGTGTTCAAGGGGAAAGATGGAGGCATAAGGAGGAACGAAGACTAAAGGGGAAGCACTTCCACCACTGGTGGCTTTGAAGAGGGTGGACGGGGCCATGGATTAAGGGATGCAAGTGGCCTTAGGCGCTAGAATGAACAAGAAAACAAAACTCTTCCCTAGAACCTCAAGGAAGGAACACAGTCCTGTGGATGCCTCAGTTTTATGCCCATGAGACCCATCCCAGGCATCTCACCTCCGGAGCTATAAGATAACACAGCTGCGTTATTTTAGGCCTTGTGATTTGGTGAAGCGCCATAGCAGCAATAGAAAATGAATACAGACAGCACTACTGAAAGGGCCGGCCTCCAGGAAATCTAACTAGAGGGTTCAGGGTAATACATTCCTATAGTGACGTTTAGGAAGGATTTTGTCACTAATAATAGAAAATCTGACAAGTTAGTGTCTTTGAGAAGCAGCGAATTTTTTTCTGGCCAGTGGTAGGAACTCTGCACACGAACCTGAGATGCTTCTCTGCTCTACCTTCACCCCTCGTTTGCCTTGTCGGGGTCACGAATGGCTGCTGGAGGTGTCAAGTCCGTGTCCCACGTAAGAAGAAAACAGGACGAACATGCGCAGTGTGAGGAAGCGCGCTGGGACGAGAATACAGGGAGGTCCTCCTTTGAAAAGCGTTTCTTTCCAGGAGCGCTACCAATCGACTGTGCTGAAATATTCTTGGAAGAAGAATATAAAAAGAAGTCTCAAAAGCATAACGTCGTCAGAGTTCTTATGAGAAGGAAGAAAACCAAAGGCACGAGGCGACCGCACAGTGTCAGAAGGGCAGGCGTAGTTGGAGAAGTCTCGGCGTAGTTACATTCTGACTATCCCACGGGAGCCAGTGAGTAGAGTGTTTCCCAGACTCCTCTGAATATGGACAAATAAGTTTGTTTTCAGGATGAGAAAAACCTCACCAGGGCACAGTGCTAGGGCAGAACACAGTTTGTAAAACACTGTTATAGAGAAGGGGGCTGTCAGGAGCCTCTGTACAGGGCGTAGCCTGATCCTGTCTCGGTCTGACCCCAGACCCGGCAGTAGAACCTGCCTTTGCACAGTCTGTGCTTACGCTGCATTCCAGCCAAGGGTCAGGTCCTGGCGTGGGAGGGGTATGAAGTCTTCCCTAGCATGAGGCTGGAACAACTAAATATTTCTAAATTCTCAGAAATTCCTCTTTTAAGCCATGTAAAATTTTTCAGCAATACAACTTATTTATCAAATAATTAATTCGCAAGAATCTAGACAGTCATTTACCTTTTTCTTAGTTATTTAGATACATTCAAAGCCTTTAGGAAAATGGTATTCTAATCATGGTTTTTCTTGTAAAGTGGGAGATACTGTAGAGACCACCAAATCCTTAGAAGTGGTGGGGGAAGAACTCCCATCCAGAGGTTAGAACACCTGTCTATGATCCAGTGACAATATTAAGATTAGAACCCAGCTCTCTCAATAGCCGGGTTGGTGGTTTTCTCATTATTGTATGGGTGCCCTGGACAGTAAGCGTTTACCTGCTGTGGGACTTATATTTCAAGGGTAGTATTAGAACACAGAGTATGAATATGCATAGGCTTTTATCTTTCCGTAAAGTAAAACTGCCATCTCCCACCTGTCACTTCCTCTCAGGCACTTAAATGGACAAGCTTTCCAAATAGCTTTATGGAGATAATAGTGTGCTATCTTATTCGAACAATTTTCTGGTTGGAATCAAACAGAATATTAACTCTCTGCTGCAGTTCACTTAACACGTGAACTCAGTTTGGATACAGTGATTCATCTTACTATAACACGTTACGTTTATCCCCTGTTTGTTTACTAAGCCCTTGTTAAGGGCAGAGCTGAGTTCTGGCCATTGAAGATACAGTGCATGTGAAACATGGTTCCCGTCCTCAGAGAGATTTTACTTTGAATAGAGACAAAATCAATTTGGGAACCATCCAGTAAACCTGCAGGCAATGCAAGTTTAGGGAAAGAAATGAGATTTAGGTAGGAGGAAAATCATAAGAAAAGATCTGTTTACTCTGGGCTCCGGAAGCATCAAAGGCTCTCCAAGTCTCAGAACTGTATCCCCAGAAGATCCACAGAGTATGGGTTTTGCTTCTTTAAAAGAAGAGAACTAGGCCTCCCTCCTCCAGTGGAACTTAGCTGTCTCTCTGTGTGTTCTCGTAACACCCTGGGCCTGCCTCCAGCTTTGCTATGGTTTCAATATCTTATGATAACTCTTGTTTTAGCTGTGCGTACATCCCCCTAATTTTTTAGCCTTTCAAATCTTGTCTTCTCAGTGCAAAGCAGAGCATCAGGCATGTGATAAATACTAGATTCATGTTTATTCGGTGAGTGATTAAGAAAAGAATATTTCATGGAAAGGAATTATTTCTCTCCACTCTCATTATTCCTATGCATACAATACCTATGAGTATTCAAACCTTCATTAGCTGAGAAACATACTAACGTATAGTCAGTGCATATTAGTTCAAATTCCATTTTGCCACCTGCTATTCTTGGACTTCAAGACAAGTTAACATTTCTAAAGCCCAGTTTCTATGGAAAGAAAAAGGGTGTGACCCACTGTCTATATGCTCCTTGAATTCCATTTGAATTCATATCAGGTGGCACAGTCAGTTCCAGGAAAACTAAGGCTTACCTTCATTGTGACCCAACCCAGGAAAGTAGTCTGCCTTTCTGCATGTGCCCCATGAACTTCTCTGAACCTTCAGAAGCCACTATAGAAGCACAGCTGGAATTATCAAGTCCAAACCCATCAGAAGCCACCCTCAGCCACCATAGGTATCAGTCTGGTGGGTAAAAGCTTCATGCTCTCATCAACCGTGTGGACAATTCTAGAGAGCATTCTGTGGGCTTCTCAGGGACCTGATGAAACTGCCCTCTGCTGCTTATGGAATTGCCATCCATAACGTAATTTTATACTGACTCTCTCTGCTTCACCCTTCCTGCTTCTTCACTCATGATCCCTGAGATACCCTCCCACATCGACCACTTGCACACAGAGCCCTGCATCATGTTGTTTTGGAGAAGTCCATACTCAGAAGCTCAAAGTTATTGTAAAACATATTGCCTTTCAGAAATCAAAGGAATTAGTATAATTCAGAATGTTCCAGCCTGTACTTGACCTGACATACAGTCCACAGATATAGGCTTCTATGTATTTTAAATCCAAGCATAAAAGAAATAAATGACAGAATCTTCCAGCATTGCTCATAATATATTTCTCAATGACTTTTCTATTTTGGTGTTAAATGATTCAAGAAATAAGAACTTTTCCCTTGACCCTTAAGAGAACATGCCAGTTGAGTCCAACTATGATATATGATACAATCTGTCAAAATTTAGAGGGAATTTGAGACAATATTGTATTTAAGAAGGCACTCTTCTTTCAATAGCTATAAAAGCTTATTGCTTAGAACTGGCCATTTCACATTTATCTGCCATGGTTAGACCATTTCCATAATAGAGAATATACTTTGACTCAGAAATTTACTTAATTTTAAGCAAACTGAAAGGTAGAGAAATATAGAACCACCAGATTGAAAATCATTCTCTAAAACTCAAAATTATTATACTTTGGCAGCACATTCTTTAACGTGGTTCAGAATGAGTTAAGTTCAGCGCAATGAATCAGAGAGGAGTTCTACTCGACACAGAACATTGCACTAGGCACTGCAGAGTTGGGAATGAGGAAGGAGCCCTCCCTGCTACAGATTACTCTCCTTCAGTGGGCGAACTTTCAAGTGGTCCATTTAAGAAACACATTCCAGGGGCAGGACCTGTGGCTCACTGAGTAGGACACCAGCCCCATATACCAAGAGTGGTGGGTTCAAACCTGGCCCAGCCAAACTGCAACAACAACAACAAAAATAGCTGAGCGTTGTGGTGGGAGCCTGTAGTCCCAGCTACTCAGGAGGCTGAGGCAAGAGAATCACCTAAGCCCAGGAGTTAAAGGTTACTGTGAGCTGTGATACCATAGCACTCTACCAAGGGCAATAAAATGAGACTCTGTCTCTAAAAAAAAAAAAAAAAAAAGAAAGAAAAAGAAAAACATTCCAGGTCTAGATTTTAGGCTTTGTTTAGGTTTGAGGTTCCCAATAGAAAGGCCACTAGCATAACTAGAAAGTTTTGTGAAGACCTTCAGGCTAAACCATGATCTCAGTATTGAGAAGAAGTAATCCAGGTTAATAAAGGTGGAGAGAATGTTCCAGGGGAGTGAATCACATAAGTAGAGGCTGAAGTGGGATGATGTTGGGTCTTTCAGAATCTATGTGAAATTAAAGATTATTTAAATTTAATATAAAAGAAAATCTAACTCAATTAAATAGTGAGCAAAATATCTGAGACAGAGCACTTCACCAAAGAAGGCTGACAAATGGCAAATAAGCATATGAAAAGTAGGAGAATTACATGTCATTTTTAACATGTAATTGACAATTACATGTCAGTTTTGATTCATAATTCAGAACAATAAGATATCATTATACTACGTATGTTTGTTAGAATGCTAAAATCCAAACGCTGATTACAGCAAATACTGACAAAGTGGAGAACAGGAACTCTCGTTACTTGCCAGTGTGAACATGATGTGATACAACTACTTTGGGAGCTAACTGGGCAGTTTCTCACGGAGCTAAATAAGGTCTTATCTCAATATCTGGAAGTCATACTGAACATGGTGAGAGCCCTTTTCTGTGTTGCCACTTACTGAATTCTTGCTGTATCTTAGCATAGGAATAAGAGAGCCAGAGGGCTTCTGAGGGATTTTTATAAGGACACTAATCCTATTCATGAGGGCACCACCCTTATGACCTCCACGTATCCCCCAAAGTCAGCCTCCTAACCATTACATTGAGGGTTGGGATTTCAGCATACAAAATGAGGAGTTGGAGGATAAATGCTCAATCTGTTGCAAAAACTTACGTACACACAAAACATATTACAATCAAATGTTTGTAGAAGCTTTGTTTGGAATTGCCGATAATTTAAATAACCAAGATGGCCTTCCATAATGAATGAATAGAATTGTGTATGTCCATACGCTGGAATATTATTCAACAATAAAAAGAAATGAGCTACCACGTGACAAACATACACAGAAGAAACTTAAATGCATATTGACGAATAAAAGAAGCCAATTCTAAAAAAGGCTGCATGCTGTTTGATTTCAATTATATGACATTCTAGAAAAGGCAAAACTCTGGGAAAAATAAAAAAAAAAAATCAGTGATTGCCAGGGGCAGCATGAGGTTGAAGATGGGAGGGGGAAATGAGATTTTTAGGGCAGTAAAACCACTGTGTGTGAGTAATGAGGAATGTACAGCATTATGAATTTCACAAGACCCAGAGAAATTGGACAACACACACATGGACCTTAACATGCACTGCAGACTTTGGTTACTAACTTTATCAATGGTGGGCCCCCCATTGTAACAAATGAGCTGTGTTAGATGTTAATGATAGAGGAGTCAGGAGGAAAGGCGTGAAAGAGCGAGGGAGAGAGGATGGGAACTTTGTACTTTCTGCCTCATTTTCCATATACCTACAAGTGCTCTAAAAGTAATTTTCAGTAAAGAAAGCTAAATAAAAACCTGGTGCACAAATGCTTATTTCTGATCTAAACCTTAGCATGATGAACTCTGTGCGTGTGATGTAGTTCAAGTGCGTGGTTCTAAATTCAGGATTTGATATTGTAAAGTTGACTTTATAAACTGCTGTAGCAGCTCGGTGCCTGTGGCTCAAGTGACTAAGGCGCCAGCCACATATACCCAAGGTGGCGGGTTCGAATCCGGCCCAGGCCCACCAAACAACAATGACAGCTGTAACCAAAAAATAGCCGGGCATTGTGGCGGGCGCCTGTGGTCCCAGCTACTTGGGAGGGTGAGGCAGGAGACTCACTTGAGCCCAGGAGTGGGAGGTTGCTGTGAGCTGAGATGCCATGGCACTCTACCCAGGCAGACAGCTTGAGGCTCCTGTCTCAAAAAAAATAAAAATAAAAATAAAATAAACTGCTGTAGCTTGGGACAATGGCCCATTTTCATGGTGACAAGGATGGTTAAAAAACAAGTATCACTAAATGCCAGTTCAATATCATATATATTCTGACATTATCTTTACAGCTAAAGTAGGAACAACTGTCTCTCTTTCATAAGTGATGCTACAAGCTTGGAGGTCTGAGGTCAAATGTCACAAACCCAATCAGAAGCAAGTCAAGATTAAAACCTCGTTATTTTTCTTATCTCCCATGCTGCTTTTAACAATATAAGGACAACCTCTACAGGTATTAGGTAAGAAAAAAATGTATCCTGACCCTTTATAAGGAAACTCAAACCAAGTCTCCTATTCACTCACAGATAGCATTGCTTGCACCCACTATGTGCCGATGAATCATGTATGTCCTGAATTTTTGACTTATTAGGCAATATTCTGCCAAAAGTTTATCATTTAAATAATGGAAATGATAATACAATGGTTAAACTGCTGAGTCAAACACAAGTTGTTAATTGATGTATTCCCGGGCATTTCTAATATTTGTAACAGAGAATTCCCTTCCCAAGGAAGCAGCTGTGATTTCAGGAGTCATTAGCCATTTCAGCACAGCACAGAGCTCTAAATGTGATGTATAGACAGATGATCCCAGGGAGACTGTGATTCTTCCACAGAATACAGGTCATTCTTTCTCCTAACTTTGGGTAGAAACAACATTTTTTAGTGGACTGAGGTTTTCTCTGTGTGAAAGGCTCCCCTGTCCTCAGTCTTCATGGGTGTTTGCTTCTGTGTATGTGGATCCTTTAAGGCCTAAAAGTGGCTTCCCTGGTATACCAGCAGTAGTGTCTCTTAAGTATAGTGAAGAGAATTCTACCATTGCATCAGGAAATAGAAACATGGTTAAAAGCAAAATAAGGTAACACCACGAAATTGAAAATGCAGAGATAGTCCCAAGACCATCGCCATTACATTGTCAGGGGAAAATATCACTATCCAACTTACAAACATTTATTTTTTTGGTCTTTATTGTGTGTGTGTGTGTATATATATGTGTATAAAAAACAGGGTGGATTTAAACTTCATATGCAATTCACCATGTTAAACTATTTTAACATAGTTAAAACTGTTTGCTAGACCTATAGATGTAATTTCCAGGCACTGGACACTAACAGATACTATATGTTTATGATTATAAATTGAGATAGTATATAAGTCCTTTTTCCTTTATCAAAGGCAGCCCAAAGATCTATTTTCATTATTACTATACTAACTGAATCTACCTGTGTGAAACCAGGTATCTATAGTCAGATTTCTGGGACCTACACGGCAGCTCCTTCTCTATTTCCTAGTAACACCTCCTCAGATCAATCATTTAAACTCTTAGACAAGCTGAACAAATTCAGTTTTGATTCATTCTTGGGTCATGGAACTGTGCAGAGCCATGTCCTGGTTTTACTGCTCTATCCCAACTGGATAAGCCCTCCTTAGTCCTAACAATGATGGACAAAGAACTTAATGGGCCTGGAAGGTGAGCTGAGCCCCAGATGCCGAGGGGTGGAATGGTTAGCGGGCCTCCAGGAGGCTGGTCTTCCTTCCACAAGACCATGACATCAGAAGAAACAGCACTGGGCATTTGGAAATGCCCACCACCCTCTGGGGAGATTTACTGTCCAGGTACTAAAGGCCTGTGCATGTAACATGAGAAAGCTCCTCTCAACATTTATTAAAAAAAAAAAAAGTTTACTACGTCAAGCTCTTCCTGATGTAAAGAGGTTGCTGATGTATGATAGTTAGAAAATAACATATCTTGTAAATACCCATTTGTTTAAAAAATCATAGAAAAAAGTGTCTTTTGCAAATGACTTTGAAATGAATTTTCAGACGACCTGTGACACCCACTCACATTTGTTCAGTGGGTCAGAGGACATGAGGTCAAAGCCCTTGAGAAGGAAGAGACGATTCTATGGCAGACTGGTCATGGTCAGAAGATACTTCACACCCCAAGCATTGTTCAGTGCACACTTGATTCCTCACTACTGTACCTTGAAAACACTGAGAACTTTTTGAAATAGGTAGTCTCTCTAGATATTCTAAAGTGCCCGATACATGTTAAAAGTAGAAGCAGTAATACCTCCTGTAAATACCTTTTTGTTAACATTCATATGAAATTTTTGGGAGGAATGACCAAACCTCCTCTTGACTTTGACACTTGAGTTTGTGCACAGGTTCAGGGGAAGACGGAAGAGGAGAGCTTCATGGCAGAGAGCTTGTGGCACGGCGAGCTTAACCATCGTTCCTGTGTCAGGGTGTTCTGTCTTAATATCTTGTGTATATAGTGCACATAAGCGACAATCAAGTCCAACTTACATCTAGTCTGTCTAGATGTTAAAGAGGTTACCAGGGGAAAACTGATATATTTTGTACTTTTTTGCTATAAAATTCTTAAGACTGTCTTCTGAAAATTTGAGCATCATAGCCCGCTGGGTTGGTGGAAATGGGAAGGGTTCCAGGTTCCTATTTCAAAGACACTTTCAGATCCTACTGACTGTTACATGTGTGCAGTTTATTTAACACTGCTGTGTATATAGCAGAGAAATCAAATCCTTACCTAAAACGTGTAGTCTGCCTATATGTTTAGAAATGCCTGGCCTATGTTTAATGTAGAGGTGGTAAAATATCACTTTGTAAGTATCTTTTTCCTAAAATTCACAGGAAATAACTTTTTGGAAATAGAATTATTAACCCAGCTCTGCGAGCAGTATAGTCCCAGCTATACTTGTTCAGTGGTTTGGTGAGAGGGATAGAATTGCACAGGGTAATATGCTAGTGTGTGCATGCTGCGACATTTTCGGTTACCATTTTGTGCACTTTGTTTTGCTGTGTATATATATATAATGGACAAGTGACTCCTAATTTTGCAATATCTCGTCTCCAAATGTTAAAGAGTTTGCTAGCGTTTGACAAAGTACTTAGTACAATTAGCACATATAGCATACTTTATTTTGAAATTCGTAGGAAAGCTTGTCCTCTGTAAAAGACTATTGGATATCAGTTTGTTCAACTATTTCTATGTCTGTGCTTGTCTACTGGATTGAAGGAAGAGATGGCCATATACCTCAGATGACAGCCACTGCTGGCTATAATTTTCCTTAACAGTGCTGTGGACATAGTGGACAAGTTCTTATATGAAATATCTAGTCTCTCAACATAATTAGAAGTGCTTGGATGTATTTAAAAGTAGTAGTAGAATAACACTTTGTAAATAGCTTTTAAAATCTGATGGGAAATATTGTGTTTGGAAATGGAATTGTTAAACCACCTCTGTGAACAGTATGCTCTCTAAACTTGCTCATTGCATTGAAAGAGGTGGGAGGGAGGAAATTGGTATTTTTCTATTTATTATATACTAGAAAATTTCAGCTTAGCCATTGTCCTGTTATTTGCATCTCATTTAACCTTGCTGTGTTGTATACACTGTATACATATTGGACAAATGTGCCCCAATTTTATAATATCTAGTTGCTAGATATTAACATGGTTACCAACATATAAGAAAAGTAGGGTTAGTAAGCCAACATTTTCTACACTTTGTATCGGACATTTGAAAGTGAAATGATTACATCTCAGTGACACATGTGCTTACATCCACGAGGTTGGTGGTGGACAGGAGTTGGAAGAAATGAAGGAATCTGGACCAGGATGTTCCTCTCTAGAAGGTGCTTCAGACATGAGCATTGTTATATGTGTGTAGTTTATTCAATACCACTGTGTATATAGTGGACAAACTTAAATCCCTACTTGAAACATCTAGTCTTTCTAGAAGTATAGAAGTGCACACAGTGTGAAGTAGTGGGAGGAAGTAACACATTTCATAAATATCCTTTTGTTAAAATTCATATGAAATACTGTCTAGAAAACCGAATGATCAAGCCACTTGTCTGAGCAGTGCACATTATTTCTGCTGATTCAGGGTGCAAGGAGAAGAAAGTGCCGTGGGCTTCATACCACTGTGGCTGTGGTTGGGGCAAGACTGGCTGGTATTCCTTATGTCTGTGCATTTTATTTTACTTTACTGAAAATTTATAAATAAGTTAAATAAATACATAATTTTACTGTACTGTTTTATTTAGTGCTAAATAATTTTACTTTGCTATATTATTAACTTACGTATAAATAAGTTAAATAAATACATAATTTTACTTTACTGTAAAATTATAAATAAGTTAAATAAATTTCACTTATGGAAGGGAAATTACTAAAATCACATTACAGGTCTACAGGGTTGGTACAGGTTGGAAGGGGAGGTGTTCTAGACCAGAATGTTCTTATCTAGAGAATACTTTGGAATCATATTTTTTATTTTATAAGTATGCAGTGTTTAGCCAATGTTACTGTGTATAGTAGAAAAAAAGTCCTGTTTGAAACCTCCCGTTTTTCTAGATGTTAACAGTGCACATTATATGTGTACAATTTTACTTAATAGTGTTGTGTACGTAGAGGGCTAGAGTAACACCCCTCCAGCGTTCTTTGTTATTTCAGTGGATGGTTGCATTGGGGGAATGGAATTGTTAAACTTGAGGACTTGGAGCCTATGTTGACCATCACTGGGTAGTGGGGGAGAGGGGAGGGGAAGGATGCAGAGAAGGGCTCTGCACCAGTGAGTTAGACTAGTTGAGATTGCTTAGCCATCGTTCCTTATGTGCATTTTAGTTGATATTACTGTGTATTAAAGTATAAGCAAATGTTACTGCTCAAAGCGTATTAAATAGAGGGAGTAAAACAATCCCTTTATATATGTCCTTTTGTTAGTGTTCAGGAGGGACTGTCTTCTGGGAGTGACCTCTATTAATCTTGGAGCGAGACAGAGTCCTGTATGGAGTCACTGGAGCGGGAGAAATGGAGAAGCTCCCAGGTGTAGTGAAGCGCCCTTTGCTAGTACCTCCCCCTAGAAGATGGTTTTAGATGGTATGTGTAATCTAATAGGTCTATCTATGCATGTTTAACAAAATATCTGTGTGTAATGTGGACAAAGTTCATTATTATACAACATCGAAACTTTGGAGCTGTCCTGAGTAGACCATGTATGATAAAAAGTAGAACTTGTTAATTAGCCATTTTGTGAGTACCTTTTTGTTATAATTGAAAGAAAAGACACACCTTGACATGGACTTGTTCAAGCCCCTGTGCGGCAGGGCATCTCAGGACTTGCTCACCAGGCAGCAGAGCGGCAGAAGGAAGCTTAGATGTGTCATAGCTACATTCTGGCTGTAGCCACTGACGTCCCTGCATCCCCTCTGGCTATCCTACAAGAATATTTATTAAGTCACTCCGTGGAAACGTGCCTTCTTGCTGGTATTTTAATGCTATAGGTCTGATAGTTACCTTAGAGACATGATAACCAGGGCACTCTGTAGCTTTTTGTTTCATTGTAAATTGAGCATTAATAAAAGACCGTGCGGAATTTTCATCAGAACTCTGCCCGTCCTTTTTTGTAGAGGCTGTTGCCATTTTGTCCGGTATGAAACTTTCACCCCAAGGAATTCCTGACTACTCTTCTTCCTGACAGACTGGGCTGGGGCCGTGTGTTCTTGGTTATCAAGATACTCACAGTTTGGGACGGGTGCATATTCCTGCCCCGTGAGGAAGCACGAAACGTACTGTCCAACCTCAGTCACCTAAACTTGGATGTTGTGTGCGCATCCCCAGGATCTAAAGCATGTGTCAAACCATGAACGGTGGTTGTGGATGACTTTATTCTTTGCTCCTTGTTTTTTTTCTTTTTTTATATTGCCTATGTTAGCTTTTTTAAAAAGGTTATAAAAACGTGGAAAATTTTAAATAATAATGTGACTTATTTTCTAAAAAAAAAAATGAAACTTAGAATCATACCATTCTAAACCCATTGCTACTGATCTCCCTCCTCTATCCCAAACACGTTTCTGTAGGAATCACCGTGCTCCCCACTAGGCTGGTTGTACCATGCCCACCCACACTCCTTGCCCTGTGGTTCAGCTCCCAAGAGCCCCTGCTCCCTTACCCAGTGATGTGAGCTGCCACCCATCATCACTCACATAATCATCCCAAATCTTCCAACACGCCTCTCAGCAGCACCTCTCTGTTACCCCTTTCCAGTGGGAGCTTTGCCCCCTTGGTAGACGCCCCTGAGCCCCTTCCCAGCATCCCTTCTCTGCCTTTCCCTTCCTAACACATTAATTTTGTCCTCTTCAAATTCTGGTTTCTTAGATCGCTATTCCCTGTTGTTTCAGGTTGAGGAAGCTCGAGGCAGAGGCAGAAGGAAATGGCCTAGAGCAAGGCCGTGGCATCCTGTGCCACCTGCGCTCTGTGTGGGATGTCACCAGGCGTGCTTTGTCTAGACAGTGGCATCAGGGGACCTGGGTTTCGGTCTCAATTCTACTTTTACCAACTATATAATCTTCAACAAATTTACTCTTCTGAGTTCCACTTTACTGTTGTTACAATGAAAATCTTAATGCTAATTTATAAGATTATAGTGCAGCTTAACTGCTACTTAAGGCCTAGAACAGCCAGTAACATACTAGATACTCAAAAGGAGAGGAATCCGATACTTGGAGGTATCGCTAATTGTTATTCTGTTCAGAAGATTAGAGGCATGTCCATGAAACCCCAGAGTTCTTTAGCTGTACTTACCTTAATCACACCAAATATATATTTTATATACACATAATGATATGCTCTCTATATATCTGTCCATCCAAATATCTCTCCATCTCTCTAACTCTGTATCTCCTTATCTCTCACCAGAGGATGCAGATGGGAGGAGGCAGTGCAATGTAGTATCCATTTCAGGGGTTGGATGGATGGGGTCTGAATTACAAGCATCTATGGCACCTGTTAATAGGCAACCTAAAGAAGTTGCTTTAAACTTCTAAATCTCGTTTTCTTTTCTGTGAAATAAAAAAATGGCACCTCCTAGATTGAGTTGTTCTTTTTTTTTTTTTTTCAGATTTAAGAGTATATTACTCACACACACAGATAGATAGATATTAATAGCTAACCCTCTCCCAGTTAATTCTTTATTTACTAATTCAGTATCTGTGTGACCCCATGGAACATAAAAACACAGTAGTGAGAATCGACTCTGTGCATTTCATACACATGCGCCTGCACATGAAGTTAATCTCTTTGAGTGTGTTACCTACCTCTGCATAGAAGGCACCACTGTATTTTCCCAATGCCTATTGTATGCCAGGGTAGAGAAACAGAGGAACGGAGAGGAGAAAGGGGGAGCAGGCACTAAAGGAAGGCTGGTGGCACGCAAGATGACTTTGAAACTCATCCCCAAATGGGGGTGATATGGTTACAGCTACTGCCTCTTTTCCCCCGGGCATTTCACTGCCAGGTTTTCACAGATTTGCCACCATAATGCCTTTCCTGCTGGGCATCCTGGCCCAGCGTCACTTCTCCCAAACGCCAAATATACCTCCATGTGCTTTTCATTTCCCTTCTGAAAAGATTTGCCATCATTTATAGCACCACCTTCTTTATCTGGGTCATCTGTTTTCCCGGTTATGACAGGCGCTGGCTAAATCTGTAACTGAGC
The DNA here is from genome assembly GCF_000181295.1 of Otolemur garnettii. Lineage (NCBI taxonomy): Eukaryota > Metazoa > Chordata > Mammalia > Primates > Galagidae > Otolemur > Otolemur garnettii. Next base: position 20,994,677 of record NW_003852396.1, on the reverse strand, counting down.
TCGGAGGATGGCTCCTGTAGCAGGACGCTTCATCTTTCTTTCTGGGCCCTGCACCTCCTGCTGGCACTGCTCGGGCCCTGTCTACATGCCATTTTTCTTTTCAACCAAGGTGAGCAAGAAACTGAAAGAGCAATTTAACAAGAAGAAGTAAAGTCATTTTTGATCTATTGGAAACCTCTGACTAAAACCGACTGTAATAATACTTCCCTGAATAAAGTTCCAGCTTATGCCAGGCACCACATTGGATCCTATATGTACACTGATAGGCTAAATATGCCCCGCTTCATGTATCTGTTAAAGCCCTAACCTCCAGAACTTCAGAATATGACTATATTTGGAGACGGAATCGTTAAACAGGTAATTAAAGTTTTAAATGAGCTCATGTAGGTAGGCTCTAATCCAAGGACTCTCATCCTTATGCGAGGAGATTAGATCACAGAGAATGGCAGCAGAAAGACAACTGGTGAATAGGAGGCCATCGAAAAGCCAAGGAAAGGGACCTTCGAGGGGGAAAGGCTTGCTGACAAATTGATCATAAATATCTAGCATCTAGAATTACAAGGAAATAAATTTCTGTTGTTTTTCACCTGTCTGTGGTGCTATGTTCTGTCAGTCTGAGAAAACAAAGACATATATTTCACTCCATTGGTTTTCTATGTACACTATACATAAAAAGCAAGCATCACTGTCCTCTTTTATGGAAGGTGACAGTAATGGCTCAGATATAAAGTTTGATAGGAAGCCATTTGATATAGAAAAATCAACCTCCTGGTCAATGCAATTCCACAGAACCTAGAGGCAGAAATAGTCTGAGGTAAATGAGTTTGTAGACGGCCCCTCACATGTTAAGTATGTTGTCTCACTCCCTACAGTATTCATTCAACTGCTCTCTACTCTCCATTTGTGCCAGGAATTGTGAACTATGCCAGGATACAGAGAAAAGTAAAACATGGTTCCTGCCAACAATAATTTGGACATCTGTCCCCCAACCTCATGTTCAAATTTGATCTCAGCATTGGAGTTGGGATCTAATGGGAAGTGTTTGGTCCACGGGGGAAGATACCTCATGAATAGATTAATGCCCCCCTTGAGGGTGAGTTCTCACTCTGTCAGAGCTGGTTGTTAAGAAGAGCCAGCCGCACCTCGCTCCTTGCTACCCCTCTGGCCATGTGATCTCTGCAACATGTCGATTCCTTCCTTCTCCCCCTGGGTCCCTCACTGGAGGAAGATGCTCAAGGTTAAACTTTTCCAGGCATCACAATAGTAAGTGGAGTAAACCGAATAAACCTTATTTTAAATAAATTACCCAGCCTCTGATAACCTTTTATAGCAACCCAAAGTGGATTGAGATCCTGCCCCATCAAAGCTCGAGGCTTTTTAGAGAAGATGCACCCAAAATATATCCATTCCATAAGCTGTACTGGATATACTGTGTATTAATCACATATCTCTTCACCTGTCTAACTGTCTCTATGCTTGACATAGACCTGGTCAATTTGTTAGGGATCAAGACAGAATTTACAGAAACAACAATGACTTGACTTTTAGTCTTGAACCATGAAGACAGAGTGGGCAAACAGAAACGACCAAAGGCATCTCAAGTGGATAGAATGACATGTGCTACAATCACCCTAGTCACAAGCTGGGTAAATAAGCCGATCACCAGAGTCACGTGAACTGAGGTTTCCCTGTGCTACGTCAGGTTTCAATCACCAAAGGCAATGCTGCTTCTGTTTCAGTACAGCTACCTGCAAATCCTAGAGGTCCTGTCAACCCTGATGACAGACTGACTGAGCAAGTCGCCCATTTATTTTTAATCTGGGCTGATAATACCACCATGATCTTCCCTTGGGAACGTATATGAAGATAAATGAGGTAATTTATGCCGTAAGGTTCTGAGCTCCTCAGAAGAAAAATGCTAAAATAAATTCACAGTCATATTATATTCGTTAATAAATATTTGAATGGATGTGCATAGAATATCCATGACTCTTTAAAGATTTAGAGGAAGATCGCCAAGAAAAGACCTATAAGCCTTAAATTGCCAAAATCCCAGAAGATGATTTAACCAATGTAATAAGTAAGTAGGATGACCTATTTCCCATTTAAAGGGCAGAAAGGAAATTACCATTCCTGTGTAAGAAAAGGCTTCCTTCCATGGTAAAGATGAATAATATTTCTGTTTCCTTAGAAACACCTGCAAGTTGAGCTAAGTAAGAAATAAGCTCAGGCAAATAGAAAAATGCACCCATGAAAAAGAATATTATCCTGTCCCTGGTTAACAAAACCACATCCTCTTATGATGCCCCTGACAGGCTGGAGGACATTGTGAACTAAACAAGGGCTTTGAAATCAGAAAAAGCTGCACTCAATTCCTTTCTCTTCTATTAGAAGACTTGCTAACTTGGACACGTTACTTAATTTGTCTATACTTTGGTCTGCCCGTCTATAAGTTGAGATGCTCGTGCACCATCATTGTGCTTATTTGTTCTGAATACTCAGTAAGATAATTTTTAAAAAAATGTTTAGTGTCCCACGCAAGGTACGGCAGGTGGTCAACAAGTAGATTATTCTTGCTACAAAATACGTGGGTTCTAGAGGGCGTGGCAACAGGTTGAACTGTAGGATGTTAATAAGGATGTAGTAAGAGTACATTTTCTTATTTAATCCTCAGGATCTTTGCACAGCATAGTCCTCCTACCATTTTACAGGTGAGGAGACTGAGCTCTGGGAAACTGACTTACCAGGGTCGGAATGTTAGCAAATGACAGGCCTGGGCCTCACGCCCAGATCAGTGTGGGACAACTCTGCTCCCACAGTCACCACCGATGTCTTCTGCGGCAGAAGAGAACGTTAACAGGAAAAGTTAACTCCAAGCAAAAACTTAACCGAGGTGCTGTTGAATGATGGTAAAGGATATTGATTACATCACACATTTCAACAGCAGGTTTATAATTTAGAAATTTTTGCTTTTTTTTACAAAATACTATGGTGAACCAGGATGAAAGAAATCAACTCTCCTCATCTTTCAAGGTATAAAAATGATTCTAAGAGAATACACAGGTTGGTCTAATACCTCTTATCTGAAATGGTTGGGACCATAAATTTTGGAAGGTTTTATTGTTTGTTTGTTTCAGATTTTGGAATATTTGCATTGAGCATTCCTAATCTGAAAATCTGAACCCTAAGATGCTCTTATGAATGTTTCCTTTGAGTATTATGTCCATGTTCAACACTTTGGATTTTTTATTTTCAAATTAGGGTCACCCAAACTATATAAATAACCATACCTGATTTTTCCGTGTGCATGTAATCAAACAGTATAGTTTGCTTTTGACTAAAGCATTTTGCCTCTCCTTTTATATATTCGTTATTTTTAATTGATACGTAGTTAGAGTGTATATTGAATATCTCTTAACTGCTAGGTCTCTGTGCTGAACTAGCAACTATTGGGAGAATATTACATAATCTGGCCATCTAAAATTCTAGGTAGAGAAATTTTCAAGTTTTCAGGTACCTGGGACAAAAGTTTGCACCTATAGCCTCCTTGAGCTTTGCATTGCTCTTGTAGACGTAGCATATGACTTTTATATATGCTCAGTGTCACCTTCTCGGCTAAAGATTGGGACAGAATTTCCATCTATATTTCTTTATTAGAGTAGAGGAAACTTAACCCTATGACCAGCAACTACTTTGGGCTCCCTCTACATGTTTGTGCTTCCTTCCCTTTCCATCTAGTGATTCATATTTGAATTTTCCTTCTTGATCTATGTTTTTTTCGGATGGATTACCTCGCCGGGCTACCTTCATGGTTCGTTTTAATGTCTCGTCAAATACTTTCTCCTAGACTTTTCCTCACATGTTCATGCACTGCAGCCAGAAGGCACTTTCTGTTCCATAACCAGTCAGTTCAGACTCTAGTGAAAATACACTGTAGCAAGTTCAAAGTCTGGGCTGCCTCTGGGCTAGGACGACGACCTGGACAGAATCTAAAAGAGATGGCAGAAATGAAAGAGGGAGCAAGAGCAAAGGCCACCAGATAATGGGGAAACTGTGGGCTGGCTGTGCCCTCCCCTGGGGAGAAAGGGAGAAGTAGAATTTTCAAGTGGAAAATGTGCTTTCAAAAATCTCCTATAACACAGACACTCTCCGCACAATCACCCCAAAGGTCACAAATAGATGGTGGGATCACCAGAAATGTGGCATCTACTGTCTTATACTCAACCATGTCTGCACTATCTGGTACACCATGACAGTGCTGGGATGGGGAGATTTCTTGGAAGGGAAACCCATGCCCCAAATGATGAATTCTTCAATCTTGTGAAGGGAATTAATTATGATCAGACCAAAACATTAAATCTCTGTATTTCTCTATTTTTACTTATGTGGGAAGAACAGAGACAGGTTCCAACAATTTAGACTTAGGTAACACCTGGTGACATGCACAAAAGAATGGAAACATGATAATCCGAGGAAAAAACACTGAAGAAATGGAAATGAATATGGATTTTATCTAGTTGTGGTCCTAATTTTGATGAGAATAAGCACAGAAATACGTCGATGTATGTGTGAAACATCACCATTTTTACTTACTATAATTTACGGCAGTCAACACAAGATGTTTTATAAATTCGATGATGTACCTCTTTCATTTTTAACACTTCCAAAATTGGAATGCATATTAAAATTGATGGCATGGATTGGTTTAATTGGGAGCATTTTAAAATGATAGATAGCAGTGCATCGTGAAACTATCTTAGTATTAATGAACTATGTTAACAATTGAATGCTGAATGAATGCATCCATGGCACAGAAAGAGAAACCTTTAAATTCATTATGAATTTCCCTCAGTAGTTCCCTAACTTAAGTGAACCTCAGAATCACCTGAATGTCCTGTTATAACACAAATTGCTACCGTCCAGCAGCTGCAGAGTTTCAGATTTAGTAAGTCCACTTTGACACTGACACAGCTGGTTAGAGAACCAGACTTCAAGAACAACTGCTCTAGGTCATTTGAGAAAAAAATGGTTTTGTTTTTCACTATTTTTCTAAATCTCAATTTCTATTACAACTCATTTTAAAACTTCAGTTGGACTTTCATAATATCACACCTAGAAAATTATCATTGCTTTCTAAATTCTTTCCATTCTTTCCTGATTCAAAACCAAGAAAGAGTATCATCCATACGGATAAAATTATTCACTAATACCTCCCTCTATAAACACATACACAAACCCCTACCTTGGCCCTACCTTAGTTTATAATTGGAGGTTGTTTATAGTGTTACCCCAATCTTCTTCATCTAAGGCTACTCCAGACTACTTTGATTCTAGATTCAGCCTAAGAAAATGTTATGAACTAGTTTCTCAATATGTCAACAACTTTTACAGCTGCGTGCCTTTTCACCTGTTGTTATTCACATACAAGGTGTAAGCCTGCCTCGGGAGAGCTCAGACACCTTCCACTCTTGGCTCTAATGCCATCTCCTCCTCTCTGACTACACCACAGAGGTAGTTCCTACTCTGTTGGAGGCTTAGCAACATTAACATACAGTGCCTGTTACAAATCACGTTGGGAGTTTTAGTTCTTCCTTCTACACTATGATAATTTCATGCTGAGAAAAACCTTTTCCTTTACTTGATGTTCTTTTATTTAGTTTCCCCTTGAACAGTTAACACATTTCTTGGCTTATTTGGGGGATTCAATAGATGTTGTTAAAAGATAGAAGCTGTTTACTATTTAATTAGTGCTTTTAATCTAGCTTGCATTTGTGTGGGAACAATTAGGCACTACCTACCTGTATTTGTTGAACAACTTTAACATATAAAGTCCATCTAAGAAACTGGCAAAGTCAAAGCCTAGTGATATTCTAGCAAGGGGCAAAGTTTTTAAAAAGCCCATGAAAATATTCTATTGAATTAGAGCTTTATCAATTGCTTCTTGCAGTATTCCACTGAGGTTTAAACAAAGAGCTATCCAACAAAGAATTAAATCACACTGACTCGGGCCAGAGGAAAGATGGTCCCTTCCAGAAAGGCGGCAAGTGAAATTCAGAAATAAATGACTTTACACAGACACGCAGGCCTCTTGAGGGTGGAGTAGGCACTTTAGCTTGAAAGCTCTGAGACAAAATCAGACAGCAAAAGGTCATGACTGATGGAAAGGGAATCTCTACTCACATTATTATTTTTTCCTACATTTTTCAATATTAATAAGAAACCACTTCATGCCTCTTAGTGGCTAACTCTGTTTCAAGTGCAAATTGAAGACAGGCAAAGAAAGTGTTATAGTTCAGAACTTTTGGTAAACACCTGCTTGGTTTCAGTAACAGTTCTCTCGATAAAGAAAAAACAATTATTTCATTTAAAAATTACACAGGAAATAAGAAAATATTCTCAGATAAGGTTATCTGCTTGCTCTGATATCTACCAATAGATTCCTAGATGAATTGTATAGGGCAGAGGACCCCGAGCTGCGCTAGCCAAGGGGAGGATTCACTGCCATGGACAATTTTAGACACAGCATTTTTTAAACTTTTGTTTTGACCTGATTAACCTTCCAGGAAGCACTGCATGTCTAATTTTTTTTTGGGGGGGGGACAGAGTCTCACTTTATTGCCCTTGGTAGAGTGCTGTGGCATCACAGCTCACAGCAACCTCCAACTCCTGGGCCTACGTGTTTCTCTTGCCTCAGCCTCCCAAGTAGCTGGGACCACAGGTACCCACCACAACGTCCAGCTATTTTTTTGTTGCTGTTTGGCCGGGAGCAGGTCTGAACCCACCACCCTAGGTATATGGGGCCGGCACCCTACTTACCACGCAACAGGCACTGCTCCTGCATGTCTAATTTTTATCAGACAAATGTTTCCTTGCAGATGAAAACAGTTAGGTCCAGAGAGTCACTCAGGTAAGAAGTGGAAGTGCCTGACCCCACACCCCTTTCCTTCCAGCCTCCAGGTTTCTGCATCTGTTCTACCAATCTCCCAGCCCTTTCGAATTCCTAAGGATCACTCTTTGGAATGTCTTGAACTTTCCATTACTTTTTCTTTTAACTTGTTTCATCTGATGAAATGCATCTTTACCTTTTTTTCCAGAAGATATCCTTCTGAAACTGTTTGCACATTATCTTCAGAGCGGAGCTTACTTTTGCACTCAAGGATTTAAATCTGTATTGAAAAATCTACTATACACTTCATAAATACATTTTTCCTAATTTTAAAGCCAAAGGAATCTGAATACAAAATGGTACAGTTAAGGACTCCACATAAGAAACATGTTAAAGTTAAAAGAAAGAATCTAATGTATTTTTATCCAACGTGGCCCTCCATTCAAAATTTATTCCAATTATAAATTGTTCCAGGTGAATTCAATGTTTTAGTCTCTTCTAAAGTTCAAAGTGATAAGTGTGAAATAAGAACTAATTCAGCTGAAAAGTCGTCACTTCTCTTTTGCTCTCTGACTTAGAAATGATCGATTTTTAGGTAGTAAAGTGAATTGCTCCATATTTTTCTGGTTGAAAAAGCAGTATCATTTGAATTTAAAGCATGGTTTCTAGAATCATTTAGCTGTTTATGAAATTAATATCATCTTCCATATTATAAAACACAAAAAATGGACTTAAAAAGACTGAAATTTTCTATTTATATCAAGAACAGAATAAAAGTATATGAGTTCATTCCTTTGTGGCTACTTCATCTCCCACAGTAAGAGGTCTTTACTCCACAGCTCGGAACAGTATCTCTGGTCTCTGGTTAGTAGGGTTCAAGTCTAATTCTACCACTTTCTGGATGTGTGTCCAGTGAAGCAAGGTACCTCAATCTCTCTGCACCTCCGTTTCCCAGTATGTAAAATAGAGATGGCCCTAATAGACCTATCAACAAAGGATTTAAGGAAATAATCAGTTATTTTAAAATACATTTTCAGAATATTATGCATAAAATAAAGTACTTAGAATTATCTTGGACTCAGGCTAAAAACTTTATAATTGCTTTCTTTATATTTACTGAAGTTTGCATTGATCTAAAAGTTTGAGATTCTGGAGTCACTGAGGTATGTAGCAATACAGTTTCTTTATTCATCCAGCAAATGTGACTACACCATGGGCCCGGCGATAAGAATATACCACTCAACAAAACGCAGTTCCTGACCTCAGAGATTATACATCTTGTGGAATGACAGGCTAGAGACAAGGTTTGTGGGCTTTTATCTTGTCATTGATAAAATAAAGCCTTGATCTATACAATGTTCCTTTTCTTTCTTTTCTAAAGGGCTAAATCTTGTGAACAGAGCCTGTAAGTAGCTAAAAATTAGTCAGTTGTAACTTTGGATAGCCTGAATCTGACCTCTGAGAAGCAATACAAGCATGAGCATCAAAATATTTTCAAAGAAATTCCTTTAGATAATGGGTAAAAGGTGATCATCACTAACCAGTTATCTCCTTATGAAAGTAACGCACTTCTATAAAATATTAAACTCCACAACATTAACATGAAGACACAGTATAAAACCATGATGTCTGAGACAATATTGAGTATTTACTGGAGTTAGAAATAATTCAACAAGCTTTAAATAGCTAGAAAATCACTGCTATGAACATGAAAACAACAAAAAAATAGATTAATAATATGTCAATTGGGTTAAAATAAAGTGGATGCATTTGAAATACATCAATTATATCGTGTTCACCAAATTCAGAAGTTGACTGAATTAGAAAGGCTAAAAGTTTCATATGATTAATTTCCAGTACGTCACCTTAAGTAGTTGCTACATGATAGTGCAATTCATAGATTATGTAATTTTTAAAGGAATGGAAATTAAAAGGAAGGGAATACAAGGCTGGCAGCTGACTGGAGTCCCATGAGTGGAGCAGCAGTAGTTAAACATCCTCAAAAGTCCTCAGCACCCTGTTAATACCTGACGTCTAGATCACCCTGAACAATAAAATATTTTTTCATCCCCATCTAAATTTTGAGTAGGAAAGAAATTTCTCCAAGATGACCATGCTTGAATTTTATGGACTGAGAACCTGAAATGGAAGGAGGGCAGGTCACTATTGCATACGCTGTCCAGGCTGAAGGAGACCGGCGCTGACACAGGCAGGTTCTTTGAGGTTCACTCATCTCTAAAGGGCATTTTCCAGAGGGAAAATACAGCTCTCTCCATGTTCTCAGGACACACTTGTCAGGGAAGCGAGAAGCAAAAAGGAAAAGCGTAGAAAAAGAAAACAATGAACATTCCTTGAGAATCCTTACTAAAAAGTCAGGTTTATAGAGAAATTGTGCCTTTCAGCCTTTATGAACGTTCTACAGTGTGTGACTGATGGTGTGTGACAGCGAGAATCTGTACGGAGTGACGGAACTGACACTGCCACCTGGGGGTGGGAGGGTCTTCCTGTGTCACCGCCTTCTCCAAAATAAAAACAGAGGAGCAAACAGCTAAAACCTTAGAGCTTCTGCTTTCCCGTGATAATTTGTGCAGGCATATGACTTGAAGGCATCTTTCACATTGCATAATTCCTTTGTTATTTTCTTTTTTACAAAGTAATATACATTTATCATAACTACAGAATTTAGAAAATACAGATACAAAAAAAAAGACATAAAAATTCAATATTACCTAGAAGTTCTCACCACACGAAATAACACCTGTTAAGATAGGAATCTGATTTTTCTAGCCATATATTAGAAATAAAAAATTATAAGTGGGATTATGTTGTAGACATAATTTCATATTTTGTCTAAATATGAGTATATTCATACATTATACATGTTTTTATATTTATTGCATTAGTTTTGAATTATGTATGATTTTACTTTATAGACATAATTTATGTAACTGGTCTTTATCTTTGGACATTTAAATGGACTCATTTTTCCAATTAGTGTTATAATGATATTATTTTTAAATCTTCACTTATATCCATAATTATTTCCTAAAAATAAATTGGCATAAGTTAGTCTTTCATCTGAGTACCAATTGCTGCAGAGCTATAATTTTTCCATGGGCTCAAAATGCTATTTATACCATACAAAAGTTTTACTCTATAGTTGTATCTGTGTTTTTCTGCAGGAGTCTGGGGTGTTCTAGATTTTATACAGCTTTTTAAATGTGTGGTATGACAGTCCATGCTCACTGAATATCTCTAAAGTGTATAAATCTTTCCACATACGAATAATCCAAAATCGGGTACTTAGAATGGACACACATTTATACTCAATGTTGAGGAGCAGTAATACTTTAAAAGGGTCACTCTTCCCATTCATGTTCTCTAGTGAATTCCAAAAGAGTTTTACAATTTGTCGTCTTCATAGAACATACACATTGCATGGGAGTTAGAGATTTTCCTGATAGATTGAGAGGAGCACAGTTTACCTCTATGAATTTTCTAATTGATTGTTTCTGTTATTACTGGAGTCATTTAAAATGTCTAACAACATTAGTTGATTTTGACATATAGTGTAGGGAAGCACTAAAAATGATAAATTTTATGTGTTAGCATTTATGGATTAAAGGATATGTAGATAACATTATTTCTGGGTATGTCTGTGAGGGTATTTCTAAAAAAGATTAGCCTGTGGTTCAGTGGACTGAGTAGGCAAGATCCTCCCTCAATGTGGAGAGGTGCCATTTACCTGCCTGGGGACCCACATAAAACAGAAAGGCAGAGGAAAGGTCAATTCTTTCTCTTCCTCCTGGAGCTGGGACACCCTTCTTCTCCTGCCCTTGGATATTTTTTTTTTTTTTTATTAAATGATAGTTGTATACATTAATGCAAACATGGGGTACAGTGTAGTGTTTTCATATAAAATTTGAAATACTTTCATCAAGCTGGTTAACATAGACTTCATGTCATTTACTTAGTCATTGTGTCAAAACATTTACACTCTAGTTCTAGAAAAGTTCACTTATACCCTTGTTAGACAGACCGTATAGGTGATCTTTCCAGTCACCCTCCCACCACCCAGCCACCCTTCTCCCCTCCCCTTCCCCACCCCCTCCCCATATTCTTAGGCTAGAATTAAGTTCCTTCATGTTTACATGGATGGAACTGGAAAATGTTCTTCTTAGCAAAGTATCACAGGAATGGAAGAAAAAGTATCCAATGTACACAGCCCTTTTATGAAACTAATTCATAGCTCTCAAATGAAAGCTGCCCTTGGATATTAAAGCTCCAGATACTCTGAACCTTTGGACTGTGAGACTTACCCCAGCAGTCTCCAGGATTCTCAGGCCCTCAGCTCAGATTGAGAGTTACACTATTGACTACCCTAATTCTGAGGCTTTTCAACTCGGACTGAGTGCTCACCAGCTTCCCTGGGTCTTCAGCTTGCAAACAGCCTAACGTGGGATTTCTTGGCATCTATAATTGCATGAGCCAATTCTCTAAAAAAAAGTCTTCCTCATCTATCCACCCCCTATTAATTCTCTCTGAAGAACTCTCATGAACACATATATCTTTTTATTGCTTTACTTATGTCATTACATGAAAGTTATTTAAGTAGCTACAATTAACTAGAAGTGTAGTGTTAGCTCTCTGATAATCAAAACCTTAATTTTTGAAGGCTTTTACATATGATGTGTATTAAACCAATCCTCTTTAGACAGTGGCACTGTACCCTAATTATTTATAACTACCCTTTTTCCTCCAGTTTTAACAGAGATTCCTTACACATTTTTAGATAAACAAAGAGTTTAAAAAACATCTACAATGTGTTAAAATGCTACAGCTAACTAACACAAACAAAAAATGGGAAGATATATTTAATCCACATTTTAATTTTAATGTGCATAATTTTGCTGCAGGTAATAGCTATTTATGGCAGAATGATCACACATTGAATTAAACTTTTTTTGTGATTCCGCATCTGCCCTTCTCTAGATCAGTTATTTTCAGTGTGCCCTGACACACTGGTGTGCCACATACATTTTTTCAAGATAATTAAATTATTTTTGGAAGAGGTTCAAAGCCCAGTAAGTATTTCTTTTACTCTTTTTTTGATCAACATAATTTAAGTGTGCTGCAGAAGCCTAACTATCGGTTCAAGTGTGCTTTGGGATAAAAAGGTTCGAAAATGCCTGTTTGATATCTTTTCCAAACTGATATAACTCTCTGATAAATATTAGTTTCCTTGTACTCAACTTACAAGGAGTAGAGGATACAATTGTTTGTTGAAAAGGAGAATAGGGAAAATAGGAAAATTGTATGCCATAGAAATGGTCTCTTTGGAGGAAAGTGGAGAAAAGATTGGAAATGAGACAGACATTAAAGCACAGAGGGCAGAGAGAGTAGTCTCAATATTCGAGGAAGAAATAAGAAGAGGGTCAACCAGAGGCTCATAGGAATCGTTGTATCGTAGCACAGTCTGATGGCTTAAGAACAATGTGATTTCCAGTCAGACGTCATTGGAAGTCTGGAACTGGACTTCATTGTTGGCTCACTTCTCATTACATATTTTGAGTTAATTTGCTCAAATCTGCATCTCCCCGACACGAAGGGAACAAAATCATATTTTGAAAATACTTTTGCTGTAGAAGTTTTGTCTTTTTGTGTTTAGTTCTATTCCTTTTTGTATTAAATACAGTAGAACCTTTGTACAGTGAACACCCAAGAGATGGAATAAACTAATCAATATGTGGAAATGGTCAAGATAAGGAATTAGGCTGATTGCACTGATACGTACATCAGGTGCACGTCTGATCTATGAAAATGAAGTCAACAAGGTGGTCAGTGTAGGGAGGTGGTCAACTAGTGTTAGCAAAAAATAATCTGCTAAAATAGGTAAAAACAATGAATCGAGATTAATTGGTCTCATTTATTTTTTTAGACCCTTCATTAGCCTATTTTGCAAAATACCTTAAAATATTACACACATACATACACACACAAACACACATACACAATAATTTTTCCTAGACTCAAGTAGGTATCTCTGACCACATAGTTATTCTTCAAGTTTCCTCATCCCCACTACCATCTCCAAATCATCATCATGTATATAACCATTCATATTTTTTTTTTTTTGAGACTCTGTTGCCCTGGGGATGAGTGTCATGGCATCATCCTTGCTCACAGCAACCTCAAACTCTTGGGCTCAAGCAAGTCTCTTACCTCAACTACCCAAGTAGCTGGGATTACAGATGCCTGCCACAATGTCCAACTAATTTTTCTATTTTTAGTAGAGGCTCACTCTTGCTCAAGCTGGTTTCAAACTCCTAAACTCAAGAAATCTGCTTGTCTCAACCTCCCAGAGTGCTAGGATTATAGGCCTGACCCATCGCACCTGGACAAGTCCATACATTTTCTAAAGCACAGTTCCACTAAGGTGATGGATGCATTTGCTCAGAAATCTGAAGTCCCCCCTCTGACCATACAGCCTGTTTATTTTCTCCATAACCCAACTTTTCAAGTTCATTTCCTCATAGGTCCCTTTTTGTACTTCCCTGTGACCTGAAGAACAGGGTCATCAACACTCTCTACTCTTCACCTTTCTCACCTCCACTCCTCTGTTCACACAAGCAATGCCTTCACCTTCCCGTCCCCAGCCCTTAAGTCTACTGAGCTAATGCTTTGTCTATGAATTCTTCCCTGATTTATGTGTTCAAAAGTCAACTTTCCCTTCATCAATTTTATATACATTACTTTCTATATATTACATATTTTTTCATATGTTAGCATTAGTTTTATTTTATACTTGGCCTATCTACTTTTAACATGTAAAGGCATGCCAAATAATGGCAGGGTAATACCTTGTGAGTTCTATACATATTACAAGGCTGGGCTTAATTCTCAAAAATAAAAAGATAAAGCAATAAAATAATTTTACCAATTTACATATAAAATGGAGCTATAAATAAGTAAAATAATATGGCCAGGATTTTTTTTATAATTAGAAATAAATCCAAACCCAGAATGTGCAATGCCCGTGTCTACCACACTGCATTACTTTATCTGTAGGAAATGGACTTGTCAGAAGTAAACTATGACCGTTCCTATTATCATTTCCATTTTCTTCTCCATTGCTCTCTCCCTCTACCTGCCTCCTGCCTTGCCCTCCATTTGGCTCTCTAATGTTCTGTAGTTGAACATGAATCTTTTTCTTTTTTCTTTTTGAGACAGAGTCTCACTATCTCACCCTTGGTAGAATGCTGTGGCGTCACACCTCACAGCAACCTCAAATTCTTGGGTTTAAGCAATTCTATTGCCTCCTCCCATGTAGCTGGAACTACAGGCACCTGCCACATGCCTGGGAATTATTTTGTTGTTGTAGTTGTCATTGTTGTTTAGCAGGCCTGGGCTGGGTTCCAACCCACCAGCCCCAGTGTATGTGGCAGGTACCCTCACCACTGAGCTATGGGCATCGAGCCACGAACATGAATCTTTCGAGACAATCATCTTTTCTTTCACAACCATTGCAGATTGCTTTGGGTTTAAACTCTGAGGCACACATATGAAAACATTCTATTTTCTTTCCCTACCCAGTTAATCCACACACTCTGGCCACCTTGGAGGGTAGGATTACACGTCCAGTTAGATTCTCCTCATGGCTGGAATTCTTGAGGATCATGTTGCTGAGGTTTCCTATAGGTGAACAATGGTTCCTCAATGACCGGAATGTATCTCCTGCACATTTCTTTCTTTTTTCTTTTCTTTTTTTTTTTTCTCTTGTAAGATCATTCAAGATCTTCTGTCACTCAATTTCCCTTTTCTCTGGTTTCTTATTTTTTTCCAGCTTGTCTTTCTCTTCTGCCGCCTCCTGGATCTTCCATTCACTCACAACCAATTTTACCAGTTCATCCTCTGTCCTTGTTCACATTTGCTAATCTGCCTCTCCTGGCCCAGGATTTAAGAACAACTCGATAGTAATGAGTTCTAACAAGCCATACTAAACGCAGACGTTTTCCCTTCTCCATCACCACTCACAGTTAGATTTTGGAGCCAGCTGAATGTAGCTGTTTTTGCTGATGTTAATGATGACCTCTCTTCCAGCGGCAGACCTGGGCCTTTACGGCTGACAATAGTTGAGGTACACACATTGCTCCATTTGAACTCCAATTACTGTTTGATGCTGGAGAAGTTGCCAACTTATTTAGAATCGTAAGTACTATGGGAGGAATTTCTGTGAGCACTGTGCTGATGGCTAAAATGAATCAATTCAAATTTCTGCTTTTTCCTGTGTCGCCTTTCTGTTTTTTACCTCTGTGTTCCATTTTTGATCTCTGAACCTGATCACAAGACCTCCTTTAAAAGGTTTTATGAGGACTGAAATGAGATCACATATATGAAAACACGTAAGATAAGGACTTGTATTTAATTAATCCTCAAAACCCTCCTCATGTTTCCTTTAGAAATTCATTATCTCACAGACCAATACCGAGAAGACCCTTGACACTTTCTGAACGACTACACGCTTGTTTCTTTGTTTTCCTTCTACTGTTTACAAGAAGCCCTGAACTGCCCTGATGGGTGCTGTGCTGTAAAGCTTCTCTGAGCGTTGGATTATCATTCCCGTAATGAGCACTAATTCCTGCTCCATGGCATTCCTTTTGAGGCTTTAAGATAAATAAATCTAGGATAAATTTCCCTTCCTTATTTTAAAGTCTGAAATAATAACTGAAGGTAGCTCCCTTCTCTTTGCTTAGAATAACTTCCTTCCTTCAGATGAGGAAATGCCCAGGGTACTAAGACCAAGAGGAACTACAGCTGTTACAAAGGAGCACGGCCTTGAGCTGGCTGGTGTCCTCACCCCTGTTCCCCACGACAGAAAGATGCATCCATGTGATCTGCTTAAGAGCACCGTCTCTGGTCTCTGCAGTGATTACTAGGTCTTAATCCTACACCCGCTGCTGGCTAGCTCTGGGAATTTGGAATTCGAACAGGACACCGTCTTGAATAGAGATAATAATGAATACTCGAGGAATGAAGGCCAAAAACAGGATAAAGTTCCTTGTGTTTATTATGTTCCATACATATTTGTTGTGACATTAAACAGCTCATGATTTTGATCCTTCTTTACTTTTCTAGTGCCAGGCACAGCTAGATTTTCAATAATGTGATGGGGTGGAAAAGACAAAGATAGAGATGGAAAAGGAGGAGAACGGAATTGTAAGATCAGACATTAAATAGATCACGGGGAACTTTAACGTGAGGTTAAACTATTGGAGCCTTATTCTATTGGAGATATACGATTCTCCCCCTTGTAATGACTTGGCTTTCAGCGGTAGCCACTTGAAAAAGTTAACTTTATCCTTTGAGCTTGGGGCAGTTCATAGTTTAGTCAGACTGTTCTTACTCCTGTAATTACCAAGAAGTAGCAGAGCCGTAACCGGGGACAAATGATCAATTGATAACACACCCATACTGTTCTCAATTAATACAACCCGTCGTGTGAGCTTCCCTCAGTACATTCTTAACATTATATATTTTTATTTCTTCTCTTGCCACATTTACCCTCCCCGTTTTGCACCCACCTCCTCTCCGACTGGGACATATTTCATTCCCTTTCTACTCTGCTTTGGGGACACTGTTTAATCCTGCAGGCCTCTTTAGACTCCTCCTGCTTCCTTCTCCTAGACTGTATTTTCTGGTACAAATAGTCGTAGCGTGAACAATCAAAGCAAACACAAATGTTTACTGAATTGTATGGGTGTATCAGGCACAGACCAGAGCTCCTCATGCCTCATTTGTTTTTATACTTCAGAAGCACCAATGAGGCAGCTAAAACTATTATCCTCACTTTACACTTGGAACAACTAAGGCAAAAAGAGAGTTACCACCTTTGTAAGAGGACAGAATTTACTGCTATGATGTGACATAACACATAACACTGCTCTACCCAGCATTGCTTAGCGACTAGTCCTTGATAAAAAGTTATCATCACAATTTAAGTCCTAGGTCGAATGTACTTTAAAAAAAAAAAAAAGCATCTTCCAGTCTTCCTTAATGGAAGAAATCTATTTCTTTTTTCTTTTTATTTTTCTTTCTTTCTTTTTTTTTTTTTGGAGACAGAGTCTCAAGCTGTTGCCCTGGGTAGAGTTCCATGGCATTACAGCTCACAGCAACCTCAAACTCCTGGGCTTAAGTGATTCTCTTGTCTCAACCTCCCCAGTAGCTGGGACTACAGGTCCCCGCCCCAAGGCCCAGCTATTTTTTGATTGTACATGTCATTGTTTGGCGGCCGGGCTGCATTCAAACCCACCAGCTCTGGTGTATGTGGTTGGCACCCTAGACACTTGAGCTACAGGTGCAGAGCCAAGAAATCTATTTCTTAACTCTCAAGACATTTTATTATCTATGTTTACTTTCTACCTTACACACATTCAGCTATTCATTTATTGCCACTAAATAGTTAAATGTGTAGGAAAGTATAAGTAAACCTCTTAGATGGGACAGGAGGCAGAGCTCAGACAGTGATGCTGACCACCCGGTTCCTAACAGGCCATAAACCCACACTGGTCTGCACCCTGGGGCTGGAGACCACAGATGTAAAAGACATTGGATACCAAGAAGCAGGGAGAATGAGAGGAAGTGAGATGTAAAACTTACCTCTTGGGTACCATGGACACTGTTCTGGTGATGGGCACTAGAAGCCCTCACTTAAGCTTTCTGTAAAGTATCCATGGAACAAACATATTTGTACCCCTTTAATATTTAGAAAGAAAAAAAGAAAAATAAATGAGTATTCAAATATTATAAAAGAAAATAAGCATTATTTCTTTACTCACTTTTTTATATTACGTATTTGCTGTCTTAGAAACGTTTTAACAAATGCTGAATCAAACTGAATCTGGAGATTTTCATGAATGTCATTGTTCATGTCAATTCTTATAAAAAGTTTTTTAAAAGCCAAGATTTTATCCACTGTATCAGAAAGAAAATAAGATATTCTGATCTCTCAAATCCAGTAAAACAAACTTGGCCAGACAATTTTAAGTCAATTTACCCCCCCAAATATCCAATTTTATTTATATTCTCAAAAACAGATCATGGGAACCCTTTCTGTATGAGAGCTTACATTAATTGATAACCAGTATTCAGTGATTTATGACAGGACATCACTTTGGGACATCTTTTAGTGATGCAAAATCTTATAAAACTTTAGTCTCTATTTTATACCTTTAAAGTGAATGTTGTTAAGCTATTTTTTCCTCTCCATGTGTTTAAAATTAATATACAAAATAGTGTTAATATTCTTGTGCCTACTTTGATTCTAAAAAAATTGATTTGATCACATCTCTGATATGTTTTATTTGAAAGGCAATCACTTTACTTGGGACGTTGTCATTAAAATGAAGTTCTTAATGTGACATGAATAAAAATTAGAAAGCAGACTGGCAAAAACATAGAGGCAAAATTTTTGACTATCACTGTAAATAGAAATTTCACATTAACGCAGTACTCATTAAAACTCCTACATGTGCGTATAGAACATGTGTATAAATTAGTTACACAAAAATAGAACCTTTCCATTCACATAATAAAATCAATTATTTCACATAAATACATAACTCCTTAATATTAATTATAATATTATTAAAATAAAATCAATTTTAAACATTCATCAAGCACCTTTGCTATTTATACACTAGCTATTTGCATCTACTCTCTTATATATTTTTACACTCGGGATACGTATGTACCATCTCTAATTGTCACTTACCTCTATATATGGTATATACTTTTAAGCTTATATTATAGGTGAGTAAACTGAGATAAGATATGATTAAAGTATTTGCCCAGAGTCACATAGACAAGTGAGAATGCCGGGCTTAAAACCAGTTCTACTCATTTCCAAAGCCAGTTACTTTTACAACCAGCTGGTCTCTTCCCTTTTATAGATTATCACATAAATAATCTATAAAAACTCAAAGCGTCAGTATTATATCATTATATTGTTATTGTCAGTCCAACTTTTTAATTCTAGCCATGCTGCTCAAATTCCCAGTAACAGACTCAGCCTCTCCCAATACAGATTATTTTTTTTTCACGCTGGAATTCTCATAAATTAGACAATTGATCCTGGTTACCTAGTTCAAAGGTAACCCAAGAGTCAAGTACCAAGTAGTATCTCTGTGACTTTCAAGAAGTTGGTATAGTTTGGCTGGGCATGGTGGCTCATGCCTGTACTCCTACCACTCTGGAAGGCCAAGGCAGGTGGATTGCTTAAGCTCAGGAGTTTGAGCGCAGCCTGAGAAAGAGCAAGAACCCACCTCTAAAAATAGCCAGGCATTGTGGCAGGCACCTATAGTTGCAGCTGCTCAGGAAGCTGAGGCAAGAGGATTACCTGAGCCCAAGGGTTTGAGGTTGTCATCAGCTATGATGATACCTCGGCACTCTTACCAAAGGCAACAGAGTAAGACTGCCTCAAAAAAAAATTTTTTTTTTGGCATAGTTTGTTAATGTACCATTTCTAGTTTTTGCTTATTTGGGCTTCTTGAGTAACTTCTGAGTGAAAAGCTACAAACTGAGCTCTTCAGCAGACTGTGGAGACTGCAAGGACTGCCGTAAGCAACGCAGAAGCGACATTATGAGAACTAGACGAGTACCAGGGTGTTTTCTGGCATATGGCACACATTTTCCATAGAATAAAAGGTATGCACTGTTCTAATTCCTCAGATATGTTTGTGGAGGAAACTGGCTGTTGCATAAATTCACTGTTGTCATGTTCGTAACATCCGTACATTTGCATTTATACTGCGGAGATCACAAATCCAACACCCGTGCGCACACTACATAGATTGCATTCAACAGCAAACAGCAGCAGCCGAGCAGGCAAGGAAAAGTGAAATGGGATTAAAATGTGGTTCCTCTTTAGTTTGGTAAAAAATTAAATGGGTTATTAAGTTCATTCTCTGTCCCAACAATGTATGTAGTAATTTGTGTAAACCAAAGATCCTTCCCGAGCTTGCCTCTTCATCTGTCAAATGGGCATAACCTGCCATCATACGACTGGTGTTAAGATTAAAAAAGAATAGATAGAAAACACCTCTGATACTCAAATAAAAGCCCAGTAGTCAATATATGAATTGTATTCAACTGATGAACACATTACTGAAGTAGGTGGTAGAATGAAATTGTTTGGTGCCTGATGCCCTAATGTACCAGGGCCTGGGCTGGGTACTTCAGTCTAGAGCTAAACCAACACAGCCTCCTTTCTTAAGTATCTTATAACTGATACAGATGATGATTTACACCCATGAGCATAGCTGGAGAAGTGAACATGATGGACTTACCAGCACAGGGTGTGTGTACACAGTCAACAGAGAACAGAAATGACATACACTTTGAAAGTTTGAAGAGTAAGATTTATCAGGAAATAAACACAGAAATAGGCAGAGCCCCACATTCTGAAGGCATAGTAGGACAGGCTAAAACAAAACTTACCCGTTGTTTTTTTATCCTTCACACACCACAACATGCTTAAGCCAAGGATGCAGTTCAACAAGGTTGAACTAAAACACTGTAGGTATCTCAAATATAGCTAGCTAGAAATGAGTCTTTCAACTTGGTGGGAGCGTTTCTTCCTGACAATATTCAACGAATTTATTTTTAAAAACTACTATGTGCAGTATCATAATAGTAGAATAGTCTGTGATGTCCTAGAACAGATGACAGATTGAAAAAGACAAAAGAAAGCTGACGGCCAAAAAGGAAATGTCAGGTGTTTAGAACACCAAACGGGGAGGCGGAGGAGGAGGCTTCAGAGCCAGCTTGTTCACACCACGGACGACATTGAGGACAGAATGATAGATACTTCACTGTTGAGCCTGCTTTGTTTTTAAAAACAAAAATAAAAAAATTCTTACTTTGCCCAGATTAATTCATAACTAGGGCAAAGACTATGAAAGTTTTCAGTACACAGTAAAGCTCATCGATTTGCAAAAAGAGGTCAGTTTTGAAAAACCTGCTCCAATAGGTATTTTATATAACTTATCTCATTTAAGTCTCACACAAAAATCTCTAGGCAGTAGTAGTGTTATTATCCTGGTTTGACAGATGTGAGAAACAGAGGTTCAAAGAATTTAAACAATATTTCCAAATTCACACAGCTAAGACGTCCTGGAGTTTTGACCGAAGCCCAGAAAATAGGATCTGGTGTCTCATCTTAAATCTCAGTCCATCTCATTTTCTAATCTATACAAAGGGAAAATGCTGGGAGCCTGCTTACAAAGCCAGGGTGGAGTGAAAGCAAGCAAGATGAAATGAAAAACACACTTGGTCCCCTGCGTGTCACCAAGAATCCAATTGGGCAGAAATGAGAACCGGTCAGAATTCTTCTGATGCTTAAGAACACGGGGAAATGTTCACCGGACAGCGTCCCAGGCCTCCAGTAAGGACAGATATGATGAAAAAGAGATGAAAGTGAAGAGCAGACGAGCAGGCCTTCATCAGCCGGTGTGGGTGCTGAGAACTGCCGGCCTCTAAGCAGCAAGAACAGGTAGTCCAAGAAGAGACCGTCCTCCAAGAAGAGAAGGGCCCAGCTCCACCTGGCGAGAGGGAGGGAAGCAAAGGCCCAAGGTGCACAGACAAAGGGACCAACCAGAGGGTAACAAAAGAGCCCCTCGGAGGGTGAGGGACAGAGAGCTTTAATTATCGTATAAAGGCCACTGGAAATGCCACCTTCTCTGTAAATGAGAGCACAGTATGCCTCATGTTGCTGTGAAAAAATGTTGTGTGCTCACACTGTGTCTTAGGATCACAGTTTTGTTCTCTGTAGGCCTTAGACTATGGGGACCAAGGAAACACTTTATCAGGATAGATTTGTAAGACCTGTTTGATTTCTTCTGTGGCAGCCCCTAAACTAATCTTTCAGCAGAAGGGAAGGGAACATGGATAATAAATAAAAATACTCTCACTTCTATCAAGGAATTGAAGCTGAAAAACAAGGTTTTAGGGAAAAGAAAGATAAAAAATATAGCCTCTAGGTTTGGGGGCTTGGGGTAGAAAGCGTACTGCCTAAGATGCGATTTCAATCATGTCAGGGCCTGACAGCTTTCCCCGCCTCCTGCACTCTTCCTGCCTTAGGCCCTAACCCCCCAGAAATCGCTCCACCTTCGGCAAGAACCTCTTCATTCCCAGTCCTGTGGGCATGTGACAATATGATGAAAGTCAGAACCTCTTGGGATTTCTCATTTGATTTCTTAAAAGGTACTGGTGACATTCAGAACTAACTGCCCCCATGGGATTTAGTGACCGCACTGAAATAGAAGTTTGGGAAGTGCCATGCTCACACAGATTCCAAAATGAGGGGTATTTTTGTGATTAGAAATGTGGGCTATATAATAATACTGTGTACCTGAGTTAAAATCCCAGCTTTGCTAATTTCTAGTTTCATCAGCGATGGATTTGCTAATCTTCCTCTCTGAACCTCAAGTTTCTTTGGGATAATAACACTAAGTCCTGTTTTGGGAAAGATAAAATTAATTTTATGAGTTTCTTGTTCCCTGTACCTGGCACAATGAGTATTTAAGTATTGTCAGTTTTTGTTCTAGCATACATAAAACTTAATTACTGAGTCCTATTTAAGCTTTTAATACCTATTTTATATATAGAATTAACTAGACTAACTGTAACTATAAAGCAATTAAAATGATTTCATTTTAACTTGTGTGCATCTGTTTCCATGAAGAGCTATCCTTTCAAGTTTCTTGCTTGGATTCCAATATTGTTTCTGCCCTAAACCTTCCCTTGTGGCCTTCTGAGAAACTGTTCTCAGAATTCATTTTCAATGAATAAGTGTCTGAAAAATAGATTCGAAATATTGACCAAAAATGCCAAATAATGCCCTGTAATTATATAGATATTTGTCTTTTTGTCTTTTTTTATTGCAAAAATGGGATATATTATAGAAGTGACACTAAGTTCGTATCTCATTTACTTAATCAAAGAATTGGACATCAACATCCATTATGGTATATTTACAGAAGTAAAGAAAGAAAAAGACATTTTTAAGAGAGGAAAAATAACATTCATTTTGTGAGATGGTTCAATTTCTTACCTGTTCAGTTAACATTTTATAGATTTTGTGAAAGCACTTACCCTGTTTATCTAACACCATAGATTTAGATATTGAAATGATATATAGTGATGTTTTGGTCATATAGTCAACATGTAATCCTTCCAATAGCAACAGTACCGTAAGGATTTATGAACTCTGTATGACTTCTTTAAACCTCTTTAAAAGCTATTTTTTAAAATGTGCATATATGGACCCAAAGAGAATCTATATTTCCTCTGAGATTACTTGCAAAATTTCTGTGAAATTCCATGTTCACATTTTTAAAACAAGGGGCCTGAGAGTTTCATAAGTTTCACTAAGGGGCAAGTGAACTGGTTAAGAAAACATTGGTCAATTCCACACAATAATGTTTGTTGTCAATTAGTTTTTGGAATTTGGTGCTCAACATTTTGGAGTTCCCACTACGAGTTATTTACAATTGTCTTTTTTTGTTGTTTGTTTATTGTTTTGGGATCCTCTGTCTAAAATGGGGTTCCATATCAGAGCAGCTAAGAATCTATCCTATCAGGAAACAAAGGGGAGCTGGACGTGGGTATGTCCTTTCAGAGGATGTTTCTTTTACCTGGGAGATGGCCTCATGCCTAGTTGTCTGACGCGTACATGAAAATCCTGTTGATACTAGCAGACACCACGTGGCTGTCCTCTCCCCCACGTCCACTTTATACCTGCCTGACCACTGCACTGGTGCTGGACTTGACTTTGTGTTCTGCCCATGTTTGAGGGGAACGGGGATATAGGCCTGAGGAAACCCCTTGTTCTTCAGAGAGAAAGAGCACTTTTAATAATTCACCACCATAGGAAACAAGTTAAGATTTTTGCTTACGTATGCTGGGTAAGTAGTGCACAGTGAGGTGGGCAGGCAGTCCTCCATTCTGGTCGTAAGAAGCAGGAACAAAGAATGAAGAGGGGAGAGAATGTGTACTACTAAACCACTATAAAGGAAACAGGATGCGGCTCACTTCCAGTTCCTCAGTAAATGTCTGAATGGTCCCTTTAAAGGAGGTAGAAGAGACCCAGGGAGCCCAGTATGCCAGGTGAGAGGGAGGCCTCTTAGTTCGTATCTCTCTGGCCACTGCCTTAAGCCACCTGGCTGTTATGTACGTCTGGAAATTGCATCAAAGGTAACTGAGCCCTGCATCTGATATGAAACTCTGTGCTCAAAACAGATGCCACCTGCCTTAGTCTGGTCTGTGTTGCTGCACAGACTAATGTCTAAGGCTGGTTAATTTATAAAGAAGGAAGGTTTACTTGGTTCACGATTCTTATGGATGGGAAATTCAAGCTTTCCATCTGCATCTGGTGAGGGCCTCAGGCTGTTTCCTCTCACAGTGGAGGGTGAGGGGGGCAGGCTTACAGAGAACAAGGGGCAAGAGAGGACCCAGGAAGGAGGGGAGGGGGTAAAAGGCTCCTTAACTACCAGCTCTCAGAAAAAGAGTGAGAACTCACTCACCCGCCAGTGAGAGCATTAACCCATTTCTGAGGAACTCACCTCCTCAATCTGAACACTTCACATTAGGCTCCACGCCCAACATCAAAGATTTCCGTGTGAACTTTGGAGGGGACAAAGATCCAAACCACGCCACTGATGTAACATAAAAATTAAGAATTTACTCAACACAGAAAGTAGAAAGATTGTTATACCCATTCAAAAATGGGCCTATTTAATAAATACCACAACACGAGTTGTTAACAGACCACTGACACTCTTTGCTTCCCACCAAGGTAGGCTTAGATTTCAATTTATAATAATGAATTACTACTTAAGATACAGTTTGCACTGCCACTTGGCAAGGTGTCAGATTACTTACAGCTATGTCAACACTTTTAACATAATAGCCAGAAAACAAAACAAAAAAACAAAACAAAACAAAACCATCTCTTGCGATCCGTCCTTAATAAATCAATCTCCAGCACAGGTACATAATGGACTACAGGGACTAGAGACTTTGCACTGAAATTCACAGAATAAGGACATCAAATATTCCAGACTTGAAAGATGTAAAATCAATTAAAGACAAACTGATATCCTAAAATGTGCATTTTTAGATTCTGCCATTGGAATTAACCGATGAGAAAATGATAGTGCTTCTTTCGAAGTTTCTCCCAAGTCCGGTTGATGTCACCACGTGCAAGTTTAGTTGACATCCAGGAGAAACCTAATTGGCCATAGTCTTTATTTCTAAAGGGCAATTTTATGCAGGCTATTGAGGGGCCCTGTGTATGCTCCTGCGCTGACCTTTATGGAGTTCTAGAAATAGTCTTTGAAGTTTCATTTCTTACTTTCCCGATTGAAAACAGCTTATTAAATTCTGTCCTCTGAGATAATAGCCATTTGTAGAGAGGTAAATTTGGACCCGGCAAGCCTGGGTCAATCATATCTAAAGCACATAATAACTCTGAGTTTTGGTGATAGAGCTTTGGTGTGTTTGTTCATTTACTTCGTCTTCTCCTCGTGTTTCCTGTTCTTACCTCATGAATATAGGATGACCAGTGTCATGGAAATATTTAATTGGATAACATTTTCCAGTTCCATCCATGTAAACATGAAGGAGGTAAAGTCTTCGTTTTTCTTTAGGGCTGCATAGTATCCAATGTACACATCCCTTCTATGAAACTAATATATACTTCTCAAATGAAGGAAACAACTTAATTCTAGCCCAAGAATATGGGGAGGGGGTGGGGAAGGGGAGGGAAGAAGGGTGGCTGGGTGGTGGGAGGTTAACCAGAAAGATCACCTATATTTCTGTCTAACAAGGGTACAAGTGAACTTTTCTAGAAATAGAATGTAAATGTTTTGACACAATGACTATGCAAATGACATGAAATTTATGTGAACCAGCTTGATGAAAGTATTTCAAAATGTATATGAAAACACTACACTGTACCCCCGTTTGCATTAATGTATAGAGCTATCATTTCATAAAAAATAAAAAAAAAAAAAGAAATATTTAATTGGGAAGCAGTATATAAAATAGTTAAATAAATCATTTTTATAAAGGGTATAGAGATCTCAGGGGATAAAAATAATGTTTGTTGGGAATACGTGCTGTGACAGGTTATTACTCTTATTTTTAACTTAAAAAATTATTCATCATTGGGAGAAAAGTCAGTCTTGTTAAAGAGCTCAAGTAGCTGGGAAAGACCACACAAGTTTTTAATGGTGGATCTGATTTAAATCCAGTATCATGAGCTTCAAAAAACCATTTTTTTTGTTTTTACTTTCTAATTATCACTTCAGTCAATTATCATTGTTTTGTAACTACTATTCTTTACACATAGTGAACTATGAATTCCGACTGTGTTATGATTTAAAATCAGGGCATGCCATACATTTGTGCATTGGTAAATTTTCAGCAATAATAATTGGCTCAGGTAGAATTTATAGATAAAAGTATCCTGTCTACAAGGGGTCAGCATATTCCTGCGTGAATGGTCTAAGATCTTAAAGAGTGGTTGAGGCTTTATGGACATGAGAAAGTCAGGAGTGTGTAAGGAGGTTTGCGTGGCTGACAAGAGTTAGGAACATAGGCTTCTGAGTCAGATGAAAGGGTTTTGAAGTACTGATTCTTGCAGTACTAATTGTGTTAACTCAGGAAAATGATTTCGCTTATGTCACCTATGTTTTCTCATTTATAAATTGAAGACAATAACATTATGAAAATTGTGGGGCTTTTGTGCTAATAATATGCACAGAGCTTGTACCGTGACCTAGAATATGGTGATTACTCAACAAAATCAACACTGGGAGGAATTCCTTCACTTTAAAAGGACGAATTTTCTTAAAACAAGATCCAAACTGTGGCCTGCATATCTAGGAATTCCCTGGAGTAGAACTAGCTGTGGGCACAGATGGTTCCAGGGGTTCAAATAATACAATGAGAACTTGTTTCTCCCTCTCCCTGGTCTCTGTGCTCTGCCGGGCCTTTTCAGACAAGGTCCTTCTATGGCATCCTTAGTATTCCTGCTTTAGGCTGGACCTACCAGTAACCACCTACTTTACACTTGTAGAGAAAATATATGCAGGTTAATACAGTGCAGAACTGATTGGTCCAGCTTAAGTTACTAGTTATGGCTGCAGCGATCACTGGCCAGAGACATAAGCTCTGATTAGCCAGAGTCACGTGCCCTACCCACAAGCACCTGCAGTCAAAGTTAGTGGGGTAATAATAACTCTTAAAGACGTGGAAGGAATCCTGAGCACATGTGCGTGCACACACACACACACAGACACACACCCCACCAGACACTCAGCCCACTCATACACAGACACGCACCCCACCAGCAGAGCTCCGCTACAGCTGTCCATTATGCTACACATTTACTTTCCTGCAAGTAAAGGCAATTTATAGCTAATTTTATTCTAGGCTGGTAGAATCTTTGCACAGACAGTTTGCTTAATTCTGCTCATTTGTGAAGCAAGCACGTGATTATTCTTCATTCCACAGGAAAATATTGGTCTAGCATAAATTAATATTAGTCTAATGTAAACATTAGCCTCAGGTAGAATTAATTCTTCTGGAAAAAAGTAAAATGTCATCAGAAAATTTTGAAAAGTTCTCTTTTACCTTTTAATTATTTGCTTTATTAACTTTTAACTAATTAATAAATACTAACTTCTTTGTTCATTTTTGCCATGTACGAAGTGGGCATATATTTTCCTATAAAGGTACCAAAAAAGTTTAGCAAATCTCTTGCCTTTAGTGAACTCTCAACAAGCAACAGTTTAAATGTTAATGGAACAAAACGTTAAGCAGGAACTCGATCTATTATAGCAGATTGATAACAATTTTCAGAGTTAATAAAAATGTGAATTTCAGCTGCATGATATTAGTGCACCTAAGAATGTTTATGAGCCCTGGGTTTTATTCACCTGTGTAACACACGACAATGGTGACACCTGCCTTATACTGAATGTAACCTGGCTTAACTCTACAAATAATTGAGATCCTATCAATAATTGAGCTTCTACAAATGCATGATGTTCTGGGTTTGAAACTGGCAACGCCGCTAGAAACTGGTCCTTCCTTTTTAGTGAACAGTCACATACTGATGGGGTTAGGGGTGGGGTTCAGGGATGGTTTGTTTTTGAATGTCCTTGACTGCCCATCCCCCAGTGGTTTGTAACTGTTATTTGACTAGTGGGCAGTGGTGGAATCCTAGCTCACTGTAACCTAAAATTCCTGTGCTCATTCAGGAAGCTATCTTCTTGCCTCACTCAGTCTCCTGAGTAACTGGGACTATAGGCATGTGCCAGTGTGCCCAGCTAATTTTTCTATTTTTAGTAGAGATGAAGTCTCGCTCTTACTCAGGCTGGTCAAGTGATCCTCTCACCTTGGCCTCCCAGAGTGCTAGGATTACAGGAGTCATGTCACCGGGCCTATTTTGAGTAAACTAAAGAATGGCAGGTAAGACAGTGGCAAAACAATGAATTTATTAATTTTTATTATTTTGGTTTTGGAGAGGGATACTTCCTGAGAGCATCACCTGCTGTTTGACCTTAGTACTACAAAGATAAATTTGAAAATACAGGGCATTATTCTCTATGAATTAAATATTGGAAGATCTCTTCTTCGTGAAACTGGTCATAAATTAGGAGATAATCCGTGCTAGGTATGTAACAAATAAAAGTTTAATGCTTAGAAATACATAATGGAAAAAAGTAGGTTTTACTGCATACATGTAAGAGAACACATTTCTTTATGTCAAAGGAAAATCTTAGTCACAATTGCTTGAGAGACTGAAGGTAGGAAACACAGGAAAAAATCAGATAAATCAGAAAGAGAGAGCCCCCATCAGTGCTAACTCACCACAGCAGATGAAAGTCCTTATCTAATTCTGGAGAGGCACTTACTGTGTAACTTAATAACACAAGTGTGGGGTAGGGATTATTTTACAGTTTAGGAAACTGAGGCCCAAAAAATTTGGAAAAATTGCCCATGGTTTTTCTATTAATGAGAGGTTAAAATAAGTTTTAACTTAGACAGCTTTCCTCCAGAATTCCTGTACATAACCTCTATGTTACAGAATAGGAACGGGATGGAAATATAGCTCTTATCTTACTATCTGGAGGACAAAGCACCAATGTATTAGAATCAAAGACCTAGGAAAAAGGAAACCTTAAAAACTCCAAATGCACAAGCAGGAGGCTTAAATGGACTTAAACTTGGCCTTTGTTACTTGACCCTAAGTATAGCAGCACATGGTCGGTGCTCAGTACAAATGATTATATGTGAGTTGATGTAGACTGTTCGCCCCAAAGTGGCTGGAATGGTGTGTTGCCGTTGAAAACTTTATGTAAGTAGCTAGATGGATCTCCGTGGCCTCCCGTGGTTCTGGCTCCTAAACTAAAATAGCATATGCTTTCTAATCCAAATCGACTATGTCAACACACTGCTATCTTTGAAAATTCTATTGGATTCTGGACATTGGACTCCTCTACAATCACTGAATGACCTCCGTGAGAGTGATGGGATGGGGTGAGACAGCACTCAGAGTGACTGGGCATCAATTGTCACCTCCTTTATAATGTAATTATTTGGTGAATTTATTATTTTGAGTAGTGTAGAAAAATAACTTGCCATTTGACTGAATTAGAGCCTTGCAGTAAGTATGAAGTTGGAAAAGTGAAATACTAAAATGTATCTGACACTTATAAAACAAAAGCATACTGTGCTCTAGGCGGATATTAGGCTGAGTGTCTGTTTCCCACTGTACTATAGAACTGGGTTCATTATCTCACTGCTTTCTCCAATCACAAATTTTTGCGACGTGAGTTTTCCTTCTATGAAATGATGTTGATGAAGCTCACAAGTTCCTCAGCCCGGTGTTTTTAAGTCAGAACCTTCCAGCGTATTAAAGCCATTTTCTAGGAAGGCAGCCTTCTCCCACCTGTTCATTCATCTGCCCCTTCACTATCTATGCACATTTATGGTCCTGCTACGGTTAGGGACTATGCTAGTAATAAGAACACAAAGAGGACTGCTGCAGTGCTATTGAGCCCAGACTATTCTCCTTTTACCACAAGAAAAGATACTTAATAAATAAAATCAGTGGAAAATATTGGATCTTTATTGATCAAGTTGATCAACAATGAGGAATAAGTTAGGAATAATAGACACCTATGAAAAGCACGCACTCTGAGCTAGTCTGTCCTCTGCTAAATACAGCAGGCGGTGCGTTTGGATGAAGGTTGGGCTTCAGTGGTGATTAATTGTTTTTACTGATAGGAAGGCATGACCAGAAAACCTGTAAAAATATAGAGAGGGCTGTAAGTCTAGCATTAAAATAAATATGTTTAAATTTTTCATGTGTTCCACTCAGTCTCTGGGAAGGGAAAGAGATACATAATTTGAATACGGGGGTCAATGAAGAAAATTTTTTAAAAGACAAGTCATTAAAACATTTCTTCTTTGGTTAAATTCCAGAGTGTTGCCTGTGGCTCAAGGAGTAGGGCACTGGCCCCATATATCGGGGGTGGCGGGTTCAAGCCTGGCCCCAGCCAAAACCGAAAAAAAAAAAAAAATTCCAGAGTGTCTTTGAGAGCTGAATCACCCCGACAGATGGAAAGATCTTGGAATGCACAGATTTTGGTATGTGCATCTCTGCATTTCTTTCCTACCAGCACAATAGAATGCAACAAATTTCTGTTCACAAAATGGAGGGTTAAGTATACTTAATGTATTTTATCTATCTTCAGATATTACTGTCACTTTACTACTGAAATGTTATTTCACCTTTTCTTTAGTCTGTTTGTCTCCTGAACTAATTCACAACGTCCTTGATGATAGAAAGTGCTTCTTGTATCTCCTTGTTCTTGTTCGTACAAACTATTAGCAGATCTTTGATTACGTAATACATAGGTCGATATGTCACAATCACCATCAGGTTCAGTAAAACACTTTTCCCTTTGGTATTAATATTACTATCTAATCTGACCCTACCTAAGCAATTACTGTTAAAAACAAACAAACAAAAATCCTGAAATACTTTGAAATCCCACTTGTTACAGTGTGTCTGAAATGACATTAATGTTTATAAAATAACGACTTCACTTTTAGAATATTTTGTAACAATATGATATATGGAACATCAGTGGAGAAAGGAAGAGATACTTAAGGCTACCAGAAAACTAAAAGATAAGCATAGGATGGCAAATAAAATGTAGTTAAGTGAGCTCAGTGCCCATAGCTCAGTGGGTAGGGCGCCGGCCACCTACACCAAGGCTGACGGGTTCAAGCCCAGCCCTGACCTGCTAAAACAACAATGACAACTGCAACCAAAAAATAGCCAGGCATTGCGGTGAGTGCCTATAGTCTCAGCTACTTGGGAGGCTGAGGCAAGAGAACCGCTAAAGCCCAAGAATTTGAGGTTGCCGTGAGCTGTGATGCAACAGCAGTCTACCAAGAGCAACAAAGTAAGACCCTGTCTCAAAAAAAAAATGTAGCTATGTAATACTAATTACCAAAACTTTAATCATATCCAAAATTAATCATATCTTTAATCATATTATAAAGTATCAAGATACTTTTGCTCAAACTTACTTGAGTTTTGATACATATATATTTTTAAAGATAATCTTTGGGGGCCTGTACTGGATAAACATCTAATTTTGATAGTTTCAATAACTGAAACCAATAGCAATGAACACAACTATAGAACTACTTTAGGAAATATACTTGGTTTTAGTCGAACTCTGTATGGGTGAATTCAACAAGTGGAAACATTATTATTAGTAGGTACAACTTTAAATTAAACTAGAGGATCAACAACACATTTGTAGACAAGTTTAAAATGACTGGGAGATCTCTGGTGTAGTGAAATCAAACTCAAATTTATTTCATCAACCTTAAGTACTAAAAACAAAACCTTACCTTTGTGAGATGGTTAAGAAGCTACAATAGGAAGATTGTATTATAATGGCCAATATAATTCATAATAATGATCAGTGTCTGTTCTACTATTCCTCAAGTTTAATATTTTATACACATTTTTTATATAGTCAAAGATTTATGCTTTCTGCTGGCTCTGAGATTAGTTCTTGGTCTATAGATCTTAGTTTCCTAAGGTTTTGTTTTTTCTTACCTATATCTGTTCATCTTTCTGAATTTATTTTTTCTTTACATTCACTTTTATTTGTCTAGTCATTTCTGAACTTTTAAGGAGTTATGACTTATTTTAGAAGACTTACTACATTTCATAATAATATTATAATCAATTTTTATGTATAGGTTACAGTCTATGTAATATGAAAATATTTTAATTGAAAGAGGAAACTTTTCTATGATTTTTTTTGTTTGCAAATGCCCCTTAAATACTTTGTAATAACTTTCTCTTCAGAGACTCTGCATGAAAGAGAGCTATTGAATATCTGTGTTTAATGTTTCATATTAAGGAACTGACAACTAAGAGTACGACTTCTATACTATGGAAAGACAAATTATCAACATTCATTTATACTGGACAGAGGCATTGTGATATACTATTTTAAGTAAGAAACGGGAAAGACCCTCAAAATATTCTTAGAAATGGAGGCAAAGAGCTTTATTCTTCAGAAATTATGCAAAAATTATCAGTTCTACTAAGGTTTTAATAACTCTAATAATCATCTGTGCTTTACCACAAATTCTATAAATTTACTCAGAGTGCCTAGAGATGGTTTCACTGATCACACTATTTTTACTCTGAGCGTTTTCTGCTTGCTCTCTTCAAGCAGACTAAAGCACATCAGAGTACCCGGCTCCGTCCTTTTACGGACCCTGCACTCTGCAGGCCATGGCCTAACTCTGACCCACTTTCTTTCTTCTATCCACCTTGGTGCCCAGTTCTTTTAACAGAAAGAACTAGGAAAACCATGCACATGGGATTTCTAGCTGTTACAATCTTACTCTGTAAGCGTTTAGGGCAGCCCTTACTCTTCTGAGACTTTGTTTTCTCTCTTTCATACACACCTACACTGAGAAGGAAGGTTTGAGTGAAATTAGGGTTTTCGTCTTGAGTTTCCTCCAGTTCCATGGCTCATGTCACAGAAAACACTGTAGTCACCTGAAATTTTCTCAGGCTTCCCTTTCCACTAAACAGCGCTGCCGGTCAGCAGAAGTACTTCCTATAGCGTCTGCTATAGTGTGGAGATTTTTTGAGAACAATTTACAGAGAACACAAAACACACTATTTTCCTATGCTCATTGTTTGGGGAGCAAATTTCACTCCATTACATTGGCATTTCTCATATCCTGCAGGATCCACATGACGCCCAGCACTTCAGACGTGAATACCCACAATCGAGGCCTACTCTCTTGTAAGAAAAGAATCCCTGTGGGTTATGTGCTGTGTTTGGGTCTTGGAACTTAAGGTCTCAAAAAAGCTTTCCCTACATGAAAATATTACCAGCACTTTTGTCTAGGAAGGAAAGGAAGAGGAGGCTTGTGAATGACCATTGTTTTAATCATCCGTCTTCTCTATTACCCTGCACTTTAGCCCACAGTGAATGCATGTCTCCTATAAATATACAAAAATTTTTAAAAGTTTAATTTCTTATGTGATCAGCAAAGAAAAAATTATTTCAAGGAGGTGACATCTGTATTTGTTTTAATGTTATTTATAATAGCCAATGATGAATTTGTTTATATTATGAAATAGCATTAGCAACAATCATTTTTTTCTAAGGCTTGATTGACAGTAACCACTGCCCCACAATTAACGACTTGCTGTATAACCATCCAGAGACCAGATTTTATTTCATGCATAATGCATAATGATTTTGTTCCCCCCCTTGAGAGTGGTCATTATAATCCCACTTGAAATCAGCTGCAGGTATAGCTATATTCCCCTGCCGGGTATTTTTCATTTGGGAGATGAAGGCTGTCTGCAAATTCTCTGGCCTCTTCAAGGACCTGTTTCTTTCCTGAACAGTCAAAGTCTGTCCCAGTATAATTTGTAGGTCCTTCCAAGTAAGATCATATATCAAACAAAGAGGTTAACAGGCCTCAATATATGGGTCAGGGTCATCAGTATAGGAGTATAAAAATCTAAATTGGTTTTGATTTGTTTTAACTCAGTAAAGGAGAAGGGCTTATGAACCAGTGCTGGCCCAAACTCCCCACTGGCAGTCTCAACTGGGGGCAGAACCTCGGCGCCTTTGGCTCAGCCCACGCTGGCCTGGTGGATGGTGGGAAAGGTTCAGCCCCAGAGGGTGAAGGGGCGTGGAGGAAGGAGCAAGGCACGAAGGTGGGGATATACTCATTAAGGATGTAAGTTTTTAGTGACAAGAGGTCGTGTTGATCTCTGAGATGGAAAAATACCTGGACATATGGGGCCTCTGTCCATTTACCCAGATACTTGCAAAAATGGTCTAAGGCGTCAGTGGATCACAGTTTAAGGTATCCCTAAGTGACCAATGTTTATAATTTTCTAATTATTATCGGGGCCAAGCTATATTACAAAAGAAAATCAAACAGTGCTTTTTAAGAGTCTGGGGATCAAAGCATTACTGATTGGAAGGAATAGAGTCTAATCCGCTGTCAGGTGGGATAGATGATTGGTGACCAGATGGCTAGTTACCCACCTGGAAAGAGGAAATGCAAATCAGAGAGCCCAGCACCCAGGGGTCTAACCACTACCGTTGCCTCCAGAGGGTAATGTCTGCGGTCCCCTCCAGATGTCTCTGAAGGAGGATGTTCTCTTAGCAGGAGCCAAATGACACCTCTGGTGAAGTTTCCAGGGATCCTTTGCAGCTGCCTTCATGTTGGAGCCTCAGGAAGGAGACTTCGCAGTAAGTGGGAGTCCCAGCAAGGAGACTCGACCAGCACGGAGAGAAAGGAAGGGGGTGGAAAGGAGAAAGGCATGGGTGGGATTATGTGGCCTCGGGGGACTAATGCCATGGAAGACAAACATAAAGGGGGAGAAAGCGAAGTGGCAGGACTAATCTGTTTGATGTAGGCCTTGCTGAATTCAGGGCCCCCTACTTCTCCCACTCAGCTAACGGAGAGACAGGTCCCCACACTGCCAGTGACGCTATGTGTCCTGAACAGCTAACCAGGAAGGTAACTGTGAGAGGCTTGATGTTAAACGTGACCTCTCAGCGACAGCTCATGAATCCCTTTATCCCACCAGGTCATCGTTGGGCACTCTGCTTCTGACCACCTTCTAGGAAAAACAGAAGGGAAAAGATCCAGTTCCAGACTACAGAGCAAATCAAAGAAGCCATTTGCTGAGAATGAGCCCAGACGAGGTAGTGCCAGTGAAAGACTCTCACTCATAGTAATGATCCCCTCCCCGTCTAAGCCGCCTGTGAAGCAGGAAACAGATGACTCCCGGGCACTCCCTGCCATACGACCATCTGCACTTCCTCGGTAGTGAAAGAAGACAGAGTTAAGAGTGAAAGCACAAATACAAATAATGTAACCTAATCGTGTGTACCCTCATATTAATTGAAAATTAAAAAAAAAAAAAGTAAATCAGTGACACATATATCCTCCTGGCTGCCTCACCAAGACATTAGGGAGGAGAGGCTACAGGCAGTTGCTGAAATAATTGAAGAAAACAAGTAAGATTTCAGCAAGAAAAAGAATGTATTTATTAAGGACCTACACTGCAAGCCAGCCCCACCCTACTGACTGCAGGTACCAGGGAAAGAGCAGCCTCTGGGTTTCAGATACAACTTTGAGAAGTATTAGCTGCTTCTTGGAAGTCTCCCAGGGTCTGAACACTGTTCTCAAAACAGCAAGGTCTTAAAACAGCCCACCAGCAAGGTCCTAATAACCCCACCTGTAGGGTCCTAATCAGCCCCATTCCTGTAATAGCCCAGGTCAGCCTGACCTGGACCTGTCCAAAATAGCGTAGCGACATCCATTATCTGCCCTGCTCATGTCTAGCTAGCTACCATAGTAATATACTCAAATAACACTTTTTTTTCTCTTTTTAAAATATATTATTTTAATTTAAAAGTAGAAATCAATTTTCCCTCGTGAATTACAACAGCTAACTCTGTCTTTGTTTATACTGCCAGGATTATAACATATAATAAAATTGCAGTAAATGAGATTTCTCACAAAGCCATCTTTCTGTCCATCATCATTACTTACTTCACTCCAAAAAGTACATTTGATAAAAACTGATCCACTCTTGGGCTCAAATATATAAGGTACAGCAACATGTGTTTTCCTGAAGAATCTGGGGTCAGCAGTCAGAAAGAAACGCTGAGCCTAATGAAAAACAAACAAACAAATAAACATCCAGGAAAGAACTGCAAACTGCTTCCTCTCGCTCAGCATCTTTGGGAAGATGCAATTCCATGTCCTGGTTCTTGATCTAAATCCAAGGCAGTGAATGTTACTCTGTTTACAACCCAAATAAATAGCACTCCCCTGTCCTAAGTCAGTAACATTTGCTCTGTCATACCTTGTCTTCATTAAATCCTTCTGTCTAGTTATTTTTTTGTCACCTACATGACTCAACACTGTGTTCCTGCCAATAGGACGGATTAGGTGTTTTCTCTCACACTGTTGTTTTGGTGCATTTTTCCAAGTGAGTATATTTTCGAAATTGGCCCTGTGAACACATTCATCATGTCACATGGAGCTTAAAGATCAAATGGCATCTAATGTCCACACTTGACATAAAAATTATACTAAATTTATGAATTTTCCTCAGGATAATATTTTTTCTCAAAGGATTTTAAAAAATTAAGTCCTTCCTCTTTGATTAGAATTGCTTAACTGAAAAATATATTGGTCTAATCAAACTTACTATTGTCAAGTAGTGAAAACACCCATAGCTCAGTGGTTAGGGTGCCAGCCACAGGCTCCAAGGCTGGTGGGTTTGAACCCAGCCTGGGCCTGCTAAAAAAATAAAATAAAATAACCAGGGCAGCACCCGTAGCACAGTGGGTAGGGCGCCGGGCACATACACTGAGACTGGAGGGTTCAAACCCGGCCCAGTCCTCCTAAACAACAATGACAACAATGACAATTACAACAACAACAAAAAAATACCCAGGTGTTGTGGTGGACATGAGTAGTCCCAGCTACTTGGGAGACTGAGGCAAGAAAATCGTTTAAGCCCCAAAGTTTGAGGTTGCTGTGAGTTAGGATACCACAGCTCTCTACCGAGGGTGACAAATAGCACTCTGTCTTAAAAAAAAAAAAAAAGATGACTGATAGGATGGGTAAGATGAGACAAAGTGAGACTCTGGGTCAATTGAAAAAAGAAGGTAAAAAAATAGAAAAGCACAAACACTTTTATCCAGTTTCTATATTTTAATCTAAACAGGAATTAGTTAATTCCCAATTACCCTAATTCAGGGGCCAGGCCTTTAATACCATAATTCAAATTGGATGACAATACAGAATAATTTATGTGGTAAATGATATCACATGTGGGTTTTTATGAAATCTGTTTCATAGTCCATGCATCTGCTTTATGTGTAACAAAGACAAATTAAGTAATTCAGCAACAAATAGCTTAAGTCAAAATGTAAAATTTCTCAAGTCTAGGATAAACATAGTTTTTATAAACCAAAACCCTTGTTTGTTCAAAAAATCTAAGTGAGGCATTTTGAAATATGAAAATAATCTGTTTGGGTTCGTCTCTTTGTGCTTTAACATCTGAAAATTAACTACAAGCTCAGAGTTGAGGGAAGGAGAGAGTCTTCACTGCAGTGACAGGATTGCATCTCCTCACTAGATATTAAGCACTGTATTCACCCGGTCCTCCACAGGGCAGTTTCCTGGGAGCTACCTCTGCTCTAAAAACAAAAGAGAAAATTTTATTACACTTAAATATTGCATCACTGGCTCACTCATGCTCATCCCTGCTTATCATTAAGTCCAAGGCGAATCACTGAGGTGTAGATGTGTGAAATAACTTACTTGAAGTTGAAATTAGTCAAAGGCAAGACAGTAGCAACTCTCCAATGGACCTGATCCCCAGCACTTTTCCTTTACCACAAATTTTGGTGATACCCCCGAATCAAAGACTCTTGCCAAGTGAGCTCCTGCAGCATAACCACCCCAGACAAACAACATACCTCTGTAAATATTTGCTTTAGTTGTACTGGGGAATCAATAAATCTACAAGTTTAGAGAAGTGCACGTGGGAACCGCTGCTCAAAGAAATGGTCTCTATACACTGTGGCTATTTCATCACAAGTGTGCCACTGACTTCATGAAGTATGTTGCTTTGGGTCTTCTTTGAGTCTTCCTAACGTAACAGCTACATGCTTTGATCTCTTAGTCACCTGAAATTTTTTGACAGTGATTTCTTAAATAACCGAATTGGCATCCTAGGGCTGAAAGGTATCTCAGGAAGAAGGCAGAAAAAACATGAACAGAAACTACCTACTACCAACTACTCATTAGCTTCCTAGAGTTGGAAGACATTTTTTCACATACATATTTTGTCCTTTCAACTTGCACAAGAATTCTGTAAGGTATATGTTGTTCTCATTTTACATAAAAAGAAACTAAATCTCAGAGAAATACAACCATTTGCCCGTGGTTAGACAGCCACAAAAATAGAGCTGGGCCCTAGATGCGGCTGATTCAAAAAGCTATTTCCAATCCTTATATGGTATGGCTTGTGGGTGTTTATTTTGGATATATGTTGAATCCAAACCCAACTGCCATAAAGATCTGGGGTAACAGAGCAGTTGCCAAACCATCACGCAGGTCTCTATCTGGGACCTGCCTCGACTCCCTTACCTTCCTTTTACAGCCCCTAAATCCAAGCATTTCTGCCTGAGTTAGTGAAGTGTGCAACTTCAATACCATAACTGTCATCAGCTCTGATTCACTTCCCCCGCCTCCTTGCTTAGCCCTTTCGTGAAGGCCCTGGCATTCTGGAAACATAACTGACCCTCAGCAGGATGTACTGCCTGGTTTTTCTCATGCTTTGCCTGAGCTGCACGGTGGTCAGGGTGAGCGAACAGAGCAGTCAGACAGCCCCGAACACACACACACACAGACAGGGGGCTCACATGTGGGGTTAAGGCTCTGTAGCTGCTGTCTTGAAACTGTTAATAAATGATCTTTTACTTTATGTTTTGGAAGTGAATTCCAGTGGGGCAATGAAGTGTGCTTTAGGAGCGTGGGGATTCAGCTCAAGGGTACAGCGTCCCGGGCAGACTCATCACCTACCTTCCTCCCTGAGAGGGTTTTTCACTGCCTATTTCACCGGTACCTGGCACTATGGGCCCTGTTAGACCTGCTCTTCCCCATGCCACTCAGTAACGAATGCTAGCCTGCAGCCATAATCAAGATTAGGTAAAGGGAGGTCTCAGGCTGGGACATGCCTTCCCTGCCTTGGGCTGGTCATGCTCTTCCAGAATGGGTTGGGACAGCAGACCCAGGGGAAGGGAAGAGGCTTGGCTGTACGTCCCCAGCCTGGCTGGAGAAAAGCGACTCTGCCAGCTAGTGGGTCACACATACATGCAGATGCACAGGGCAGCCTGGGGAGCCTCTCAGCGCCCGCATGCATGCAGGAGTATCTCATGCCTGAAGGAATACAACATTAAATACCGAATAAAGCATACCGTGACAGACCAAGAAATAAAAAGAAAAGTTTTATACTTGGAACAAAAGGCTGTTCCCATACTTTTATTTTGCACTGGGCACTGTAAATAATGCAGCCACTGACACTGGTATAAAGGGATTGGGTTTCTCTGAATAGGAAGTAAATCAGTGAGCACACCTGAGCCAGTCTGCTATTCTTCTCCTGCCCCTTTGCCTGATGAAATCCTGGGGAAAAAAATCTGATCCTTCTGTGGCCCTATAATGTATTTGCTTTTCAACTGTACAACAAATGTTCTTTATATATTAAAAAGATATGTGGTGTATTATTTTGAGTTCTTGAAAAGAAACAGCTATGCTTTCTTTTTTCCTTCTTTGTGAAAAAAAATTATATATTCATACACACATACTGCTCCCTGCTCTAAAAATAAAATGTAATAAAGTGGATGCTGTATACTGGGCTTCTGAAACTGGAATAAGGAAACATTGCTGAGTTCTACTTTTCCTCCAGCTCACACACTCAATGTAGGTCTTCTATAGACAAGCTAAACAAACAATAATTAATTTTTCCAGAAATCGACTCCAATGCAACATTGTGCAGGTGTGAAACCATCATTCTTGCCAATGACTTTAAGTAGAAGGTGATCAGCTCACCCCTCGGCCACCTGCAGTCACTGGCTGCCGCGCCTACTTCCTACGAAGTGCAAAGCAGAGGAGGCGGTTCCACACTCACGCTCACTGTCAATCTCGGGTTTGCCGGACAGGACAGGCTATGTGCTTCCTGTCATTTCATCCTCACCGCACATGAAGAGGGAGATCATTTTGGAAACAAAAGGCATCAAGTTTCAATTTGCTATGGG
This sequence comes from Otolemur garnettii, assembly GCF_000181295.1. Taxonomy (NCBI): domain Eukaryota; kingdom Metazoa; phylum Chordata; class Mammalia; order Primates; family Galagidae; genus Otolemur; species Otolemur garnettii. The sequence continues at coordinate 20,954,300 of NW_003852396.1, read as the reverse complement.
AAAACTTCAGTTTTCAGCTAGAAAGTGGGAAATTCATTCGATGGTGATGTTCATGAGAAACCTGTTATTTTCAGGGACTGTATTTTTTTTTTTTTTTGTCTATTTTATAGGAAGACTCCAGGTGTTTATTGACTTATCACCCTGGGCTTCCGCGGATGTTGTGTCCTCGCAGGAGGAGCAGACTGCACTCTGCATGTGTACCTGGTTATCTTTGGAATAAACGATGACGCCGACAGTGCACGCCTCAGTGTTTTTCTCAGCAACTGGTAATAGAGCCCTGCCTGTGTCTGTTAGAGTTGGTCAGTTGGACGGCACCTTTCCTAACATGGAGGCATAAACAGCCGTTGCCAACACATGTTCAGTTAGGGAGGCACTGGCGGTGTTTGTCCTAGAGAAGGACAAAGACTTGTTTTTATTAACCTAACACCTAGCCGCTCCAGTCTTTGTCCATGCTGTAATCTTGGCTGGAAAATAACATTCTGCCCAGATCCAAGTGTGAGTTCTCAGGAGGGTTTCATGTACCCCCCCTTCCTTAACAAGTGTGCCTGACGTGTTTTCCCTCAGAAACTACTTAGAATTTTACAGTGCCTTTGAGGAGAAAATCTTGTAATGCTAATTAGCTAATTTACAAACATTAATTAACCAATTCTCAAATGAGATATGGATAAAAAGTAGGCTACTCTGCGCTACTTCAGCAATGGAAAGTTCCAGGGAAGTAATTCACTCTATCAAGGTCACATTCTGTGTCAAAGAACTCGGGAGGAGAGATAAAAGAAAAGAAAAAAGAAGAGAGGAAGAAAAAAAAAGACAGACCAAACTGGTTGCTGTCTCCACGGAGCGAACACCCAGCTCTTTATAGATTCTGGTAAAGGTATTTTGTGCTCATCTTTCCCATATTGGAATCCGTGTTCTTCCATCTTGAAGCTTCCTGTTATTCTCCAGCTCCCACACACACCCCCTTTATCCAACAAGTTTTCTTCTAATCACTCACATCAGTTTGCAAGTGCCATTTAATTGTGAAATGTACACATTTGTTATTTTTCTAGACATATCTTTAGGAGGACAGAGAGAATGGCCACAGTGGATTGGAAACGCTTCCACCCTATACACCTAGTAAGAAAAATGTTTAACAATTTTCAATTTGAGTCCACAGACCATGTGTTCTGTTTTTCCACTACACATGGGAACTAAACTTATTACTCCTCCACATACATGTAGAAATTGAGACTTTATGCAGCTGAAATGCTTCCTAGGATTTTATAAATGTGACAGAGTCAGTTTTCATTTCTCATCAATCTTATGCAAAAAGTAGGAATGTTATGATGGCCCTAGATCTATGGATGAGAAAACTAGACTCAGAAAGAGATACTGCATGCTCGGTCGAAAAATCAAGTTACAGAGGAAGAGTTTGGTGTTCTAAGAAAGAGAAGACATGAGTGATTAACTGCTAAAGGGGGTCCTGAAGAAAACAGGCTCCCATCCCGGGAACAGCTGCCTCCTACCAGTGGGATGAGCCTCAGAGCAGCTGACCAGGGGCCCATTTGAACCCTGGGAGCTGCCGCTTTCAGAGTCAGACGTACAGGCTCACTGAGGAGCTGCAGATTATGTGAAAGGTGATAGGGAAGATTAGTAAGAGGGAAATATTTAGGGATACCGGGGCATTGGTGCCTTTCCCACTTTACTCTACCTGAGAAGTTACACATAATGATCTTATCAGTTGAATCTTAGTTGAATTACAGCCATCATTCATGAATCGAGCCCACCAAGTTCTGATTCCATACAAGTGTGTTTTATAAGAATTAAACTTACTTAATCATCAATTTACTATGAGGCAAAAGTTATTCCCTGCATTATACAGGTGCACGGGATGAAGTTCACATGGTTCATTTAGTCATTCAGTGAACCCCATGGTGTGCAAAGAATAGTGCTCAGTGCCGGGTTAAGAACTGTGGGCACAGTAGATAAGACGGACACCTTCTGTCCTTCTGATGTTTAGGATACTTTATTTAAAGACAAACAAAGAGGTAAACACACTGATTTATTATTTTTTATTTGAGAAGTAGCAGATTGCTGTTATAGAGAAAAAGGGGTACCTTGGCTGGGAACCTATGTGTAAATTTCTAGCAAGATGGATCAGGAAAGGGAAGATCCTTGGTTGAAAGCTGAAGCAGGAGAATGAGGCTCCCTGTCCAAGACCTGGAGGAAGGAACACCTACGCTAAGGAGAGAGTAAAGACACAAGTTCTTACTTACAAGAGACTTTATGCTCTTAAAAATGGAGTATCGCCTCTGTTAAGTGTCTAAACCCTCCCTGACCTCCCCTTCCAGAACAAAAGCCCTACCTGGTCTGACCCCAAGAGTTCCGCTGGAAAGACCCTAGCCTGCAAAACTCCCCAGCATCCCGTGGAATCGTCATTCTCCCAGGCCCAGTATAAAAACAAGCCCCAAACCTTCTCAGGGTAGCCTCTGTTTTTGCCCAGAGGAGTCCTAGTCTCCTTCTATTAAACTTGGCCTGAACCTGTCCTGGTCTCATCTCTGGGTTCAAAGCCAAACCTCTTTCAGCCTCAGTAGCTAAATCGGAACAAAGGAACTATGGTGGGGAAAAATGACAGTTTAGAGCAGAGAAAGGAAAATAAATGAAGAACTATTTAAAAGACCTGGCAAGTTGAAGAAGAACAGAGTACAGAGATGGGAACGGGGCTGACAGTGTCCCACAGATGGAAGAGTGGGAGCCAAGTCTCTCTGACCTCAAACTCAAGTACTCAACCATCTTGCTCCTAAAGCTTTAAAACTAACTTCCCAGCTGCACCAAAGTGATTAACCTAGTGATTATGTGATGGTCAAAGGTGATGAACTCTAACATGAGGAAATCAAGTCCAAGGAGTCAACTTGCAGAGTCACAAAACTAGTGCAGGTGTGGGGTCATAGGGTGGGGAGAAAAAAGCCTTCCTGGGTGTTAATGAGTGAGAATGAGAGAAAATGGAATGAAGAAGGGAGAAAGGGAAGAGAAAATGAGAATGAATCACATCATAACATCTTAGAGCTAAAACAGGCACAAGTCCAATTAGACCAAACTATCCTATCTGAGAGGTTCGGTGACTGGCTACGATCTTACAAGTAATTTCAATGGGACTAGACTAGAATCCAACTATCTCCATGCTCAAGATAAGTGTAGACAAGTGGAAAACAATGAAATATAGCAGATTTTGAAAATGTGTGATGGGTTTGGTAACGATCCCTGTTAATATGTGACTGTAAGCGAAGTGGAGAGCCAGAGAATGACTACGGTTAAAAGCACAGTGAAATAGTTTTAATTATTTCCACTGTGAGATGATTTGCAATTGAATTACCAGACCTTGAAACACAACGCAGACACTTCTCTCCCAGGGTGGAAGATGTATTATTCCATATGGTAGATTTTTCTTTTTCTCTGCCATGTAATAGCTTTTGAATCTCAGAGAGAAGTTTTGTCTTTAAAAAGAAATTATTCTAATATTAATAAAGCCATACTGCAAGGGGGCAAGGGTGGAGAAAAGTAATTTTCATCTTCATTCTCAACTTCTTTTTTTAAAGAAGACTCTGAAAAAGTATTTTTTGTTTTGTTTTTGTTTTAAATTTGATCAGGTCATTCTTTTTCCCAACCCTTTCTATCATGCCATCAGTTAGTGGTTCATCAATCTCCTTCCCACTCATTTTTGGGGAAATATTTATATACCCCTCCCAAAAGTATGTAAGAAACAGAGAATCTTTAATGAGAAAGATAATAGATACTTCAAGGGATTAATGCATGCATTTAAAATTATTTGGAAATGTTATATGTAAAAAAAGAATAAAGAAACCCAGTACAGTGCCTGGAACACAGTAAACTTTTCCTTACCTGCTAATTCCTACCTGTATTTTCTTGTGCTTAATTCAGCTAAACACCAACTGTTCCTGTACATGTTCCACTATAAGCCAGTTTGGTTCTTTAATATGTCTAACCATTAAGTAATCTGCATTGAATTGCAATTAATTGCCAAAGTTTGATGACATATTTGATCAAAAAGGAAGCCAGTTAATTTAGTAAGCTACTTATTCACTTAAGTTCAAATTACTATTGGTTAAAGTAATATTGGGTCTGGTTTTTAGAAATGATTGCACTGGCTTGGCGCCTGTGGCTCAAGTGGCCAAAGTACCAGCCACATACACCTAAGGTGGCGGGTTCGAATCCAGCCCAGGCCTGCCAAACAACAATGATGGCTGCAACCAAAGAATAGCCAGGCATTGTGGAGGGCGCCTGTGGTCCCAGCTACTTGGGAGGTGGAGGCAGGACACTCACTTGAGCCCAGGAGTTGGAGGTTGCTGTAAGCTGTGATGCCACAGCACTCTACCCAGGGGGACAGCTTGAGGCTCTGTCTCAAAAAAAAAAAAAAGAAATGATTGTGCCCAATACTACTTGTAGCTACAAATACCATAGGTTATATGTCTCAAATGACAGCAACTCACTTGGAAGACTTGATGGACTTAAAATTTCTTTGATTATTTTGGATATCATTCAGCACATTAGAATTATATTATAATATGGATATTTGCTCATGAAAAATCTTTGATGCCTATCCCTCAGTTCTAGGTTCACAAGGTACAGGAAAAAAAAAAAAGGAAATGTTACTGACTTTTACTTCTTGCTCATACTTTTTGTTTTATGGATTTTATTGGGTGGCTAAGAGGGTAATGTTGAATGTGATTTTTACACAGATTCAAACATGTATCTCTCTCAAAAATATAAAGCAGAGTTCAAATTTGATATTATTTGAACACTAATATACATATTATAAAGAAACAATGAAAGTTACAACTATATAAAAATCAGACACTCATATGCATCATTTTATTCACTGATTTGTATCTAGGATATTCAGCAAATATTTATCAACAGCTTCTGCTTTTCAAATATCCAGTGATAGTGAATAAGTAAGTAAATACCTATCACAAGTAAGGTCCTTAATTTGTGGCATTTAACATCTGTAAGATCAAAAGAAACTCAATGGAAGATTTGTTAATTAAACTTCAATGCACACCAGTCTTTGGCACACGTACATTTGTGTGTGTGTGTGCGTGTGTAGGTGATTGAGGCCAGGATGAGAAATACAGGATTCCCAAAACAAAAGACTGATAGCAACAAAAGTTTTGATGCAGAAAAGTATTCAAAGTGATGTTTTCAGGGTAAGATGCATCACAAAAATGGAACATAAGACATGTGGAGAGTAAGGCAAATATTCTAACATCCTTTGACTAAAGTAACTAAAATAGAAGACCAAGATGGTGAAATGGAAGATAACCTGCTTATCCATACATACTCCCATGGCAACAAGAATTATATATCTATACACAAGAAAAGTCTCTTTGTGGGAGCCGTAGGATTCAAGAGTTTGGGCCTGGTTGAGTTCAAATCCTGGTAGGGAGCTTTTGAGAATGTAGACTGACACCCAAGTGGTTTACCCACTGAGCTCACTGCCAGGTTTCAGCCCAGAAATGGCTTAATCCTCCAAGAGGCATGGCTATACCCTGTTTGGTCTTAAGCCCAAATACCTGATACCAACTTCCAAGGAGTACAGAAGGAATCACAGACTCCTGTACCATGGTGGGAAGGTTCATCTGCCTAATAACATCAATCTTGATATTAGTTGCCTAATAAGAACTGATACCAAGCCATCAGTCATGGCTCCACCCTCCAAAGCTCAGAGTTAAATGCACAAAGACCCAGAGAGCAATGTGCCCTTATCATGAAGCCCAGGAGTCTGAACCTCCCTGACTGGCTCCCCAAATTATGTCCCCTATTAGATCCTGTTGGGGGGTGGGAGTGCAGCCTCAGCTCTAGCACCTCCTGCAGGAGTTAGGGAAATATTCCATCTGTGCTGAGACCTACGAGGCAACGAATACTCCTCTGAGTCAATGAGACCAGATATCTCAACCTCAGCCCCACAGCAGATCCCAAGGGTGCCCAGTCTCAGGTGTACCCCACCTCCTGCGGTAGAGAGCTACCCTGCTTTTTTTTGCTGGAACCTGCTGGGTGATGCACTCCTATCTAAGGCAAATGAGTCAGCCTCCTTCCCACAGCAGATCCTAGGGAGCCCAGACTCAACTTTTGCTGAAGTTGGGGGCCTGATCTCCCTATGCAGAGACCTAGTGGTAGGGACACTCATTTGTGCAAGTATAATATTCTGGCCTCAGTTCACTGGCCATAATTCCCATATAGTCCCTATATCCTCCTTGAGACTTTCCCAGATCCATCTGGGCCTGAAATCTGACTCAACCTTGAAGTTCTTTTGAGATGTATGGTGAGCCTGGGGTTAGAGCTTCATCTAGTGCTATAATGGCTGCAGTGGTTACAGTGCCAGGGAACTCAATAGTCTTCTTATAATCCCTGGAAGGGCCTACAAAGGAAGATAAATAACAAATAAAGATAGACAACACTACTAAAATAAATACCTACTCCCTCAATCATCATTGCATATCCATAAGTATCAGTGACATTCAGGAAAGAATGACCTGAAAAGATAGAAAAAATAAGGTGTCAAAGACTGACCCTAAAGTGATAAAGATGCATAATCTCTCAGACAAAGAACTCAAAACAGAGTTTGGGCATGGTGGCTCTTGCTTGTAATTCCCAAATTTTGGGAGGCTGAGGGAGGAGGATCATCTGAGGCTAGGAGTTAGAGACCAGCCTGAGCAATATAACAGGCACTATCTCTACAAAAAATAGAAAAATTAGAAGGACATAGTGGTCTTTGCCAGTAGTTACTGCTACACAGGAGAAAGGAGGATCACTTGAGCCCAGGAGTTTAAGGTAGCAGTGAGATATGAAGTTGCCACTGCACTCAAGCCCAGGCAACAGAGTGAGACCTTATCTTAAAGATGCATATACATGTATTTAAAAAAACAGAAATCCCAGAGCTGAAAAATACAATGAATGGTATAAAAATGTAATACACAATATCAACAGCAGAAGATAAACAGACAAGAGAACCAATGAACTCTCAAGCAGACTATTTAAAATACATGTTCAGAGGAGAAAAAGTAAATCTTATGATGTGTATGGGGCAATATCGAAAGACCAAATATTCAGGTCACTGGTGTTTTAAAAAAAGGAAACTAGCAAGACAAATGGGCAGAAAGCTTATTTAAGGAAATAATTCAAAAATTTCCAAACCTGGGAAAAGACATAAATATCTAGGTACACAAAGGTCAAAGGTCACCAATCAATTCAACTTAAATTAAAATACCCCAAGATATATTATAATCATATTCTCAAAGGTCAAAGACAAAGAGAATCCTGAATGATGCAAGAGAAGAAAAGCTAGCAACCGGTGAGGCAAATAAAGTGTGTCTGGTAACAGACTTCTTGGTAGAATCTTAAGGCCGAGAGGGAACGGCAGGATATATTGAGAATGCTAAAGGGAAAGGGGGAAAAAAAACAAAAACAAAAAACTATCATCTAAGAATACTGTGTCTAGAAAACCTGTGCCTCCAAAATGAAGGAGAGGTAAGATTTTCTCAAACAAACAAAATCTGAGGGAGTTTTTCATATCTGGAACTATCCAACAAGGTACACTAAAGACAGTTCTTCAAAAAGAGGAGGACACTAAAGTGATTGTTACCCTCGTGTCATAATTGTGGTGTGTAAATCACTTATATCTTTACTAAGAAGACTAGAAGCTAAAATAATTAAAAATAATTATAACTACAAATATTGCTATGAGATAGTCTCGATATAAAAATACAAATTGTGACATCAAAAAGTCAAAATGTGACAGATGAAGGGAGTCCATTTAGGCAGGCTTTTGTTTGTTTGTTTCTTTTTTTGGCAAATAAAGTCATGTTGCTATTAGTTTTGAGTAACATATATAAAAAAAAATTTAAAGGAATGTTTTGTATAAGTTTTGGGGTAGTCTAGTCACAAAACAAAACATTTAATATGCACACTAAAAATATAAAGTGTTTATGAAAATATAAACAAATTAAGACATAAGTACCTGAGAAGTACTGCTACTTCTTACTTCTACCACAGTAAGGAAAGAAGTCAAAGAGGAGTTCCAAAGTTACCAGAAAACAAGTAACAACCCGGCAGTGGTTAGTCTTTCCATGTCAGTAATAACACAGACTGTAAATAGACCATATTCTCCATTTAAAATACTAATACAGTAACAAAGGGATCAATTCATGGAGATAACATAGTAATCTTAAATATATAAGCACCCAACACTAGAGAACCCAATGACATAAAGCAAATATTAATAGATCTAAAGAAAGGGATGGACTGCAATCTTTTAATACCAGGAGATTTCAACACCAACCAAATTTTCAGCAATAAACAGATCATTGGGGGAAAAATAATAAAAAATAGGACTTAAACTATATTCTAGTATCACAACAATAACAGGACAGACATTTATAGAACATTACATCCAAATGCCACAGAATATATATTTTTCTCATCAGCACATGAAATACTCTTCAGAACAGACCTTAAGTTAAGCCACAAGACATGTCTTAAATTCAAATAAGTTGCAAATATATACAAAGTATCTTTTATGACCACACCAGAATAAAACTAGAAATCAATGAAGAGGAGGAAGTTTGGAAACTGTACAAATTATATGGATATTAAACAACATTCTTCCCCATAGCTAGTGAAGAAATAGAGAATATACTTTTAAAATATCTTGAAAAAAATGAAAATGGAAACAAAACATACCAGAACTTATTACAGGTGCCATCAGGCACAGTGGCTGACACCTATAATATTAGCAGTCTGGGAGGCCGAGGTGGATGGATTGCCTGAGCTCAGGAGTTCAAGACCAGCCTGAGCAAGAGCAAGACCCCATCTCTACTAAAAATAGAAAAACTAACCCGGTGTTTCGGCAGGCACCTGTAGTCCCAGCTACTCAGGAGGTTGAGAAAAAAGGATTGCTTGAGTCTAAGAGTTTGAGGTTGCTGTGAGCGCTGATGCCACAGCACTCTACCCAGGGCAATACAGTGAGACTCTACCTCAAAAACAAAATGAAACAAAACAAAATAAAAACAAAGTACATTAATGTTCTATCCAAATTTTAAAAAATAATATATTTTAGTATGACAGAATAAAGATATCAACTGAAACAATAAAATTGAGGCCAGGTAGCAGGGGTAGCACATCCCTAACCCCAGCGCTATTATCATTATTCTGCTCTCACTAGGATTTTCTTCATAAAAAACATTATAGAAGAGGATGAGGCAAAGAATTAAACCAGATCTATTACAAAACAATCGTTTCATTTTTTTTTCTTAAATCATCGCTGTGTCCATTAATGCAATCATGGGGTACAATGTGCTGGTTTTATATACATTTTGAAATGTTTTCATCACACTGGTTAACATCCTCTTCATGGCATTTTCTTAGTTTCATTTCTTGAGCTCCAGAAAAGAATTAAGGACCCATAGATGTGTGTGTGGAAACAAAAACAGCATAAACCAAAGTGCCTGTGGAGGTCACTGGGTCAGAGCAGTCAGCTTGCGACCTGTCACAGACAGAGTGATGACATGTTCAGTTTCTGTAACCCTCACTCTCTTCAGAAATACTTGGGAAAATATATAAAGGTCATGCTCCCATCTGCTTAAAAATCACACCAAATCCACTCTGAACGGGAAAACTTGTGAAGTTTATTTTTACCTCAGGAGTTTTCAACAATGTGACATCTATACGAATGAATATCCGAAGAAGGGTTTTAATCTGAATAAATTTTAAGAAAAAATTTCAAGAATCGAAAGTACACTAACTTGAAAATTAGCAGCAAAAACAATCAGAGTGGTAAATTGCTCTTCTCATGAGACACCAAAGTCCGAACATTCCTATGGGTCATAAGCTATGCTTTTAATCACTAATGAGATTTCCTCTTGTTAGTGATGTCAGGAGAAGTGTAAAGTGGTAGTAAAATCATGAGCAAAAAACCAACTGCAGCTTCCTGGAAGATACAGAGGGATTATCATCATGTAAATAAGCACTTAATGGGCCGGGCCAGGTGGCCCACGCCTGTAATCCTAGCACTCTGGGAGGCTGAGGCAGAAACACTGCTTGAGCTCAGGAGTTTGAGGCAGACTTGACCAAGAGCAAGACCCTGTCTCTAAAAAATTAGCCAGGCAGTGTGGCCAGTGCCTGTATTCCCAGATACTTGGGAGGCTGAGGCAAGAGGACAGCTTGAGCCCAAGTATTTGAGATTGCTGTGAGATATGACACCACACACTCTACCAAGAGTGACAAGTGGGACTCAGTCTCAAAATAAATAAATAAGAGCCAACTTAGTCTTACATTCATTAGAGGACTACCTGATTATAGATGAATACAAAGGGCCACTATAACTGGGCCTCATAGAGTTTCCCAAATCTGCATGGCTAATCAGGAGTAGAGCTGGGGGTCTCCAGTTCTGCTCAATTCTCCAAGTCCAATATAACTTTTCCCTGGGTGAAAGATACAGTATTAGATTCTAAAACTCTCTGGTTGCTGATTTCACCTGATCATATAAGGAAGATATATTTTATGACTTTATGATTATAGATTATTTTGCATAACTTGTATTTCATGTGTCACATTATGTAGGAAATAAAAATAAAAGCATGGTAAGGGCACGAAATAGCATTTACTGAGTTCTGACTTATTTCGTGGAAGTTTGGGGCACTCATGTTTCTTTCAAATATTTGTGAAAGCCAGTAGGGCAGAATCTTGTGTGCTTTAGAACTAATTATTTTTTATTATTTAATACCGTACTAAAATTATGACATCTCTTTTTGTTGTCCACAAGAAATAATACTGATAAATCCTGTATGGTTAAATATTATATGTGCCCTGAAGTTCAGCATTGAGAGCCCTAATATTTCTAAGATGGGCTCTAACCTAAAGATATGTGTCCTTCTCCTCCTCTGGCAGAGTTACTGTTAACAATCATACTAGAACCCTATTGTTTAAATGTCCCCTGGGGGTTCTAGTGAAACAGTTGTATCATTTTCACCCTTGCTTTGATTCCAGGATGGATGTCAATGTTTGGGCCTGGGCTGGCAGTCCCATCTAAGTGGCAGGTACTGTGCCATAGTTTTGGCCACCCTTCTCCTCACATCTGTCTGCTGGTAGACATTGGTTGGAGCACCCTGTCTGTCTCATAGGGGAGCTTGAAATATCCAAATGAATTCTCATCAAACTCCATACGAGTTCGGGTAAAGCAAACCTACCTTTATACAATATTTTCTCAATCACTTATAGAAAACTTCCCAGTAACAAACTACCATCCTGTGCCATATTCACGTAGTGACAAGGCAGACAGGCATAGTCTCTGACGGTATGACTCTCACAGGCTCGTGGGAGGGAGAAACATTCAGCAGGTTTTCACATTGACAATGAAGCTACCTTATAACCACAGCTATCAAATTACATGATATATCATCATAATGGTGACAAGCGCTCTGAAATGCATGCAAGTGAACCTAGCCTCATAGAGCAGTGGGTTATATAGAGAGTGGGAGAAAGTTGGATAGAACTTATTAAAGCAGGGAAATGGTTAAACAAAAGTAGTACAATATCACTGAGAGGAGCCTAGCAAAAAAGGAGAGCATTTAAATATATGTTTATATGACATTAAGTAAATGAGGGCACTATATTAAATTATATCTATGTTATAGTATCAGTTAAATAAGAATTCTTAGAAAAAAATTAAAAACAGATAAAACATTTCTGAAGTTTGGCATTATTAGCTATTTTAAAAGATAGCTTTGTGTTTAAATACATAAAATTTAAAGCAGAGAATTCTAAGAAGCAGTGGAAGGAACTGGAGTCTCTGGGGTGGGGGATGGTACTTTTCAGCTACGGTTGCCCTTGACTTTGAACTACTTGAGTCACTTACACATGGTTTTCCTTCCTCTGTCACCCCCGAGACTCTAAGGCCAACCCCTTCTCTTCTTTCACATGAAGGTGATGAGGATGAACACCTTTTTATGATCCACTTCCACTTAATAACTAGCAAATACATTTTCTCTTCCTTACAGCTTTCTTAATAATGTTTTCTTTTCTCTAGCTTACTTCATTTGTACGTATATATGGCTTATGTATTAATCAGTTCTTCATGTTATCAGAAAAAGTTTGGGTCAACAGTAGGCCAATAGTAATCAAGTTTTGAGGGAGACAAATACTAAACCTAAGTTTTCAAACCCCAAGCCTCACATTGTTCAAGATTCAACTGTCTATATTTTGCTTCATTTTGTATACCATTTTATTTATGAAAATACTTACTAAGAAACCAATCATCTTAAAGTCTACTTTACAAAAACCCCAATGAAAGATTATGAGTAGTGTGTATGTGTGTAAATAAAAATCATTCATAAATAAACACGAAATTTAATGGTCACTTTTAATGTTTCAGAAATACACCTTTAATAAATTCATTTATCTGGATATCATTACATAAAAGCTCAGAGTCAGTATTGAAGAAGAGAGGAAAGTCATCTTTTTATGATTAAAACTTTATTTTCATAAATTAAAAGAGAAGTAAATTGGGCAGAAATCAATAGCGGCACTTGTGAATTATCTAATACATGTGATTAACTGCTGAATAATTGCTCACACATGGTATTTTATTTGCTTTTCACGCAAGCCCTGAGAGTTAAATTTTATTATACTAATTTAATAAATAAGACCAAACTGAGGCATAGAAAAGGAATAATTAGTTCAACCTCATCAATCAGCAGCATCAGGACTGTCGTAACTCCTCTCGAAGCCCCGAGTGTTAAAATTAGTATGATGCTTTTTCACTCATATGTCCTATATGTAATTTAAAATAAAAGTATTTTAAAACCATATTTTAAGGATAAGGAAGTCTAGCATCATTCTAATTTCCCCATAATTAATTTTACAGTTTTCCCTGCTGTGTCACAGATGCCATTTCTGAAAAGAATAACAGTGTTGCTGGTGCCTGCGTGTGTCCTTGGTGGGCCTGTCCAGCCCGGCAGCGCCTGCTTGGCAGAGGGAGACTTCAGTCCTGGCCTTGCCTTTTCAACACGTCGTTCTTTAATGCGGACTGTGACTTTGAGTTTGGAGTAATGATGTCAAGGGCAGAAGGGGAGCATTTCCCCAAATAAAATGTCAGACGAAGGATGGTGGTTTTCTCAAATAAGAAATACACTGAATAAGGGGAAGCATTTTCTTCTTTTGAAAATGTATTGAGCACTTCCTGTGTACAGAATAATAAGATGGGCTCTGGGACCCAGGGATGCATGAGGTGCAGACTTCACACACTATCAGAAAAGGATAATGGGGGAAAGGAAATGTCAGTGCAGTGTTACACAGGTAAGGAAATAAAGAGAGATCAGATCAGTGTTGATGCCTGAGCAAGTCTTAACGGACTGACCGGTAAGTTAAGAGACCAAGTGGCCACAACCTTGGCAGAAAATGCAGGTGACTTCTGACAGTTGGAGCGTGTAAGCCTAAACGCCAGCAGACCCAGGTCACAGAGGAATTGAAAAACCCCACCCTTCCTCCTGAATACAATGGGGTGTTACTAAATAATTTAAGATAATTGTTACTAAATAACTTTTAGTAAAAAAGTCACATGATCTAATTTGCATTATAGAAATTTCTCTTTGAGTACACAGTCAACTTAGTTCCAGAATCTAAAAGCTCTCAGAAGCTTTCAAAGTAATTGTGACATTATTCCCATCTCTTCTTCCTACAATATTTAGTCTTGAATCATCTTAGAAATAAATAGGCACATAGACGTTCCTAGTCAGTCCCGGAGCACCGTGTAGAGGAAGTATGTGGGTGTGTAAAGAGGCCCCGTTGCCAACAAAGATGTTCATATTCTGGAGCGAAGGAGCTGTGTGGGCAGGCCTCAGACAGCAGACAGATGCCCCAGAGTCCCAGCACGCACAGGGCCGAGACGCACAGTGATTTCTTCCTTGCTGAAGAGAGCAAATGATACATCTGTGTGGAACTAAATCCATCAATCGATGCTACTTCCTCTTCATTTGCTATCCAGTACACTTAAAATTAACCAGGGGAGACGAAAGGCAGAGGCAACAAAGGGCATGAAAGCAAAAAGACTCCAAAGACTCGCTTTTCTAAACCACGAGTTTCTAAGAAGGTATGTAGTCCACTAAAGATACCAAACTAAAAGAGAGTGTTTCACATTTTCCTTTCATCTGACATATCACTAACATATTTATCTAAGGAGATTTAAGTAGCTCTTCTACTTACTAGTTGGGACAACCCAAATTAAAGATGGAGAAAATAAAAGCATGTTTTAAGTGCCCTGACATTATAACTTAATAGACATAATTTCTCTAAAATATGTAATATGTTCAGCTTATTAGACTCTCAATTCAAAAAAAGTTCAGTGATATTTTTTAAAGCATGAGGCCAACCACTATTAGCATTTTAATGTATGCTTACCTTTATGGAGGTGATATGGTTATCTCTGTAGGATCAAGTTGAAGGGTAAGGTGGCTTAGTCTTTGATTATAAGAGCCAGATGACCAGAGTTAAGAAGCGTTGTTCTCACCGCAAACCTACAAAGAAAGTGCCATCCACCCCTTTTCGTTTGTACAGATGAAGAAATTGAGATTCAATTCCAAGGGATTAAATCTTTTTTCCCAGGCCATAAGCCAAATAAACTGGAGAAACACCATCAGTGCATTCTTCTATCTGCCTGAAAAAGTTACAGGTTTTCCATTATCCAACACAGCCTTTATAAATATGTTAAGATTTTTCCCCCTGACTGGACCAAATCCTGGATCTTTCTCTTCTTCCCTTTCTGTCTAACAAAGTGAAGACTTCTTTGCCTCATTCCCATCCAAATTTTTGTATTTTAAAAGAGTTGCTGAATTTTTTCGGAATCATTCATAGTTTGTTTTTCTACTAAGCCTTCAGCAAGAGCCAGTTAAATAGGAAAAGTTGTTGGCTGTATGTTCTGAATGAAAACGATACAAAAATCTAACATATCACAAATATGTGAGAGACGTGTTAGATGCAAACAAAAGACAAAAAACTTGTGCCACCATAGCTCCACCTCTGTTTCAAATCATCACATTTTTTGGTATGATACACTAAACATTTTTCGACGACGCTCTGACTTTTTGTTAACTTCAGGATGTTACGGGGCAAAACCATTTAATGACGTGAATTGTTTCTTATAGTTCAACTCAAAGTTATGTGCCCATCCTCCAGATTCAATCCTTTGATAATATTTTTATTGAGCACCTTTCTTTACAGAAGGTTTAAAGCCACCTACTAGAAACAGAAAGTCTTAAAAACAAAAATAAATAATTTAAAGAGCTATTTTTCAGTCTGGCTTTCTTTGTGCCAAGCAAAACCCACCTATGGACAATACTTTAGTGCATTAACCAGTCTTCAGGAGCGTTGCTGGCAAACACATATTACGGTGTTGAGAATTGAGTTTCCTCACTTAGAAACTTAGCAGCTTCACTGGCTCATGACTACGGCTTTAACCTGAGACAGAAGTACTGGTAGAGAAGAAGGGCAATGAACATCAGTTTAGAAGCACATCAGCAGAATGGATTATAAAACGATAGAATAGAAAGAAAATGACCTAAGGAAACATTTGTCAAAAATAGCAACTAAAGGCTTAGTAGAAACTTCTTTAATTATAATATTTAAAAAGGAATAAATGGGTATCATGGTCAAACAGCATTATAAACAAACTCGTTTGTTGATGATGTTTAGCGATTGTTATTCATTTGAGGTTGTACATTCTAACTCATAAAATGGCACAGAATGTACACTCAGAAAAATTCGATTTACTGGAAGATAACACTGGACTCTAATGTCAGAACAATATTTTGGTGCTAATATACTATGTACCATGACCACCATTACTCCTCTCTAGTAAAGGAGTTGATGTAGTGATTTTTGGGGGGTAGGTGGGGACTATCCATCTATATTTTAACAGGACTCACTATGTGAATCTGATGCACGCTAAAAGTAGAGAATCGATCAACTTCATGAGCACCTTTCAACCTTTTTATCTCACGGCACACTGTACGCTATACTCAAACTTTTGTAGCACACTTAAATTACATTGATCAGAAAAAAGAGTAAAACAAAAAAAGAATAGACTTACTGTACTTTAAACTTCTTTGAAAAATAATTTAATTAATGATCTTTTAACTTTCACAGCACATCTCAGATCCTGCTGTGGCACACCAGTTGAAAATCACTGAACCAGATTATCTGGAAATATTCTCTGGTTTTATGAATTATTTTCAACAGCATATCCCATGGTCAGTTCACATCAGGTGTTCTATTACCTATGTAACACAGAAGGTCTAAAACCAGGACACTGACCTATGGGAAAGGATTAGGGACAGAATATTAAGAAATCAGATATATTAAGAAAGCTGCTAGCACTTCTATTTTTTGCAGTTTTTGGCTGGAGCTGAGTTTGAACCTGCCACCTCCAGCATGTGGGGCCGGGTCCCTATCCTTTGAACCACAGGCACTGCCCGAAAGCTGCTAACACTTAAGACTTCATACTGAGATATGTACTGATCAGGTGGCCTAAAAGTAAGAGAGAAATAATGTTGTAAAAATTCAAAGATTACAAAAAATAAAAAGAAAGCCACATTCTCAAAGTAATGAGAACAATCACAGACTTTTAGCATATTGGGACATCACTGAAGACAAACCTGATTATTCATTTATTCTAACTGTCTCCTTTTGTTCATAAGAAATCTGAAGCACAGAGAAGTAAATTATCTTAAGAATCAATTTGTGGGCTTGGCGCCTGTGGCTCAAGTGGCTAAGGCGCCAGCCACATACACCCAAAGTGGCAGGTTGGAATCCAGCCCCGGCCCGCCAAACAACCATGACGGCTGCAGCCAAAAAATAGCCAGGCATTGTGGCGGGCGCCTGTGGTCCC